>NW_015150472.1:2536932-2569202 GCF_000732505.1 Cyprinodon variegatus
GAGTAGAAAATGAAGGCTAATCATGTTTTGGGTGTACTATTCCTTTAATGTAAAATGTACATAAAAAAACAAGACAAAAGGTAAAAATGAAGAACAAAGGATGACTGAATAAAGCTAGATACTGCTGTTAAAGCTTGTATACAGTTTCTGTGATAGAAAGATGCTAATACACCTGTTAGATTTTCTAATGAGCTATAAAAACTGTTAAAATACTATACTGCTAGTGTTACAAAATCCACCTCATTGTGCTCCTTTGTTTATTGATAGGACCGTTATTTCTTTTTTTCATGGTTGTATTTTCCACAACATCCTCGGGTTATTTCTTTCTTATGAAAGTGCAGATTTTCTCTAACCAATGCATACAATGAATTACATTTTGATGGGAACCAAGTAAACAGGGGTTAAAGCCAGCCAAAAAGAATGATGTGCTCTGACACACTGACCTGTATCGTCTGTGTGCTCTGCAGCTTCTGGAGAGTCTCCTTCAGATTCTGGACTTGTGACTTTAGGTGCTGTTTGTCCTCCATACTCTTTTCCAGCTCAGCCTCTCGCTGCTTCAGTTCATCCCTCATTTTTAACAGTTGCTGTGCAAACAACAGAGCAAACATTTAGGCACTAATGTTGCTCAGACCCAACCAACCATAAAAACACCAGGAGAGGACAAAAACAATTAAATTAGCACATTATACACATTACCATTATGCAAGAGAACTGTACATGGGTAAACATTTATTGCATTAAACTCACAATGCTAGTAATGAATAAAAACCTGGTGAAATCTAGAAAAAAAGCCAATTGCTTTAGAAATGCACCTTCAATTTGGGCAAGTATTTTTTTTATGAGAATCAAATGATACATTTCTCAAAACAAAATTTATTTTGTGAGATTTTTTAAAAGAAATAAATAAAGTATAAAGAAAGAGGGAACACTATGAGAAGAATCAGCTTTATTGGCAGCTATGCCAACACATTAGAGGAATTAGACATAAATAGACAAAATGTGCAAATGTCTGCAATAGCAATAATACAGTGATAAAAAATGCATATTACATTAACTAAAAGGGATGAATAAAAACAATAAAGCAGCAGTGAAAATGATGCAAAAGTAAACAAGTGATAATCAGTAAACAGGCGGAATAAAGGTAGTTGCTGAATTGGACAGGAGTGATTCAATTTAGACTGCTGCTGCTCCTCTGCAGCGCGAAGGCCAGCGGAGCTCCAAGTAACGTGTACAATCAATGTGGAAGTCAGACGACCAAAACAACTGCTCTTATGGTTTGTAAAAAGGTGAAAGAGAGGTATTCTACCATCAGTGCATACAGCAAGCGCAGAGAGGCTGTGCTAATATCAATGGATCTAATGTTTAGTAATTGGTCTAATGTGCGCAGTTGCCTATATATACACACACATATAATCATAGTAGTAAAGCAGTCTTTAGTAAATTATTTTGAAAATCTGGATGCTGTGACTGCTCTGCCTCCTGTGGTAGAAATGTGATTTCTTTATATTTACTGCCGCTTTGTTGCGGCTAACGGCCAAAACAGAATCAAAATAATTTTTGCAGGCATGTTGTTTGCTCTCTGCCACCCTACGCTACATAGAGGCTGTTTAAAGACTCTCATTGCAATAGCTGAACCGCATAAACTGAGGGTTAGAGTAAAGCTTGTGGAGAGAAACTGTTTCTGAATCTGTAGGTTTTGGAGTAAAAGGCTCGGTAGCCCTACCAGATGGCTGGAGTTGGAACATTTTATGAACGGGTTGAGATGAATCTGCAGGGATATTTTCCTGCCAGTTCCCTGGCTTTGCAAATAGATAAATCCTTAATGGAAGGCATATCTTTCCTGTTGTAAGCTGTCTGACCTTGAACCAAACCAGAGAGTAAAGGATCAACAGAGGTCAGACTGGATGACTGCTCTGAAGCACGTTGAGCTTCTTCTACATCTTCTAATGGACCTTTTTTATTACTCTGTCAGTGTTGCTACAGCACTTTAGGTCCTGGGATAAAATGGATCCCAGAAACATGAGGGTTTGCACAGCAGAAACAGGGCTGTTGAATACTTCCATCTGAAGTCTATGATCATCTCTATTGCTTTTTGTGTATTCAGCTGCAGGTTGCCCTGGCTGCACCAAAGTGCTGTTTTCTAATATTATCTCACTCTTTGCACTTTAGATCTCTAGATTATTTCCATGCTTTATCTTAAACATTTAGATCTAGCACTGTGATGGCTTAAAAAAATGCTGCGCTTGTTTCCATTTGCGTTCATTTCAACATTTGCTTTGGACCTCTATCCAGTGAAATTATTTATTTACCACCAATTTTAAAAATTTTCAGTTTTTTATTTTTCTCCACCAGTCATAATTATCAATTAAAAGCTCCAGCAGCATAAAGTAAGATCAATAAGTACAATTTCAAAGAAATGCTTAAGCTGCATTTGTTAAAGGGGTTAAAGGGAATTGTGTGATCTTGTTGAAAAAAAGTTTTTTTTATTTTGAACGAATGGCCTTCAAATAAAGGTTGTATTTTTCTTAATAGTGGCAACATCATGATGCTGCTATAAACAGCTATTTCATTCAGAGAGCTTTTGAACGTCTTCATCAGAAGTGCCAATAGAGCAGCATATCTAAAACAAAACAAAACCACTTTAGTCTTTTGCCAAATATACAAAAGCTTTAGATTTTAAACATTTGCGAACAAAGACTGAGCAAAAAGGTCCTGCTTATGATGTAATAAGAGAACTAGCTTTAAGTAAGCTTTAAGAATCCACAGCCTCCAAAGTTATCTGTCGAGCACAGATTAAACGATCAGCCTCCTGTGGTGTTAATATTGTTTGCACCATCAGAAACTGAGAGCATCTACTGCTACATACACCGTTACTGATGAGAGAGGGTTAACAAGCTGTCAATACATGCTGATAATGTTATAATGCAAATTGAGGACACTGTGGTGAAACACCTCGTGGACCCGGCCAGGTCGAGGTATCCAATTTCAGCGCCTTCAAGCTCATTTAATCCACTTGCCTCCTCTTCTTCATAAACAGACCCGGAGAGAGATGTATGTTGGGAAGGTAATTACTCTCTGGATGCAGAAAAGAACCACGTATCCTTAATGGATTCTCTTCTTCTAAACTCCAGTCGATCATAATTTCCATTACTGAAAGAAGACGGCTGAGAGAAGACACCTGACAAACGCCAGTGCCACTTTACTTTTATTAAATCTAAATTTGAAAGCTACAGAAAGAGAACAGTTCTGTTGAAATGGTCCTATTATTCTGTGAAATACAGACATGGAAATATAGTCTTTATTAGGATTACTTTAAAAACCTTAAGAGAGTTTATGAAATGGCAACAAATCCTATAATATTAACAGATTTAAAACTTTCTTTTTATTATAAATTCGACTTCTTAAAGAAATGTTCCAAACCAAATTTTTCACCTTTAGGAAGGTGATCAGAGAGTAATCATACTAGCTGGGCAATTAACTGCATTTGCAATATAATCGCAATTTAACAAAACGCAATTTACAAATCAAAAAGGCAATGATCTTTAATCACATATCACATTATATTCAACATGTAAGACATTAAATGTCTCCCTCCAGCCCTTTAGGTTAGTGATTAAAGGCCTGAAGTGGGTTTGTCGCCATACAGAAAGGTAGAGAGAGTAGCAGCTAGCAGCAGATCCATACATGCAATAAGAAATAAACATTTTTTTTCACACAATGGTTGCAGTAAAGTTCTGTAACAATAAGCTCTGGGAAAGCAAGCTTTCAAAAACCAAAAGCCTGTGGGGAAACTTCTATTAGCTTTGTGGTTAATGCAAAGGAAAATATCAAAATAACATTGCAACGCAATTTGGGTAAAAAAAAAAAAGAAAATCGCAATTTAGATTTTTGGCAAAATCGTTCAAGCCCTAAATCATACCTAAGGGAAAATATAAGTGAAAATGTGACCTAGCTTTTTTTTTTTTTTTTTTGGTCTGTTGGAGGAGGCCAGAGTAACCAGAGAGAAACCACATCAACACATGGAATACATGTAATCAAGCACAAAAAGAGGCTGAGATTCTATCCTGCAGGGTCACATTGCTGACAGCAGTTCATCCTTGGTATTTAATGTGATAGACCTACATAAAGAAATATAGAAAACATTGGACAGGAGCCTCTGAAATAAGCCGCTGCACCTCCACATTCAGAGGAATCCGCTGAGGTGGCTCGGGGATCTGTTCCGAATGCCATCTGGGTGCCTTCGTTGGGAGATGTTGGAGGGATGTCTCAGCAGGATAGGCTACCCTTAGCTTGCCTGGAAGCGCCTCAGGCTTCCTTCAGTAGATCTGGATGAGGTGTCTGAGGAGAGGGAAGTCTGGGAATCCCTGTCAGAACTGCTGCCGAATGACCCGGTCCCGGATAAGCGGCAACAATTACTAGTAGGAGCACAGTCCACAGGCTTCAGGAATCTCCTTAGTAGTTAGTAGAATCTATGAATATCGAATTCAACAGCAAGTAGTAAGGCTTTTTTGTGAGTACTAAGTCAGAAGGTCTGAAGAAATCCATAGATCAGGAGAGAAAAGCTGCTTTATCAGAAAGAGGAATCTTCCATCCTGACAGTGAACATGTTTGCAGCTTCATACTCGAGACTGACTGATTTATGGGGACGATTTTAACGTCTGACTCATTAATCATCATCGGCCAAAATGTAGCAAATATAAAAATATATAAAAATTATATTTTTTCTGCAAAAAGCAAAAAACAAAACAAAAAACTTCTGCTTCTCTTTCCCTCCCTTCCTGTGCGCTAAACTCCTCTGTGCCACCTGTCACTACCTGATCTGTCCCAGAAGCACGATCCGTACCATCAGCTCATTTCCATATGCACAACCAGATATACACCCGGGCTACTCTCGATTTTATTTTGTAAAATCTTAAAAATGTAAATCCCTTAATTGTTTCACAATGGGGAATTTCGTTCTCTGCAAGTAAAAGTAAAAAACAAGACCTGAATTACATTTTCCCTCCCCAAAAATAGTAAGTGATCCAAACTATAAAGTGTTAAAAGTTATTAATGTATTTCCTGAGAAAATAGATACCTTAAAATCCTGTTTTATCACTTGTTTGTACCAGATCTGCACAGACGCCAACTTTTTGAGTTTTATGTTTTTCCTTTCGAGTTAACCTCATGGTATATAGTGTGTAACATAAAGAAAGAAACAACTAAAATGCAGATTAACGTGGTTTAATCATATTTTGCCGGACTACTCTGAGCATCTCCGATGATGACGTCAGACAACCAGTTTAATGGAGAAATTCAATCTCTTTCATTAAAAGGCTCCAACTTCTGTATTTAGTTGTAATCCTGTTTGGATGTTTTAAAAGCTGCAGCATTGCTACTTAAATCTAGTTTAGTTAAGTGGAGAAGGGAACTTTTCAGCTGCTTTTAAATATGACAAATGTTATTTCTAAGATGTTTTTGTGAATGAGATTGAATCAGATACGACACATCTCCCATTAGCTAGTGTGTTATCATTTTCAGCTATATGCAGTCACTCGTTTCATTCTGTAGAAGTTAAATCTAATTATAAACACAGATTTGAGACAAAATCTAAATAAGCACCACAAAAAATGTATTGTATTAATAGTCTTATGCTGATCCTGTTTAAATTCAAGTTCTATGTTCCATTTCTTTGATTTGAATAATAGTCTTCGTTATTATGAGAATTTGAGTTAGCTATATTTCGACAGTGCATATACACTGTATGTCCATGTTCGGTTTTGGCCGTTATCCATTCAATATCAGCCAATATATTGTTTTTTTTTTTAAAGCCCTAAATATTAATATCTGTATCTGTCTTCAAAATTATCAGTCGGGCTTTACTTCATACTGCAGGCATACTTCGTCATCAGGCGGAGGGAAGCTGATAGAGTTAAATACAGGAATATTCAGTGTTTCTTTACAGCTAAAAACATCACTTAACACACCGCCAGAGCTCTTATGAAATGTTTTAAATAAAATATTTGTTAGGTTGCCCAAAGCAAAGTCAAGAGCAATATCTAAACGAGAGCATGCAGTAAAGTTACAAAATGTTCTTAAGCAACATTCTCCATCAAATCAGGCTAAGCGGGTGAACGTTTGTCTAAAATGTCTTAAAATGAGCAAAGCTAAGAGAGGAAAGAACCAAAAGGACGTGCAGCTGTAACCACAGCAAGTGAATAAACAGGACAACTTTGAAGTACTTCATTCCTCTGAATGTGCCAATCAAATATATTCTAACAATAAATATCTAATTTTATGGCTGTGGAATGACAAAAAGGCATGCTGTGAATACTTTCGCCAGACTTTCGTTTTCCACTATGCTCACATCTCTAGATGCAAACACTCTAATTCTTTCTATGGATTTCCTAAATACATCCTTTAATTATTTTGCTTCCTGTTTCACCTGCGCGTCTAATCTATGAATGTCCATCATTTTTACAGGTTCATCGATTTCTACGGATCAAGAAAGAGGCAGGAAAAACCTTCAGTGCTGAATTGTTTTGTAGCTAATGGATTTTACAAGGGGAATAAAAAAAAAACATTTATAGATGGATTGCATTTTGAAAATGAACAGATAAAGAAGCTCTCCAACAGAAAGTGGTAGAGCTCTTACACATTATTAGTTGAAAACACATTTTTGAAGGGGCAAAAAAAAAATCACTGTTTTTAAAATAAATGATCTAAAATAGTTCTAATAACCTTGGTTTTCCGCACAGAAACATTTGCTCGCTTTTTAAATCATAAAATCCATTAACACACTCATCAAATTGCCCTCAAACCGAGAAAAGCTGCTTTTTTCTGCTTATTATATAAAAACAGTCCTTGGTCGCAAAGTGGTTATAGAAAAAACGCATAACAATAGTGCATGTTGGTTTAAAATGATTGTTCAACAGCAGGGAGTTTAGTTTGAGCAACTAAATATGAAGGATTACCTTTTGCATGCCTTGCAGAGCCTGCTGCAGGAAGCTGAGCTGCTGGGAATGAGTGCTGTCCTCCTCACTCCGCACCGGCTGGTTCTTTCCTTGCTCCTGTTTGAGCAGCTCCACCTCGTTCCTGTAGGCGTCCAGCTGGCAGCGCAGGGAGTCGTTCTCCTCCTTTAAGGCTTCTGCTTGGGAAACACCTACGTTTATTAAAGCACAAAGCAATATGAAACATGCTGGGTATTACAGGTCACTAATCGGTTCTCTTATTACAGCTTTATTACACAGATTTTAGTTGGTTTTAATGTTTTCCAATCGCCTGACTCTGTAAATAAGAGTTTAAAACTCCAAAAGTTACAACATTCACAGTGAATACCATTACTCTCTTGTGTGTTTGCAGGTATAGAAGGTGAGAGAATATTTTATGACAGTACACCCTGGGACCCAGAATAACAACACATCTATTTGATAGATGCTTGCTAATAAAAGCATCTCAGCTTATTCCCAAAGTGCAAACAGAGACAGAAAAAGATCTTTGTGTTTATTTATAAAACAGGTTACACTCAGGGGCCAGGAAACGTCTAACAGCTTTCTTCAATCTAATCCTGTGATTTTCATCTCTAAAGACAACATGGTGCAAGTAACAGCTAACAATGCACCTTTTATTGGGATCAGAAGGACGTTCACCAGCTTGAATTGAAAATGCAAAAGACATAGAAAGTAGAAGAATACTTTTCAACAGAATTTATAGTTAATTTGTCAAATATTTTGGGATATGTAAAGATTATGACGGCAAGAGATACAATTTATCCCCATCTAGAGCCCCTATTTTACATTTTAATCAACTATGGTGTCACTTTATCCTTTTAGGGCTTGTTTACATGACAACACGACTGAAAATTGGACTGTTTTTCCTTTTGCTGTTAACACATCTACATGAGAATGATTTAATTACGATCTTTGCACAGACTAAACTATCAAAAAGGGGATAAATGTTTTAATTTCACTTCCACACCATTAATCGGTCCTTTTTTTCTATAAACTGCATATATGCAACTAATCAATACTTAAAAAGCCACTACACCCACAGGTAGCTAAATTACTCAATTTAGCTAAAGTGGCATTGTCTCAAATGTATACACCAGTAGCTCACTCTGCTTACATATTTACCATGACAACAACACATGCCTAGAAGTACTGTATTGTGCATTTAACTGCATTAAACAAGGCTGCAACTTCCAGCTCAGGTTTAAAAAAAAAGAGAGAAAAAGAGTCCAAGATCCAGTGTTAAAAGCACGGAAATATATGATTCCAGGAGGGAATGGGAAATAAAAGGACAACGGAGAAATGGGAGGAAAGGAGGGGCGCCGGTAGAACAGCAGTAACAGAGTCACTAAGGGTGAAGGCATCAGAGGAGATGTGAAGAAAGGATCAGAGGACCATGGTCCCCAGCTGCTAAGACAGTTTCTTTTTTCTTGAAGACATTTTTGCCTTTGATGCCTCTTTAGTATCGCAGCCTGCTGGGACTATTCTAGTTCAGGGGCAGTTCTGTAATCCGTTTATTGAATTCTTGGTTGTTTTTTCACATCTCTTGCTCATCCTTGGGGTTCTGATGCGTGCAAAAAGAATTGGGTGCTAGCACCATCATTTTAGGTTGCTTTGGTGAATATTAATTAGAACATTAGTCAACATTATTAAGCCAATTTCATTGGATTTGTCTTCCTTTCTTTTGACACACTTGGCCACGGATTTTCAAGCACTAATGAATAAGACAGATAAGCTATGTTTACAGAAGCATAAACACCGGACATCTGGATCCTTCACTTGCAAGAAAATATTGTAAGTTAATTTTCTCTGTTAAGTTTTTGACAGCTGTTTACTGTCAATAAAAGCTGTTATACCAACCAAGAATGCAATAACAAACATGGAAAACAACAAGAACTGCAAACATAATGTGCTACACACATAGGACAGGTACTGATGTTTACAAAATCAGCTTGATTCTTTTATGCTATCCGTGCAAAACTGCGTTTTATACCAATGTATGTGGCACCATGAGACCAATTTGACAGCACAAGGACCATGATGTCAAACTGAGGCCAACTTTTGGCTGGAGGCTTTTCTGCTAGCATTCAATGGGGTCATCAGTTTCTCTGTCAGAGAGATGATGAGTCCCAGTACGAGATGATAAGTAATGCATAGAGGTATCCAACATGTACCTGTACCGACTCCAAAAATTTAAGGAAGCTAATTCAGCATGGTTTAATTGTTGGCTAACATTTCATATTCAGCCAGGGAAATTGGACAATTATGTTGGGGACATTAAAATAAGTAATCAGCACAGAAAAGCTTGAGTTTAAAGATGAAACCGCTGTAATGGGTGTTGCAATAATTATATCCAAGCCAGGGGGTGGTGCCATAACGCTGCCACAGATGTAAAGGTAGAAGGTGTAAATAGAAGCAGGATGTAAACACTGAACACAGAGGAAAGAAAAGAGCTGTTTCTTTAGACCAACAACAGAGGAGCAAAATGTTTTCACTGTAAAATCCACAATAGACTGAAGAGAATCTGAACAGAACTGCGTTTCTGAAATCCCTTTAATGTTAATGTTTTTGTCCAAACATGCATATCAAGGGTATCAATGCCAACATAGATGTGAGGTCTATGATGGCCCGGAGTTGCCACTTCCTAGCCCATTGTGTGGATAGGTGTGTCGAGACAGAGGTGACGTAGGGATGTATTCAAACTCACCCAGACTGGTTTCAGGAGTTTGTTCAGAAAACAAAAAATCATAAAATTAATCACTAGGTGGTGTTGTCTCAGAGGTCATGATATTGCAACGTCTTCCCTAAACACAAGTCTCAAACGTAACACCTTTAAAACTGTGTATCCCTTAAATTACTATGCATCAAAGTAGGGCTGGGTGATACGAACTGGGCAGTTTTACCTCGATAACAATAGATGCTCCGGCTCCTCTATCAGAAATAAAGACATGTGCAGGAAATGCAACTGATCTATTTAAAATGTATTTATTGAATAAATCCAATTACATATTAATTTCAATTAAATATTAAAGTATTTTTTACCCGTTCAAGTTTAAACATTCAACAATTTCTCATTGAAGAGGAGAAACACGTTTCCTCTATTTTAAACATTTTTGTGCAAAGGTAATGGAGCCTTTTGCACATCTTTGAACTCAGCAGCGTGGTTGTGCTGTAGGAGGTGGTGGTTGGATGTGTTACTTTGGGTATTCCTGACAGTTTTCAAACAAACTTTGCATTTCTTGTGCTTTTGCTCAACATCTATGGCATAATTTTGGTGCCACCGAACTGAGCGTGCAGCGAGAACAATGTGAATTGTTTAAACTCGCACACCTTCGCTCAAAACCGGTCTGCTGCGTGCTTATCTCTGACAATGCGCTTCTTCTCTGCATGTTCAGCTTCATCTCTGCTCTCACGCGGCTCCATAGAATTAACTGATGTAATTTACATTGTGTTAGACGCTTCTTCACACGACTCATACGCCATTCACTTTATTTACGCTTTTGACTGGATCGGCGGGGTCGCGCCATTACCACACCTGCGGCAGTTTCTTAAAGGGGAAGAAAATACCAGCCACCAGTAACCGAAGGCAAACGGCAAATTTACGTTCATATCGTTTACCGACATGTAAAAATTGTTGCCAGTTATCGTAGTGAATGACAGTAACTGTAAAAATCTGATTCATCGCCCAGCCCAACATCATTGGATGCGGGCCACAACTACTTTTCCCAATAAAAAAAACAAAGAAAATAAAATTATTAAAATGTTTGAACCAATCGCCAACTATTGAGCCCAGGTTCCTGCTGGATGTTCCTTAATATGAGAGTTCCGTCTTAAACCCGGAGCTGCTCAACAAAACCAACCTGATAATCTAAGTATTTTCTTCCATTTGGGAACTTGAGAAAATTTTGAGTTAGATTAAGAAATCAATAAATCTTTATAGAAAAATCTAGGAGATTCCAAAACTTTAAATCTCGCTATTCCAATGAGATTTGAATTTCAAACATCAAGAAGCACAATTTTCACCTCATGTCTGATAAATCAAAAGAACAGGAGAATATTAACAATGACGGGAGAGTATAATAATCCAAGAATGTTCTGTTCAATAGTTTCCTGCTGGATATTTGACCTGACCTGTAGAGCAGAGGCAGCAGACAGAGGGAGGTATCATTATTATGAGATCTGCCCAGCACCAGAAACTATCAGCTCCCTCCCCCCTCTGTACGGCTTGAGAAAAAGCTTTAAAAAAAAAGTCAATTCACCGACTGGACAGTAGATAATCCTCATCGTCTCTCTCTGTGTATATAAAAGGAGATCTTATTAGGGTATGTGTAGGTGTTCATGAGAGCTGCCAGCAGTCTATCATGAAGGACCATTGGCAGTGTTAATGAACTCTTGCTGGGTGAGTGTGCATGTCCAGATGGAGCTTGTGTGTGCTTCTCTTCCAGCAAAATGAAGGTTCGAGGTGAAAAGGGTATTGATCTAAGAGCCTCATCAGCTTGGTGAGAGGAGATGTCAACCGCGTGCCCAGATTCAGTTACATAACTAGCAGCGCTATCGACCCGCAGCTATCCGTGAGCAGGGATGCACGCACACACCTCCAGGTGCACATTCGCCAACAATAACCAGCGGTTCGTCTTTCTATTCTGCACACGGCTCAGACTCAAAGCTTCGATTCGTTTTATAGAGGCTGCAGTCATAACACAGGTGTTTCAAGCAGGGCTTGTTGGTGTGTAAACATGCATTCTTAAAGGTTAGAGAGGTAAAGGGGGCTTAACACTCAGCCTGTTAACACAAATACCCAGACGTTTTACATTAACACCCGTCACCTCAGCCAATCCTGCAGAATCGAGTGAAATGACAAGACTCTGACAGCAGCACTAATCGCTGATAGCTAAATAGCAAGGTTGCAAATGAGCTGACTGCAGCGTTTACATTTATTTGCATGCTAATTAGAGATGCTGTCACATTACCAAATGGCAGAGATCAGAGTGATGAACAGGGAGGAAGAAAGAGTATATGAGGAAAGCATCGCACACGGAGCAGATGACAGCAACCTTACATGTGACGGTGAGTGCTTTCTGGACGATGCCCTGTTGACTGCTCTCAGTTTATTGTTATGGGGCTTGAGAGATAAGCAACGCCATTAGCTTTCACTGCCTCAGCAAACAAAAAGAGACTCCTCTGAGGTAAAATCTGAAGATCATGGCCCTTCTAACGTAACCCAATCTGAAAAAACAGCTGGCAGATGAGAGAAGCAGAAAGGCTCTGCACTAACTCAGAGCAACATGCACACTATCTGCATCAGGGAGTACTTTTAACCTGTTTTCTTATTCATGTGGAGCTAAAGACTGCTATCAGATTCATAGGGGATGATGACTGTCATTCCAGTCATCTCCCTCAGTTATTTAACAATCAATGCATCCAACCTCTGGAGATCTGGATTGGCCGATTTCCTGTCAAGATGAGAACAGCGTTGAGCAGGGATCCACGCATGCATATGCATACCTGAGTCTTCAGAGTCTTTGCTGTCAGGGACATCCTCCATATCATCATCAGACATCTCCATCTCCTCTTCACGTCTGATGTCCATCAGCTGCTCGTTGTGCATGTTTCTGATCTCCTGTGAAACAGGGAAAGGAGGGGTGGGTGAGAACTGCCAAGACTCATGAGGACTTTAAAGAAAGTGCTGAACTTGACTGGGTGCAATCGCCAGTAAAGAATCCTCTTCTATAGTTAATGTTGAGTATGAGCTTTAAGGAATGGGTGGAGGATAAAGGAAGGGAGCTGAACAGAGATGAAATGCATCAAAACTAAAGACCTGCTTTCTTTTTCAGAGCTCAGACTATAGATGTGGTTGGGAGAACACTGAGACGATGTTTTTCTAATTTAACATCAGTTAAAGAATGTTTTCTTTATGTCTAAACATCAAATTTGAATGTTTGGTCAGGATTGTGTGTGAGATTATTTCTAAAGAGAAATAAAGATTATGGTGTGCTTTTCTATTCAGCCTTCATGCTTTAATATTTCATTGAAATACTGTACCATTGACAGCCATTACATTTGAAACATTTAGCTCAAATGAAGAGTGAAACATTTGACAATTTTTATTTGCAAAACACCTCAAATTCTGTTAGTTTAGATGGAGCGCACCAGTTTCCACTGGATTCAGTCTTTAACAGCCTCAAACTGATTTTCTTCTATAGAAATCCTGGATTTACTTCTGTCAAACTATCAGCTCTATAGCTGCATACAGGTATTTCCAGAACATGAGGCTGCCACCACCATGCTTTACAATAGGGATTATTATTTATTTATATTTTATATATATATTTTTTGCCATATAGAACCTTTTACAAGTAGAACAAAAGGTTTTGCTCTCGTCTGTTGAGAGGATGGTCTTCCACATGTCTGCATTGTTACTTACATCTCTAACTGGCAAACATGCTTTCTTTTTTGGCTCTTTACATAATATGCTGGTAAGCATGACTAATACTGTAGTCGTCTCCTCAGCAAACTGTCCCAGCTGAGCTGTGGATCCCTGCAGCTTTAACAAAGCTAGCCTAGCCTTCCTGGATCCCTCTCTGGCTAATGCTCTCACTATCTGCACTGTTAAATATAGTGAATGGACATAGAAACGTGGTGAGTTTGCAGTTGTGCCGCATTCCATCGATGTTTGGACAGTGGATTAAACAGGGATCTGTGGGATGTTTAAAGCTTGAATTTTAGAAATCCTCTTTTTTTTTATCGATTCTCCACAAATTTGTCTCTAGTCTTCATGATGTTGTGATAATTTTTTATAGAACTGCTACATTTATTCACTCCATTCACTAAATAGCAAATGAATGCTGCTGGGTCTCATTTCAGGGTATCACCGTAGAAGTGCCTGAACATAGCACACTTTTTCTAGATTTTAATTAGTGAACAAAATGGAAAACAATTGTTTTAATTTGCTTTAACTGTATTATTTCTGCTTCTTTATGTTTATCTATCACATATAACATCAATGTAATGCAATAAAGTTTATGGATATGCTGAATATGAAAAGTGTCAATGATTCTGTGAGGCAACGTCTGTTTAGCAAAGACTTGTATAGATAATAGGCATAGAAATTTAAAAGATGCCACTCTTAATCTCTGTAACTAGTCATTGCTATAAGGCAACACCCCCCTCAAAAAATAAATAAAAAGATTCCTATTTGAGGCAATTATCACACTTAAATAAAGGCAAGGTGCCATTATGTTTAGATGAAAAAAATTAGCAAATTGATGATCCTTAATAAATAGTAATTAGATAACTGTTTTGAATGCCTACGGATCCAGCTAAGGACTAAATAGATTCCTACTTGAAATGATGAAAATCAAACTCTGTAAGAAAAAAAACATTTAAGTAGGACACATTTTCATGGTTAATTTACACACAGCACACACCATTGAAAATAAAGCTCCAGAGATTTCACACAGCATATTGGACAAGAAAAATCTGAGAAAATAAAATAGTTTTAGATGGATGAGGGTTCTAAAATAATCATCTGTAAATCAACAGCTGAGAAAACTGCATATTAGCACCATCTAATTCTAAAAGCTCTAAAAGAAGATAAAAGCCACTCTGTGGAGTCAAGAATATAACACTTTTTCATACATATTTGCCAAAAAGATCATCCTCAAGCATTATTATTAAGCTTTAATTAGCCGATAATTAAAACACAGAAGATTATATGATGTAGAAATGGTAAAGTATGAAAGGATTTGGAAACCGGCAGGCTGGTTTTATTTTTTGGTTGTTTCTCGCTAAAGTTAGCAGAGAGTACCGTAAATCAACCATCTGCCGACTGACGTCAGCAACTAAAACTCATGGAAGGAGTCACACAGGTACTCCAAACACACCAGCACATTAATGCATCCAACCCACTGGTGGGAGAGAAGCACACTGACAGGAGGAAGCAGCTGTTGTCTGACTGAGGAGCAGAGCTGAATCCATTTAACTTTTCCTCCTTTTCTTCTAAATGTTTCACCTCCCTCCCTGCCACAGTTCAGTTCGCTGTGGACACAGGTTCACAGCATACAAGTCTGATTTCTGTGGAAACAAGCTTGCATCAAGCTATTTTCCAGAGTAAATAAGTAATTTGTTGTGATTTAACATAGATGAGCAGCTACATGAGGTTTTTCACACTAAAAACCCATTATTATGGTTCTCTGACCTTCACACAAACCTATGGCTGCGTCTTGCGGCTCTTATTACCTCCTCATATTTATCCGAAGCCAGCGGCTTTCACTGGAGGCAGACCGAGTGCTCACAGAAATAAATAACGCAGGGCAGAACTGAAGTAGCCACTGAAGAAATATAAGTGCGAGAGAGACCTAGATATAGAAAAGCTGTAATATGGTTCAAACCAAAATACAGAGGAAATAAATAAGAAATCATTAGTATAGAGAGCCAGGAAAAAATAATCACACCTTTGGAACCTTTGCATGATGTTTAAGTAAAAACGTATATCTACTTAATATATATATATCTACTTAAGATATATATATCTACTTAAAAAAAAAAAAAAAAAAAAAAAAAAAAAAAAAAAAAAATATATATATATATATATATATATGTCTGTCTGAATGCTTTTAGTAGCACAAAAAAAAAGTAAATGTATTGTATTTTAAAGCTCTATGGAGTCTCCTGACTTAAAAAGTGATACATAAGTACAGGCTATTTACCATTTCATTTTGTGTTGGTCTATCAAAGAAAATCCAACTAAAACACATTGATGATTACAGCTGTAAGAACATAGAGCGGCTTCATCACTCAACCAACAAACTTTCACAGAAGCCACATTTAAACCTTTGCAGTGACAGAAGGCGATGCAGCTGGTAAGACTTCAGGTCGACTGTTTTTATAGTTCTGACAATCAAAGCAACAGTTAGTCTTTCAATCACCTACCTTATAAAGAGAGGTTTTAGCACAGGACAACTGCTGCTTCTGCCACAGATTCAGTTTTTATTATGCGTACCCGACTTAATGTGTCCCTAAATTACAGCTTGAGTATGTTTGTCGAGCTGAAGTTAAAAAAATACAACTTACCAATCGAAACATGACCATAAATGATCCTTTAGACTCCGGACTACTACACACTCCAAATCCTCCATTACATACAAACCATCATCATGCCAATTAATGTTCCATTTGGCAGAGTAAGAGCGCAGCAAGCAAATGATAAAGCAGTCTTGCCTGAGGAAGAAAATCCACACACTTTCACTTTTCACTTAAGAAGTTTTTCTCGCCATAACCCTGGAATCCATTGGTTTAGGGGGAAAGAGCTTGTACAGATTTACCTGTTTCCAGGACACCCTTTAAGATGGCAGCGCTCACCCAGCAGCTTGTATTCATTCATTCAGAAGGGGAGGAGGACAGAGGGAGAAGTCTGGACCTCTGAACTAATAGAAGCTGCTGAACAGGGTCGGCTTATTGCAAAGTACTTACTATAGCCTGCTTTTCTGCATTGCTTCAAGAAACATTTTAATAATTATCCCCTTTCTGTTCCACACTGTAAGACTAGTTCAAACATAGTTAAGTTCTCACTGAAACAAGGTAAAAAACAAAACAGAATATCTATTTTACATATTTTATACAACAAACACAATGAAATCAAAGTGCACCAACCTCGACTTGTTTGCGCCACATGTCCAAGTTCTTGCGCTGAGCTTTGGAGAAATGGTCCCATGCCTTTTGTTTGGAAGCAGCTTGGAATACAGACACAATCTGCTCAACTGTGGCGGGATGCGGGGAAGGAGCAGAGACCACCCAGAGACAGAGACAGAGAAAGACAGAGGGCAGTTGGGAGGGAGCAGAGGAGTGAGAAAGTGGAGTCAACTAGGCATAAGAACTCTGTGTGAGCATGTTTGTGTGTTTAACATACCTATGACTGATGCCGCTGCACCATCCTAAGGATGGATGTTCCAAGTTACAGTTCAGAAATCATTCAAATTAAATCAATACGACACATAATAATATGTCTTCCTAAAAGTCTTTGGCCTATAAAACTTTTAATCCCAGGATATATCACTTTCTGACCTTCTTTGTCAAAAATTATTTATCATCCATTCAGATATAAAAATGACTGTTGAACTGTAAGGATGTCTCAGTGTTTTATCTATGAATGCTGCTCATTGTGAACATCTGCTATTTTTACCACAATATTTGGGGTACATAAAACAAGCAATCCGCCCCAGGAAGTTTCTTCTACACCTGGCTTCATTTTTTAGTCCAGTGTTTTTAAAATCTACTCATTTAAAAATGGTACAATAACCTCATGGTTGATCAAATCAAAGAACTCTAAATAATAAAATAGGAAGGTGTACTGAAGACTAATGTTCCATGTATTTTATCCCATAGATCATATGAGCTACTGCTGCATAACCCTTTCCTTTTTAATAGAAAGTATCCCTGGACCAATGCTTCTGTGTTTTCTGTCTGAGTGCTTTGTCTGTCATTCCTCTAGCTGGCTGCAGCTGATTGCTGTTTCTGCAGACTGCAGGTTCTGCAGGAGGTTTCTGCTGTTGGACTGGCTCTGTTCAGACCAGGTATTAATGTGGGTCCAGGTTGATCAAGAGGTTATAAGATGACTCTAAGAGCAATCACACCCAGGCGATCACAATATCATGCTTACTATCAGCTTTCATTATTATTTTTTTTAATCTTTATGTATCTCTTTTTTTAATGCTTTTCTTTTTTGTAGCACTTTGAGGTCTTTTTGATGAAAAGTGCAGTATAAATCAAATGTAATATTATTATTATTATTATCAGTTGACCAATACATAGCTGCTGTTTCATTAACATCTCAGATACATCCGGTCACTAAATTTTTATTTATACTTTATTCCTTTTAAGGTCTTTGTGCATTTATTTTGGCTTCAAAGTAAGGCTGTATGATTTTGCCAAAACATTTAATTTGCAATATGTTTACAATCTTTTGAAAATAATAAAAATTAAAGGGTGTGCAATATCAAATTAAATAACTACTAGAACCTGTATGCCCAAATCCCACTTATACATTAAAATCAGCTATTTGTTTCATTTGACAGCACAGGGTCCATATGAGGCTGTATCAAATCCTGGCAAACTGCCTTTGACTCTTGGTAACAGAAGCGATGAGGATATGCTTGGTTTTCCTTAGTGCACCTTTTCAGTGCAAGTTTGTTATTAGATTTGCTCAGAGACTGCCGGCGGCCAAAAATAACCTACTGTTCTTCTGCCAGCATTGACCATGGTGCAGCTCCTCTGCAGAGCAGGTCTCGTTAGAATGTTACTCAAAGATGCCTTCTTACTGCAGCATTACAGTCTTCTGATTGCTTATTCCTCTGCAGAGGATGCTTTTCCTTTTTACAAAGAATAAGAGCAGATCAGACAACATGCAGCTCCAGAATTCTTGTTGAGAATTACACTTTGAATCAGCTATCTGAGTTATTTATGGGTAAAATTGCTTGAATGAGTCAAAAGCATCAACTTTAGGGTCATTGCAGACCCTGCCTGTGCAGTGATCCGCAGCATAATAGGTCTTCATCCCCTGAGCTTACAGCTCTGTTTGCAGTGGTTTTAGAGGACCTTTTGGGAGATCTGCGACTTTCTGAACTCCAAATGTACACAGAAGAATAAAACAAACAGATTCTGTATGAAAAGGTGTGTTTGCAGGGTGCTAAAAGACACAGAAACTCAGGAATCAATAGCATCTTCCATGTAATCTGATGAACAGACTGATGATGAAGGCAAAGACAGAAACTGAGCACAAAAAGAAAATTATTCGTTCTAAGAATTCTACGTTTTAAGAAAATCTTTAAATCTTGTTTTTTTATGCTTTTTTTTTTGCTTCACATAAAAAGGTTTCTGTTATAAAGGATTTGCTCTCTCACAGATTTGGAATGTTTTTGCTTTAGTTGTTACACTTAAATGTTTTGCATCATTTCTCCGAAAAAAAAAAGGCTTTTAAATTATAGCTTCATATGATAGAGAACAAAAGCTTTGTAGATCCTTATGCTGCTGAGTGAAAAACAATAATTCTTTAGCATTTAAAACTTTTATATGAGGATTGTTTTACATCTGACAGATGGGAAAGTTTCAGTTAAAAGCTGACGAGGTCAGTCCACATTTTTCACACTGGTAGATATGAATGACTGTTCGTTATATTGAATGTTGTCTTTTGTGATGTCAGCCTTTTTCATGTTGTCTGTTTTAATGGTTTCTTGATTATAAAGGTTTAAAATCAATCAGCTATCCAAACACTTGTGTTAATTACAGTTAATTCATGTTTTAACAAGAGGGGCAATTACTCTTTGTCAAAGGGCCAAGGTTTTTACACTTGAAATAAATAATCTATTAAAAACAGCATTTTATTTTCACCCAGGTCAATTTTTAAAAAAAGGGAAAAGTAGAAATCTGTAAGAGTGCATATCCGTTTCCACAACTCTGCAAAACATCTTTGAATTTGCTCCCTATAAAAAGACCACTTCAATCACACTTAACATAGCAACAAAGAAATGAAGAACTGTGCATATTATAAAAAGGAGAGCCATCAGTTCAAACCTGTAAAATAGCTCCGGTGGGTCAGAGCACATTTTTAATCAAACTAAAAACCAAACTTACAGGAAAGGCAGCACCATGAATGAGAATGTATATGGGTCAAAATAATTGAAGATGGCAGATTTAATAAACAATGCATGAAACACTACCAACTGCGACTGAGGATTGACTGGATGTTTACATTTTATTTAGCATGCGTGTGATGGGATGCGTGGAGATGAAGCGCTGCAGGCTGTGGTGTAAACTGGCATCTGCACAGCTCAAGCTGTCAAAGGTGGGAGCTGCACAAGCATGGGGCTTTCTGCCTTTGGCTTTATAGGAGCTCATAAGAACTTAGCATGCAGTTACTGTGCATGTTTGGTCTCCATTGTATTCTAGTTTAAAAAAAGAAACGTGTTAGGCTACTTACTTCTTTCATCTGAAGGGAACCTTAATAACAGACTCCTGATGTCTCGCCTTTCATGAATCCCAAAATAACCTCGAACTTTTGTAGGTATTTTTCAGTTCAAAGGCAACAAAAAAACATTTTCTTCCCTTTTAATCTGAAAGCCCTTTAACTTACCATTGTTTAATCAACAATTTAGATCATGGCTGTTTATTTAATGAATGGGATGAACATATTTGTAAATGTTTGCACATATAATATAAATGTCAGGTTATGAACAAAAAAATACTTACTTTTAAGGGGATATCAGCACTCCAGGCAAGTAAGTCTCAATTTAGATTTTAATATGTAACATAAAGAAAAAAGATCTACCATTTTAAAGCCCATCTGACTGCATATCTATTCCAAGAGGATTGATTTTACTCCTTTAGCGTCACATATAATCAGTTCTCAGCCAAGTACTGTGATTAAATATTATGTAATTGACTAAATTAAAGTAAAGCATACTTATGAAGTGGAAGGTAAATAGTGGTTTCCAAAGGTTTATACAAATAAATAATGTGTAAAGTGTGGCTTATAATTGTATTAACTTTCCTTTTTGTCTGACCTTTCACCTCAGAATAAATAAAGATGTTGTCTTTAGGCCTCTGGCAGTTCTTAGTCAACATTAGTAGAGAAACAGTATCATGAAAACCTACAGATGCTATACAGAACAGGTTTTAAACAAAGCACTATTTCTGGCTTAAAACTTGCACCTCACATCACCCTATATACACTGTGTGCAGAATTATTAGACAAGTTGTATTTTTGAGGATTATTTTTATTATTGGGCCACAATTGTGTGATATTACAGTGCAGAATTATTAGGCAACGTAATAAAAAACAAATATATACCCATCTCACTTGTTTATTTTCACCAGGTAAACCAAAATAACAAGTAAAAATTCAGAAATAAACATTTGAGACATTCAAAAACAAAAAAACAAAAACAAATCAGTGACCAATATAGCCACCTCTCTTCACCATGACGCTCAAAAGCCTTACGTCTAGCTGTTTGCGATCCACATTGCGTGCAGCAGCCACCACAGCCTCCCAGAAACTGTTCATATCATGTTTTTCTTGAATGATGGTGACTTCTTGTTGTACCACTGTTTGAAGAAAGTGTCTTCCAGAAACTGGCAGTACTTCTGGGAGTTAATCTTGACTCCATCATCAACCCGAAAAGCTCACAAAAGCTCATCTTTGATGATACCAGCCAAAACCAGTACCCCACCTACACCTTGCTGGCGTCTGAGTCAATAAGGAACTTGCTGCCCTTCACTGATCCAGCCTGGTGCCCATCCATCTGGCCCATCAAGACTCCCTCTCATTTCATCAGACCAAAACACCTTGGAGAAATCAGTCTTCAGATATTTCTTGGCCCAATCTTGATGTTTTCTCTTGTTCAAAAGTGGCCTTTTTTTTGGCTTTCCTTTCCTTGGCCAGGTACCTGAGTATTGAGCATCTTGTGCTTCTCTGCACTCCAGGCATGTTGCAGCTCTGAAATATGGCACAACTGGTGGCTAATGGCTTCCTGGCAGCTACACGCTTGATCCTTCTCAATTCATGGGGAGTTATTTTGAGTCTTCTTTGCTCAGCATGCTTCTTGCGCCCCTGTTGGCTATTTGCCATGAACCGCTTGATTGGACGATGATCCCGCTTCAAAAGCTTGAAGCTTGAACTGCTGCACCTCTCTGAAGGACATTTGACATTTTCTGACTTTTCAGTCTGTCAAATCTCTTTTCTGACCCAAATTGCCAAAGGAAAGGAAGTTGCCTAATAATTAAGCACACCTTATATTGGGTGTCATTAGGCCACAGCCCTTCTCATTAAAGAGATGCACACCAGCTGATTCACTTAATTGGTAGTTGGCTTTCAAGCCAAGGATGATGTGGTCAAAATATACATTTGCCTAATAATTCTGCACACAGTGTAGATTACATAGCATTAGGAAAAATAACCTTACTGTTGAGATGGTTTCATTCATCAGGATCTCTTTTTTGTCACATCAGCGCATGTGTGGAGCTCACAGAGCCAAACCTTGTGCGTGTATCGTTTTAACAAAGTCACGTGACCGATACAGGAGCTGCTTCAAACTAACTGACGCAATAAACTGTGTTTATAACTACATCTGTCAACGAGATCTGCGAAAAAAAATCTCGGATCTTTTGCGCTTCATTATCAAATTTATCAAGAAATATGGAGCAACCTTAAGGCAAAACAAAGGTTTCAGCTGTGTGGGACCAATTTTCTTGTTGGGTCATCCTGCTCCTCTAACTTATCACTCAAGTTATCTGAACTTAAATTCAATTCAAACAGATTTTCCGTTTGCCGAACTTACTGCACACATTTAGTTATGTTTTTTAATCCTAGTCCGCAACATCCTTATTCACGTTTACTTACATTTGCATGTCATGTTACGTTTAAATGTTTATTTATTGACTGCATCTAAAAAATTAAAACATATTTCTAATTTAAATCAAGACATAATATAATAACATATAACATAGAATGACTTAAATCATATTAGTGTTCTCCCGATAGAATATGGAAAAGTTTGATTTATCATGTCACTCCTCTAGTTGTAAAAATACTCAAGAAGCTGCAGACAAATCCTATTGACTGGAATCCTGGGTATTCGCTGCTGCAATTGGCTGAAGGCATATTATGGAAGACAGGTACTAGCTGGCACGTTACCCAACCAGTTCAAAGTGTTGTACTAAATACCCCTCCTATTCACAGACAGACTGAAGTGGAGCCATCCCAGATTGATAACTTAAAACTCAACTCAGTTCTATACATATCAACCTGGCTACTGCCAGGTTAGTGTCTAGTCCCGAATTAGACCCAGCTGGTTGTATAAAGTATGGAGCTGGTAGGGTTAAAAACAAATGCACAACTGCAGTTCTTTCTGTTAATCTACAGAAATGGTGATAAGTGAAATAAGATATAAGTGAAATAAGATAAGTGAAAAGGTTAAAACCATGGTTCATTTTCTTTCTTTTTCTTTTAGATTATGCATTACTCAGTAGTCAGTGACATAAAATCTTTATAAAAAACTAAAGTCTGAGTTTATATAAGGACAAAGTCTCAGAACACTAAAGGTGCGAGGCACTGTGGTAAGTAGGAGGAGAAATGTTAGAGACTCACATTGAGCCACTATGCCAGCCAGAGCCGTCTTGAACTTGTCTTTGGCCTCCTCCATCTCCTTCTCGTGCTGACTCTTCTCACCAATCAGCCGGCGGATGTGGCTGTTGGAGGACTGGATCATGGAGTAGAAGTTGTTGGCATTTCTGCGATTGACTTCCCCCCTTTCCAGCCAGGTCAGGAGCACTCGCACGGCCTCTGGAAACTTTCCATCGTCTACGGAAAACAAAAGCAAGGACAAAGTGAAATCAAATCATTGTCGGTCGAGCACCTGCATTTCATAATATTTCACAATTTTTTACCACTGAGTAAAAGTAAAAAAAAATGACTGAAAGATAACCTCCTTCCCCAGAATTACAGCTCTGTTGCACCACAAGAAGAAAGCCATCACTTAAGCTGTATATCTTGCTAACAAACAACATTATGGGCTAAAATGACAACTTGGAGGCAAAATAGGCTATAAAACCCATTTCTACTGCAGGTGGTCTGTCATCATAGTGTGTAACTGAGTTTGGAGTACAGTAATACAAACTGGCAGTAAAAACAGCAAGATCTCTTTCTCCCTCTGGGTAAAAAAGTCAACTAAAATCTGCAGCAAATGACTGTGTTGCTCCCAACAGCAGCCCGGAGAGATCACAAACAAACTCTTGGCTGAAACAGCACAGCTTCTGAGTTTATTTCTTGGTTTTTGCGAGGGCCAGGCAGCGGAGAAGAGAAAAAACCCTATGCAGATGGTAGAGAGACAGAAAGTCATGGCCATGATGTTATCAGGCCACTGTGACGGAGAGCTGGAAGTGCTACTGCTCATTAGAGAAACAAGTTTATCCTGGCAGAGAGTCGACAGAAAACTGTAAAAAGGCAGAAAAGAGCGCCTTGGAATGTAGGATGAGTTGTGAGGGCGGATGAGATAAACAAGGAGCAGGTTATAGGGACCCACTTATGCACTGTTTAACAGACTGGTAGAGGAAGCTCCCACAGTTTGTTAGAACACCTGAAATACTTTGTTGGAGGTACATGCTGAACTTCAGGACTGTTCCTGAGACACCCAGTAATATATCTATTTACTTGAGCTCTCCTAAACAGTTTCTACTTTAAAATGTATTTTACAAATTTAAAATTTGATTCATTTACAGAAATGTCAGACTTCAAGTAAGAAGGGAAGGAAAGATGCAAGGAAAAAAGCAAGGCTATTATGAATAAAACTAAGGAATGGAGAAAGGAACAAAGTAAATGAGATAGAAGAGAAGACAAAGATGGTGGGAAGAGATAAGTATCAAAGAAAATAAGGGTACAGAGAGGAAAGAGAGAAGAAAATACAGGAAGAATTGAAGGACATAAGGAAAGAGATGAGAAAAAAGAAGGAAGAAGATGGGAAAAGAGCTTTACTCCTCATTGACTAGATCGTAGCCACAGCTGCCCTGGGGCAGACTGACATCGGCGCCACTGGGCTGCTGACCACCACCACCAAAGAAGAAAGGATGAGGACACCAGGAGGGAGGTGTGCAAGGAGGACAATGAACAACAATTAGACAAAGGAACGGGAAATGAAGTCTGGAACAACAAAAATATTTCCCATTTTCCCTTTTTATCCCCACACACTTCCCCAGACTTTAAAAACATCTAAACAAGATGACATTATTTTATAGAAACCCGGCTGCCTTTTTCATATCATATCAAGTTTAAACTTGAAGAATATTCCCTCATGTGATGAAGAAGCTCTGTGTCTCAGAGGCTGCTAGCATCTGTGTCTACCTTTGATTTTGTCCCCCAGCTGGCTGCACTCATGCTCTGAATAGTGGACAATCGGAGGAGGGGAGGGCGGCCGCAGGCGATCCTCCTCCATCTTGCGCCTGTGGCGCTCCTCTCGGGCCAGCATGCGCTGGCGGCACTCCCACTCATACAGGTCATCTCTGGCCTGTGCAAAGTCAACGTGGAGGCGACCGGTGTCCTTTTTGTCTGTGCTGGAGCCCAAACGGATTCGATAACCTAGCAAAGATACAGATAACTGGTTTAAAAATCTATTTTTTACCAAAAAAACCTTTGAATTTATTTGAAAATAGATGATATAGATAAGAGATACAATCCCAAAATAACAGCCCTGGTATAAAGGCAGTACGCAGCCCTTTTTCAAAATCTCTACAGTCGTATCTTAACCTTAACTCTCACGGATCAAAGAATTTAAATCAATGACTTCTGCTTTCTTAGCTCTCTGTGAAGACAGTCACAGTAAATCCTCCAGTCACAATATTTAAGGATTACAGGTTAAAATGCTTTACACAGTTTATATTCGGAGACAAAAATAAAAACAACATTCCATGAGAGCGTAAACCACCAGGTTTTTAGGGACATGAAGCAGACTGTCAATTAATAGTGAAATATTTATTAAGAAAGGATTAATCAGATTTTTCTATCTCTGGAAAAATAAAAAAAAAATTCACAGCACATGACTAAACCAAAAATTTATGTATTATAATTGATGTATTATAAACAGCTAAATAACAATTTTAGCTCCATTATTTCCACCAATATGGTGACTGTGCAGAAACCTCTCCTCCTGAGGAAACACACGGTGACAGTGGAGAGAAAGAACTATTTTAACAGACAAAAAACAGCTTAGTATTAGAGGACATAATGCATTATAGTTGTTTTTTTTTTCCATATCTTGTTTGATATGTGTAGCTCTATGTGCTCAGTGAGACCAGAATAGTCCTCATTAACACTCTTAACTTCCCTCTTATACCTACTCTATCATACTTGTTTTGTTTTAAAAATGTCCAGCTGTTGAATTAATTACAATCCTTTTGTTTAAGTGGTTTAAATGATCCAAATACTCAAAGAAAGAGATTGCAGACAAATCAGGAATCGAGATGAAAGAGAAAATTAGGAGTTTCTACTTCAGTCTGCTCTCACTGCCTTAGACTCTTAATCTAGCGCAGCCTTAATATTTCATATGAGGAGAAGCTGGTGTGCTGGAGCTGCCTGAGTGTGTCATTGCTGGGTATTGTTGTTTGCACAGGCTCTCCCTGAGTGTGTGTGGGTGGGGGATTATTTATGGGGAAACTACATAGCCCTGTCATCGCTCTAATATATGAACCTCTGCACCCACACCTCACTGTAAGAAGAGAGGCTGCTGAAATCAAGGGATCTCTCATTCAAACTCACTATCTCTCATGGATTTGTGCACACACACGCTTACACACACACACTCACTTAAGCTGGGAATATTTCTGAGAGGCTGGCTCATCTGAGTGGGCTTTTTAAAGCAGGAGAGAGTGGTCATCGGTTTCCACAGAGAGATTGAGCATCTCTGTTCTGTTCAGCTTGAAAATGAAGACGAGATAAAAGCACACAAAGTGGAGCCAGATAGGTGGTAGAGATTTTTTTTATTATTTAGTAATCTGGATTTTTCTTACTGAACTATGTCTTTCCTCACTATTACTGTTCTGAATCACAAGCTGATAAACTGGGAATTTAAGGTCCTTTGTGATCTAATTTTTCCCATTTTCAGTCCAAAATGAACTGATGCTGATCTATGCGACGCCACAGCTACATGTTTGTCTCTATAAAGTAACTCCTAATTGTTTAATTAGAGCTTTAAATAATCTAATTAAGGTTAAATGCAACACAACAAACTCAGCTAGGTGTCATAAATCAGGCCGATCTTCACATTTCTAAATAAAAACCCTCAAACCCTGACTGTCATTAAACTTTAAAATGATTGTGAATGTATTTAAATCCAAATAGCATTTTCCATCTCCATTATTATTTAAAGAGATGTCTCTTTAAGAAACCAACTAGTTTTATTTAATTTTCAGGCCTGCATTGTAGAAAAGTGTTTTAACAAATTGGAGGTAATTTTACTTTTTTTTCCCAAAACTGCTACTAAAGTATATTTAGTATTATTGTCGTGTTGGGAAACTATACTTAGTCCAGATTTCAAATGGTGTGAATTTGTGACGGAGCACGGGACTTTATGGGAAGCCTCCTTCAATAATTAAATGGTGCAAGAGTGACTTTCGCCACAATACCACCACCGCCGTGTTTAACAGTTAACACAGTGGTTTTAGATGTTAAAGTCTCACCTCAACTCCTTAAACGCACTCTAATGTTTGAAGGAGTCCAGATGAGACGTTCTTACCTAGTAACATTGTACCAACTGTTAAGTATGTAGGTGTTGCCATCATGCTGAGGGACTAATTACATACAATCACAGAGGCAAAAAAAAAAATAACCTCATCTTCTCAGATCATAAAAAGTCTCTTGAGAAAGCGTTGCGGTAAAAATGCTATTTATACACTTAATTCAGTTATAAACAGGCTTTACTTCAACAATAGTTTGAGGCACCTTCCATTTAAAGATAAGAGTGAGTTTTGGTTTTCATGGATTACTATTAAATATCAAAAGCACTTTTCTTTCCCCTAAGCACAATAGTTTAAGATTAGACGGTTCAGGCGCGCAGGTGGTGCACTGGTTAGCGTGCACGACCCATGTACAGAGGCCTTAGTCCTCGATGCGGCCGAACCTGGTTCGAATCCAACCATTGCCACGTGTCTCTCCCCCTCTCTCATACCGCTTTCGTGTTATTCTATTGAAAAAACGAGCCACTAGTGCCGAAAAAAAAAAAAAAAAACATTACACACTTCCTTTTTCTACAAAATTATGCATCTCTACATGTACAAAGTAGATAAACTGCTTTTTAGATAAATTCCCTTATGTGCTGAAACAATTATTCAGAGAATTAACTAATTGTATTTAATGGATCACTGAAACCAATGCCAACTCATTTATCACATTATATACTTGTTAACTGGAGTACACCAACTTTAAAATATGCATTTTCTGAAATAAAAATTAATTCAGAGTAGTAATTAAGCCAGAAATGAATCAAAAATATATGCATTTTAGATGTAAAACTTCTTTGTCTTTAAAGGCACATTACAGAGTTTTGTAATGTTTTGTGGCCGAAACACAGAACTGCAGCACTCTTCTGCTCATAATTATCAAGGTTTTTCGTTATTTGCTGATGAAGATTCTCAGTTATCCAGGTCATAGTCATTCTGTAAAAGTTTAGACCGACCTTCAGAATCATAGACAGGTTTCAGATATTACAGACTAACAATGGAACCAAACGACCCACTCGTCAGTTTCCATTTGCATGTTGCCAAGCAATACAAGGCCTTGTCTACATAAAGACTCAAACTCACTGCGGATCCAGACATTTGAATTAGGAAAGCTTCCTGGATGGGAAGAGAAACGTCTTCAAACCTTGGAAACCAAGTCCAGTGGATTGTTTTTTAAACTTTTACGGAAGGTTTTTTGTTTTTACTTTTTCTCCCTAGATGGAGTTACGGTTCTTGTCTGAGTTTAGCTGGATGCTGATCTCTTCTGAGTATCCACAAAAAACATCTTGAATATAAGGTTTGTATTGTTTGCTAGGTCGGACCAATCCAACATGGAGGAGCATGACGTCACATCAGCAGAACAGCGTGGGAACTTCTGACTTCAGGAAAATTGGATACAGGATTATAGATGCATCGGAAATGACCTATTGATTCAGTCTGCTCATGAAACAATGTTTTAGTCGTTAAGGGTCAAATAAAAAGCCTATTTTAAAGATATTATTTTGTAAAAACTGACATAGTGTCTCTTTAAATAGGCTTTATGCAGAACTAATAACGTTAAATAGTTTTAGCTTTAGTTCTGTAAAAAGATCTTCTACTGTGCTGCTTTTCATGTATTAATTGTTTAATTGGAAAAGAAAAGTCAACACATGAATCCATCAATGTATGGAATATGATTACAACCTGGGCCTGTGGGAAGATACCAAACAAACCCAACCACTCCTGATAATCCTGTTTTTAATATATTAAAGTTCTCATCATTCAACACTGAAAAATTTGCTTCCAACTAGGTCTGCACTGCATTGACAAAATAACTGCAATGTGCAGTCGAGATTTTAAAGGTATGAAAGTTTACCAGACAGGAAGAGAGCCTTGTCTACTGTGGACTCCTCTGCGAATCTGATGTGGCAGAAGTTCTTCTTGCTTTTGCGAATGGCCGTGATATCGCCGCACTGCCCAAAAACCTCCATGATGAGCTGTTCCGTGGCGTTTTCCGGCAAACCACCGACAAACACGGTCTTGCAACCTGGGGGGCGTTCCCTTGTGGCTGGAGGAGGAAGGTCTGTTCAAAAGGAAAGGAAAGAGTCACTGCATGAGGAAAAATGTAATTATAGCAGATTGTTTTGTGTGTCCATGGTGTTTGGAGTGAGGCTGGAGCATATCAAAGTTGTTCACAGACAGGTTCCTACAGCCATTTTTCCCATTTAAGAGCAAATCTAACAAATACGAAGCGCATGGCCACATTGGAAGAGTCAGTGCAACAAAGAGAGCCCACCATCAGGTTTATATTTAATGGCTCAGTGCATGCAAAAATAAAGACAAACAGGACTGGAATAAACAAAGCAGCTAATATAATTCTGCACACTGACATTTATGCAGAAGATAATAAAAATGAAATACACAAACTGAAGAAACGACCCAGCCATTTGAGGAAAAGTGAAATCTAATTTTAAGTATGAGTTATGCTCTTTGAGAGGCTGAAAACAATATGCGGCATGGCAGCAAATGCTTCCATTACTTCTTTCGGCAATTGGAAAGATGCCATTGCGGATTAGTTTCTGTCTTTGTTTTATTCAATAGGATATAAATAGTTTTTTTTATGTGAAATAAAGATAATACATAGAGCAACAACATGCTTCGACCAGGGAAGCACTGCATGTAAAAACGAATGATTACATCTGAAGTTTACTCATTAATTGAATAGGTGCATGGACTGAATGTCAATCTATAGTAGATAATTGGGTAGATAATGAGGTCCTCCATGCATAAAGCCCACGTAACGGTATTCTATGTCGCCATTTTGATGCTGTTTTTCATGTCTTTATACATATTTCTAAATTTCAGATTAAACAAAACACCTATTCTAAGCTGCAAGCCTGAACACCTGTGAGGTTGTATGAATAGCTGTATACCTTTTATGGATGGCCTATAATAAACCCATACACTTTCACTGCAAAAAAGACACGAGTTACAACAAGATTTAATTTTCTTTTGGAATTGATGAAGTATTTCTAAATTGAATTTGAATTAAATAAAAAAATAAATGTGTATTCTTTATCTTCCTAACAATATTTAAATAAAAAGACATACATTTGAGCATCGTGGAAAGAAATTCTAAAGGTTAAGGCTATATTCAATTAAGTCATGCACACAAATGGAGTAAAACATAACCATCCTAAAAAATGAATAGGCAATCCTTCTGGCAACAATGTGATTGTGAATCCTCTCATGTGGAAGGTTCACTCCATTGCAGAAATCACTTATTCAACACAGATGATTGTTGACTGATCTAATCTCCAATAGATCAGGCTTCTCATTTACGATGAATGATTAGTAGAGTCTATGAGGAGTGAACCAAATAATCAGTGGAACACTGAGGGTGCTGTATTTCTGGAGATCTGCAATAAAGACCTGCACTCACAGACACCGCTGTTCCCACCTCAGCAAATATCAATACTCTGAGAGGAAAGGACTTGATTTAGGGGCAATATATATGTGTGGCATAAAGGAGATGAGGGGGGGGGAGTGGCATTACTTTGATTTATTCAGGTTTGTTAAATGTGACAATAAGCTGCTGTATTTTCTTCCTCAAACTGTTGAAATGGGTCAGGATCAAATTGTTTCAGCTCCTTTAAAACCATTGTCTTCTTGATGTTTTCTATTTTGCAGACATAGGTCACACCTTTTTGTTCAATTCACTGCAGCACAAGCAGCTTCTCTACCCAAATAAAGTGACAGCCCTATCTTCAATCTAGCCTTCATCTACAGCAGAGAGATCTGAATAGCAACACGTTGAATGAAAACAACCAGGAGGGATTTCTCAACAGGGTGGCTGAACCAATTCTGCAAGACAAAAAAGCAAGAATCTTAGTAGTCAGACTGCATGGCGAGGAAACTTTGAGCTGACACTGTCTGGTTTCTATGTCAGTTTGGAGATTTATCAGAGAATGAGACAGAGAAAAACAGATTGGATGGATGGGTGAAAGGATGGATGGATGGGAGGATGAAAGAATGTATAGATGGAAACATTGTAGAAGAATGAGTAGATGGAAGGATGAATGGAAGAATGGATGGATTAAACGATGGATGGGAGGATGAATGGGTGGAAGAATAGATGGATGGCAGAATGGAAGGATGGATGGATCAAAGGATGGATTGAAGGATGGTTGGGAGGATGTATGGATGGACAGAAGAATGGATGGATGGAAGAACGGATAGATGGATGAAATGATGAGAGGATGGGTGAATGAAAGAATGTATAGATGGAAACATTGTAGAAGAATGAGTAGATGGAAGGATGAATGGAAGAATGGATGGAATAAACGGTGGATTGATGGGAGGATGAATGGATGGAAGAATGGATGAGTGGATCAAATCATGGATTGAAGGATGGATGGGAGGATGTATGGATGGACAGAATAATGGATGGATGGGAGAAATGGTTGGATGAGAGGATGGATTGATGAATATCTGAAATATACATTTTCTCATCAAATTCATGAAATGCAGCTGACCTCTGACCTTGTGAGGCTGTGGGTTAGTAGTTAGAACCTGTTTCATTAAAATCTAGACCTAAATTATTACATGAACATCTGGTACTTTTAATAGTCTAATATTTATAATTTTATCATTTAACAAACCATCTTAAATTCCACTGAAGGCTAATTGTATAATTTAAAACAAATTATCTAATGTAAAATTTCCCAATTAGATATATATAAATAAGCCTTCTTGCATATTGTCCACTTCACCTAATTTTGCACTAAATAAGGCTGGAAAATGTTTAAAAATCTAAATCCATGTTCAATACATATTCTAAGTAGCATTTATCAGAGTTATAGTTTATGCCATAGTTAGAAAAATGAATGTAAATAAATATGCTGACAAGGAAATGTTTTTTTTTATCTTTTCATGGACTGATGAATGGATGAATAAACACATTCCTGGATAGTAAAATGGATATAAAATGAGAATTCATTTATGGATGGAAAATAAATGGAGAGTCAAAAGATTGATGGATACTACTTT
>NW_015150473.1:0-1341 GCF_000732505.1 Cyprinodon variegatus
AATTGAGAATTCTAAAAGTTAAGGTCTTTGGTTGTAAATTTGCAAAGAGTTTATTTATGTTCCTTTGAGTGAAATGACTTCTTTCTCTCTGTGATCAATCTCCTTACTGAATAGCATGATGCCTGGATATATCAATGCTTTTTTCATATTAGGATCTGATAAACTGTAAACTGTATCTATGATTAAAAAAGACTGGAAATACAAAAACCTTTCTGACATCTTTAGATTGTTCAGTGATGTCATACAAGGAAGCAACATGTTAAAGCCTTGAAATGCAACCAGATGGCATAAAAACAATATTTAGGATTTCTCGGTTTGGTTCAAGTTTTTGTTGATGCCTAATGTGAATACATTTACAGAAATTATCTTAAATTGTCATGAAATTAAGAACACAAAATTATTTCAGTAAACATTGACTTTAAATTTTGTTTTGGTATGTCATAAAGGCTTTTGGCAAAGATTATCTCATCAGCTTAAATGGATTATGCTGCATATGGTGGAAATAGAAACTTAATTTTTGACACAAAATAAAAAAATGTCGTGATAAAAATAGCTCCAAGATCATTTAACTATCGAACAATGCAGCAGTTTTTTATAAAGTGGTGCTTTGGGTGTAAAATTAGATTTCCTTCCAACCTGATCTCAACTTATCACCATGTCTTACAGAGAATGTTGAGTTTTACACGTTGCAGAAATGTCCTCAATGGATCCTTGTTAAAATGGAATCTTCTATTCATTAACACTGACATTTGACTCTTGATCTGCCAGCACTAAAAATAAAAGGTTTGCTAAACAAATCATTGTTTTTTAAAGATTATATTTAGGTTCTAGTGGCCTTTATTTTTTTTTGTCAGTTTTTGAAAGTAGACAGACTGAAAATGTAGCAAGAGAGGAGGTCAGAACATCTAGCAAAGGTCACCAAGCCAAGACTTGAACCTGTTATGGCTGAATCGAGGACCACAGCCTCTGAACATGTGTCACACACCGAACCATTGCACCTTCGATTTTTTTAGAAAAGTATTTAAAGTAGAACATTTATAAGAGAGAACATTGTGCAGAGTCCTTCATCTTTTCAATGCTGAGATCTCGAACAGCCTTGGTGTGCTTCTCATCCAGATCTTCCTTTAATCTTTGCTGCTCTTTAGAAATTCTGCTGTCTTCTTTTAGTTTATCAATGTTCGACTGCAGCTGAGTCTTCTGGAACACAATTGAGATGATAATAAATTGATAAACTATTCAGAGAGACCTGATCTTGCTTTTATCAGAAATAAAAAGTGTGAGGTCAGACTGCCTCCCTCAAGGCTGCACGGTGGACAGTGGGTAGCACTGTTGTGTTTGATT
>NW_015150473.1:3328-5454 GCF_000732505.1 Cyprinodon variegatus
AATATATTTTAATAGATCTTGAAGCAAAAAAGTACACCCAAACTTAATCTGAGTAGTCAATTTGCAGTGTCACTGCTCACTCAGATGGGATTTGGAGTGAGATCTCTGGAAACCAGCAGCCATATTGTCAGCCAGTCAGTTGATCACTACTTGTTGATTATTTTAATGCAAAAATTATTTTCAATATGTCTTTAAGTGAGAAAGTTCATGTGAATAATCAGCTCATCCTGGTTATAAGCACACTTTTTGACAGTTTATATTCATCAATTTGTTTTAATTTAGAATTAATAATTTATTAATTAATCTAATCACTGTATAAATAAAAGCCTTGTTAAATGACATCCACACAGTATCCCTTTCCCCCCCGACTGTAGATTAAAGTGATCTGATTTGAACGCTTGAAATGTCGTTTAAAAGTGACCGGAGTTGGAGAGGTCACTGCATTTCCACCTGTGGAAATCGAAAACAGATCAGGAAAACTAAAACGAGTTGGGAGTGAATGGGTGGTGTTGCAGAAAAGGTTGTGTGTTTCCACAAAATTAATTTTCTGGCAACAGAATACTATTTTATTGCTAAGAAATACTAATTTGTGTAAAGGAAAATAGTATATGGCCGCCTTGAACCTTTCCACCTTTTGCCATATTTCAGGATTCAAACATAAAGATATAAAATTATCATAACTTAGACTCAGACAACTTTTATAAATTTCGTTTGGTACAGCTTTTAAAACAGTAAAAGAAGATTTCCATACAATAAAATGCAGCAGTGATCAAATGTAAACATTGTGGGGAAAAACATGGTGGAAAAAAAGCATTGATATGGAAATTCAGAACATTGATATATCTGGTGCAAATATGTAGTATTTTAATTTGGTGTTATTTTTCTGAAGAAGCAACAACAACTGGGACAAATTTATTAGATATTTCAAACTTTTTAAGCAAATAAAATCCTTTGGAAATATCCCACCCGTGCATAAAGAACTTTCTCACACGCAAACATTTGGAGGAAAAAACAACTTCAGTTCATCAATGCCATTCCCTGTTCATTTATCCTTCTCCCGACTAACACTGGCCAGATGGATCTTCTCAAAACAGCAGTCGTCCTCTTCATGCCATGAAGGAGGCTGTGTAAACACATTCTTATCTCTCATGACCGTCTTTTGGAGCCTGTGAGACTAAGAACAGACATATCTCAACATTTGTTTCCCCCACACTATATTCTCCTAGTATATCCCAGGCTTGTCTAAATGTTGTGCAGCAAACTATAAAGGAGCTTCAACATGCTTTTTCTTCAGCAATGGAGTCTTGCGTGGTGAGGCTGCATACAGGCCATGGTGGCTGAGTGCATTACTTATCGTTTTCTTTGAAACAAATTTACCTGGTCTACCAGGTCTTTCTGAATTTCTTCAAAGGTGGTCTTCTGATAATTATTTTCACTCCTCTGTCAGAAATCACGCGAGGAGCAGCTGGTCGTGGTCGTTTTATAGTGAAATTATGTTATTTCCACTTCCGGATTCATTCAGAAGTTAAGAAATCCTTCTGTAACCAACCAATGCCAACATTAAGGCTGCAAAGGTCCTAAGAAAGCTGCTTTTAAACTTAAGTTATTCTTTATATGTTTATTTAGGATTTAGCTAACGTTACAGGTATTCCATTCTGACTGGAATGAGAAAAGCTTTGAATTTAGACCATTGGTCTTAAACAGTTAGAAATATTCAAGTACCCGCTCACTCAGTTTTGCACATATAAAAGAGGCTTTCAGTAAAAACTGGTTCAAAAGCTTTATATGACTGGAATATTCTTCACAAAAAAGTGCAGCTTTCTGTTGTCCTAGTCAGGTATTTGGCAAAAGGCACTAAGGAAGTTCCTAAAATGTAGAAAATGTATGTAGAATACATAGAGACAGCTCTCTGGGTGCTCAGCTCCCCTAAACTTCTGATCCTAGAATCACCCCTGGAGCACACACTTGTTAGCAATAAGAGCATAGTGCTTTACAATAACCCAAACATTAAACAAAAGCATGGAGAATTATTTTCGGTTCATAATGAACCTTGGTATAGCAAAATATCTCAACAATAGAATTGAAATGTGCAGCTAAGTAAGCCATAAGGTATGCTAATGTTGCTC
>NW_015150473.1:6927-14053 GCF_000732505.1 Cyprinodon variegatus
TTTATTTAACTGAGATGTTATCTTTATGTTTCTAGGCTAAGAGATAAAGGACTATCAGATACTGATGGCAGCTCTGTTTAAGAACATGATTGACATAATTGCAGTCAGCATGGTACTGAGTGTCTTTGCTCTTCCAGGTGAGATCTTTGTTCTCTGAATGATCCCCTCTGGTCTCGATTAATAGGTCTTAATAATGTGTAAAATCTCCTCATGCAACGTGTTGCAGCTGAACTGGAGTTAATTGATCATGAAGTTTCAATAAAAGCAGATTTTGCTCCACATTGTTTTCAACTTCAGTCTTTTTTATGTTTTTACAGGTATTTATGCTGATAAATTTAATGGACACAAAGCGATTGTCTTCATTTCTACACCAAAGCCTGTTGAAGCACTGAGTGGATCTTGCTTGCATGTGCCATGTAGCTTCAGAGCTGAACAAGGAAAGTATGAATTCAACAGTGCACAAAACACCACTGGAGCATGGATTGAAAGTGATAAAGGAATCTTTAACATCAATCATGGAGTTAATAGCGATCAGATAAAAATAACTGGAGACCTGAGTAGGAAAAACTGCACCACTTTGTTCTCTGATATAAAGAGAAGTCAAGCAGGTGAATACTACCTCAGAATAGAGAATGGAAACTACAAGGCAACAGCTTGTTCACAAGCTCTTCAGATACAAGTCAAAGGTAAGAATTTTACTTTACACAACTCTACCAAATAAGAAAAATACATCAGTTTCAACTTATTTTATATTAACATTTTCTCGACAAAAAAAATTCAAATGATAAATAGCAAGAATGTTTAACTATGTAAAAAAATCTCTAGCTGTTCACTTCACATGTTTATGATCATCTTTGATATTTATGTCATATTTGCCTTTACTTAGGAATAATTTTTTTTACCATTCCATAGCTAAATAAAAAAAAAATAATTAAGAAAACCAACATTCCTCTTTATATAAGATATATACGATATGGAACATTTCATTGTTTTATATATGTATATGAATCATTACTTATCTTTGTTTTATGGGGTCAGAGCCATTTGAATTTATCTTTAAATCATGTTAAATCACCCTATTGTACTGTAATTGTTTGGGCTGGGATAAAAATTTACCAGATCAAATTTTTTGCCTGAATATTTATACGTAGAAACAGATTATCAGTCAGTTACTAAGTTATTTCTAAAATCTAATAAATACTAAAAGAAAAAAAATAAACAAACAAACCATATTTTGATGCACATAAACTGTTAAAAATGAACTGTCTTGGTCTCCTCTTTATAATAATAATTACAAATATAAGTTATTTTGTTTTATTATTTTAAAACATTGGCGAAAAGTACTCAGAAACCGTACTTAAGTACAAGTACAAATAAACAAATAAATACTCTAATAAAAATAACACACTGACATTGTACTAAGATAAAAGTAACAAAGCATGTTTTTAAAAATACTTGAAGTATTAAAAGTACTTTCTAAATTAACTGAAATTATGTTTCACAAAGATTATTAAGTGTACCTACAATATGTAAATTTTCATGAATATGCCAATAATACTATTTTAATGAACATGCTGTGAATAATGCATGTTTTGTTTGTTTGTTTTGTTTGTCAAAATTCTTACTTGGGACTTACAATTTTTGATTGATCTGCTTAGTGAAATATCAAGTGCAAGAAAGATGATACATTACACCTTTTAAAGTGTTTAATTAAACAAAACATATGCCATGTTTTATTTCATCTGAAGTTAGATTAGCAAATTTCTACATCAATCTCACTGACTAACAGAAACTGATCTTTTCAACTGTAATCTTTAACTCCAGTTTAATCATGAACTTCATGATTTAAAAATACTGTACAACTCTGAGAACGTCTTGCATCATTCAAAAATGTAAAAATTGAAGGACACGAAACTTCAAGGGCGGAGTTCCCCTTCTCTGGTTTCAAGTTCCTTCCTTTCGGTGGCAATAGCAGTGAGAGCAACATATTGCTGGAGATGAGTGATGTGCTTTGAAAAAGATTTAGTGTGTTTTAATCAGAATTTAAACAAACTGGATAAGACTATACAGAATCAAATGAAGAATTCACATATGGAAATTAACTAATCTATCAGTTTCTTTGTTAAGATTATCTGACTCAACACATTATCCATATGATTTCATTAGCCAGATGAATGTGCATCTGCTTAGTCGACTTTATTTGCAGTGTATAACAAGCCATAAAAGAAGTTGATCAGGACTATTATCTAGCGTAAAATTTTTAATTTGTAGTGACATTTGGCAAACCAGAAACGTTAAAAAAAAGGGAGTTAAATAAGTAATTATGATGTATGGATTAAATGCATATTCAAGATTATATACGATATTGCTTTATATTTTTCTTTATATTCCAGAGCAGTACATTTCACAGCTTTGCACATGTGTGATTTATTTGAAATAATGGAACCTGAAAGAGTTGCTTTCTCCATTAGCCCAGGCAGGTGTTGCTAGAAGCATCTGTGCAGCACCCCAACTGAAAATAGCATGGTGCTTCTCCAGTAACAAAGGGAAAACAATGCTAGATTCGTAGTGTGTTATTTTTTTAAAGAAGCTAAAGAGGACTGGATTGTGGTTTGATATAGTGACTTTTCTCAGTGTTCACACACACTGATAAGCATCAAAGCAAACATAGATGAAGAACCCGACCGTTATGCATGTTAATCGTGTTCACTTCTCGGCATTAGCACTTTTGTAAAAGATAGCTAAGCTTTTAGTTATGTCTTTAACATGCAAAAACTACTACTACATGCAAAAGACTTACCTAAATATTTTTTTTTTATTTGAGTGTGAGTTTTTGAAAGCTAGAAGCTTGTGCCTTCAGGGGAGACAAAGTGGCATTGGAATCTCCAGGAGTCATTTCTTGAGCCAATTAAGAGGATAAGTATTTCAAATAAGGCCAAGGATGGAAAATTCTGTTGGCTGACTATCCGGGCTGGATGCATGTTGCCATGGAATGGGGCTCTTCTTGGGGGAGGCGGGTCCAATATTACTTGTCCGCCTTGCAGTTGTTGAGTGAACCAATCCCCATCTAGCATTTGATTACTTTAAAACTTTCAACAAAACTAAACAAATAAATGAAAAACACAATGTGACACAAATCATAAAATATCATGGTTAAATCTACTTAACTAAAGTACAGATAAATAAAAAATCTACCTAAGTACAGTAACAAAGTACTTGTACTTCGTTACATCACTGGTTTAAAATGTCTGTCTGATGTGAACCTCTAGATTCTCCTTGGCGCCCCAGCATTAATATCCCTGTTGGTGATCTGAAGGAGCATCAGTCTGTCACTATAAGCTGCTCAGCTGTGACTCCCTGTCCACACTCACCTCCTGAACTCACCTGGAATCTCCAACAAGACTCTGAGAGACAAACAGAGAAAAACACAGATGGAACCTTTACAACTAAAATCCAGGAGACCATCACTCTGTCAGACACACATGATGGATACAACATCAGCTGTTCTGCCAGATATCCTGTGAATGGAGGAAGCAAGACAGCAGAGACAGAAGTGACTCTCAGTGTTTCATGTTAGTGATCCTGTCAGCACGTCATGGTTCAGCTGTTTCTGATCAATAAAGTTAATGTGTGTCCCATTTTCCTCAGATGCTCCTAAAGACACCTCAGCATCCATCAGTCCATCAGGTTTGGTGTCAGCAGGTAGCTGGGTGGAGCTGAACTGCTCCAGCAGAGCCAAGCCTCCTGCCAGCTTCTCCTGGTTCAGGAACAGCACAGATGGAGCCATTAATGTATCTGTGGGGCAGGTTTACAGCTTCACTGTTACTGAGGAAGGAGAATATTACTGTGAGGCTACAAATGATCTGGGGACTCAAAGATCGTCAGTCACCATTCCTAGTTTTAAAGGTGATTATTTATTTATTATTTATTATTATTTATTATTATTAAAAGCTGGCACCATAACTATTGCTTCTCCATATCAGTTATCTGCAATACAAGCCCCATCAATAATTCACATTCATTTTTTTTTTATATCCGTATACGTTCCTATGAAAGTATGTTTTTTTTGTTCGTTTTTTCCAGGAAGAGCTAATTGGATTATCATCCTTCCAGTGTTCTTTGTCTTTGTGTTGATCTGCCTGATGATCTCCATATGGTTAGTGTCATAATGTTTTTTTTTAAGATAGACATCAGTATTTTTAGTGAATGCTTGGTGAAAATTTCTCTGTTGGAGCATCATCAGAATGTTCATTACTCCTGTGGTTCTATATTTTTTTTACTTGTCATTGTGTCAATGACATCGACCTTGAGTTTCACCACAGGGAAGTGTGATCAGTACCAATTAGAACATGTCATAAACCTTAACATTGTAAAAGGCCCAATATTTCTGAGACAACAATCTACATTTAAGTAATGCAAACAGTTCTGAAGTTCTTGTAATAATGAAATCCATTCCTACATCAGATTTAATCTTCTTTCATATTAAATGTTTTAAAAAATACAAACCAAGATGAAAGGCCCTTTTGTTGTTGTTGTTTTTTTTAACACTTTTTGTTTTTAATTTTTCACTTGCAAATATCAGGCTGTCTTATAAATGTCTTTGCAGACATTGTTGGTGAAATTCCAATTTTCACCTCAGTTAAGGAGTAATGACTTGTTGAGACCACAGGTCCTTTTTTTCGTGCAGCAAGGATTTCAGCAGATAAAACACAATCTGGACCAAATCTCCACAGTTGGAGCCACATTTAAACTCACTAAAAAAAAAGAACATAACATGCCCCTTAATTTGACATTCATAGGTGTCTTGAAAAACATCTATGATTATTTATTATTTGTGTGCGTACAACTAAAACTTGTTCTATGTAAAAGAGACAAATCTTGCCATGTTCTTTGTGTATCTCTTGCCCCGTCATTTTAATGTGATTTGCTTTATCAGTTTGTTTCAAATCACTTTAAAATCTCTGAGTTTTTCCTGAAACACAACAGAAATATTCTAACATCCTAATATTTTCCAGGTGGTTTAGGTTTAAACATCCAACTCCACAACAGACTCAGAGGGATAACTGCTCAACTTCCATTTACAACACTGCAGTAAGTTTTATTTGCAGGTTTTTGGCTTTATCTGTATAAACCTTCATGATTTTCTCTCTTTTTTTCCCCTCAGAGTCAAACGGGTGTGGAGGTTCAAATGGCGACCAATAATCAAGAGGAAGAACTCCATTATGGAGAGGTGAACTTTCAACAAAGACGGCCTGAAACTTCCTTCAGTTTGGTGCGGGAGAGTGGAGATCAGGAGACAGAGTACACTCAGGTCAAAGTTGGCAAACCAGAGGACATCTATGCTCAAGTGAAGAAAAAGTGACTTTTCTTGTATGATTGGACATTTTTTGTCAATAGAATGTTCTATCATGTTAATAGACAAACTTCCTTATCCTCCATTTTACTTCTTCTTCACTGTGTAAAATGATCTCAGAAATGTTGTCTTCTTCCCCTTTGACATTTATAACTCACCAAGGAAGTTCCTGAAATAATGTGTGAAGTTCTGTGCATTTCACACCATGTGAATAGGATGAAATACTCATGTTCCATTCTTTGACAGGAAGCATAAGGAAGCATAAGAATTAAACCTAGTTAAGATTTCAGGACTCCAAAACATAAGGTCTTTATATTTGAGTAAACTTGCAAACAGTTTATTTATGTTCCTTTGAGAGCGACGTCTTCCTTCTCTCTGATTGACCTTTGAGCTCTTGTCTCCAGAAGTCTATAGCTAACTATAGACTTCTGGTAAATCGGTAAGCAGAGGCTGCAGTTGCTTAGGGGCCCGTGACCTTTTAGGGGCCCCGTCATTGACACCCGGTTGGCCCCCTATGCAAGGACCTTATTTATACCCCAAGACAATGCAGATTTCAGCATGATGGTGAGCTGTTTAAACACGACACCAATAGCAAAGCAGACAGTGGTACTTTTAATTACTATGTTAATAACTGTATATAGTTCATTAGACGGTTGGTAAAAAAAAAATACACTCATAACATCTTCCAAACTGCAATAAAGGTCTTAAAAGAACAATGTATTTGAGTATTTTATTTTTTTACAATACGACTTCCAGATTAGAGGAAGATAATCCAGAGCGTAGATTAAAACCATAACAGTTACATACAATGTGTTAGCAAAGATGGATACCAAAATGAGGTACTTAAGTGGATTCCAGAAAAGAAAAAGCAAAGAAGAGCTGCTGGAAGAACGAAAAAAAAAACTTCCCAAAATAAAGACGTTCTTTCAAGAACTGGGGAAGTAGAAGTCGACAATGCTGCTGCTACAGTGAGTAAAGATTGTGACCAGGAGGCGGGTATTGTACTTCATATGGGGCCCAACTAGATAATGTTGGCTATTGTTATGTAGTTACGCCATTGCTCTACAGCATTAATTTCCCTGTAAAATCTGTAACAAGAATCTTCACCATGTCTATTGCTTTTGTTCTGAGTGGGTTTTAAAACTAAAACACGGTCATCTCAGAGATCATTCTCCTTAATGAACAACATGATGCCTGGATATGCCAATGCTGTTTATATTTGCACATTATGGTTTGAACTAAAAAAGAGATTCCTGCTGGCATCTAGAAAATGGTATCATTGTTTGAAAGCGACGGGAACAACAAAAACCTCTGACATTTTTATTGTTCCATGATGTCAAACAAGGATGCTGCTGCAAAAGCTGGACTGGACCTACCTGATATAACCAAGTTAGTCGCTGTAGCGAGAGGTATTGTAAGAAATTTGAAGTTGCTTTTGGAGAGAAAGCTCCAAAAGCAAGGTAGTATTATAAAATGCACTGAATTACACCAGAATCCAGTGTAGCTGTATCACTACAGGTCTCACCTGTGAAAACTTGTCAGAAGCGTGAAAGCATTCAGAACTGCTTTTAACTGTTATAGGTAGGGTTTGTGAGGCACATGCATAGTGCTTAAACAAAAGCATGGATAATTATTTTCTGTTCATGATGAACCCCAGTATCACAAAATATCTCAACAATGTAAATTAAATGTTGTAAATAACTCTTATATTCAATTCCCAGCCAGCTGGGAATTCATATTATCTTCTGATACTTTAAGATGTTTATTACCCAA
>NW_015150473.1:14519-16734 GCF_000732505.1 Cyprinodon variegatus
CATTCGGAATTAAATTTAGATCCGATCGGACCGAATCGGATTAGAATCTTCAGTCTGACATGTTTACATGAAAAATTTTTGATCTGATCAGGCCTTCAATCCGATTAGTTGTGTCCATGTAAACGTAGCTAATGAGTAAAGATTGTGACCAGGAGGCGGGTATTGTACTTCATATGGGGCCCAATCAGATAATGTTGGCTATTGTTATGTAGTTACGCCATTGCTCTACAGCATTAATTCCCCTGTAAAATCTGTAACAAGAATCTTCACCATGTCTATTGCTTTTGTTCTGAGTGGGTTTTAAAGCTAAAACACGGTCATCTCAGAGATCATTCTCCTTAATGAACAACATGATACCTGGATATGCCAATGCTGTTTATATTTGCACATTATGGTTTGAACTAAAAAAGTGACTCCTGCTGGCATCCAGAAAATGATATCAATGTTTGAAAGCGACGGGAAAAACAAAAACCTCTGACATTTTTATTGTTCCATGATGTCAAACAAGAACGCTACTGCAAAAGCTGGACTGGACCTACCTGATATAACCAAGTTAATCACTGTAGCGAGAGGTATTGTAAGAAATTTGAAGTTGCTTTTGGAGAGAAAGCTCTCAAAGTTGCAAGTATTATGAAATGCACTGAATTACACCAGAATCCAGTGTAGCAGCGTGAAAGCATTCAGAACTGCTTTTAACTGTTATAGGTAGGGTTTGTGGGGCACATGCATAGTGCTTAAACAAAAGCATGGATAATTATTTTCTAATCATGATGAACCTCAGTATCACAAAATATCTCAACAATATAAATTAAATGTTGTGAATAACTGTTATATTCAATTCCCAGCCAGCTGGGAATTCATATTATCTTCTGATACTTTAAGATGTTTATTACCCAAACCGGTAGGTGTGGTAAATATCTTATTTAATCAGATTTTATTTGGGCTGTCATATATTGTTTATGAACAAACACACCTTACTAGCTGTGTTTTAGAACAATAAAGGAAAGAGTGATTCAAACTCAAATTATGGTCAAATAAATAATTCTACACATACATGGAATAAATTCACCACAACTTCTACTTAAAATATAAGAGTTTATATCAACTCAACTAAACTAAACTACTATCTACAAAGAGGAAGGAGAAACGTGGTTGATAACCCTATTACGGTTTAATGGATTTTATGATGAAGTTTATATGGAAGAATTTGGCCAAATAATGTTTTATTCACCTTATGGATTTGCATTGTAAACTGGTTTGAAAACATTCTAATTGCTCTAAATTAGTGTAAGGCTAATTTGATCATATCCCAAAATCTTCCAGATAAACTTTGGTTTTCAAACACAAAATCCATCTTAAACTGTAATATGGTTTTCAACCATGTTTATTCTTGCTATTTGTACATAGTAGTTTAGCTTAATTGAGTTTCACTAGTTTTAGTTAAGAGTTTTAAAATCAAATATGTTTGACTTGGAGCTGAATTATTTTCATTAATAAACTCTTATATTTTGAACAACAGAAGTTGTCATGAATTTATTCCATGTATGTGCAGAATTAAATGTTGACCATGTTTTGAGCTTGAATCACTCTTTTATTTATTGTTCTAACACACAGCTAGTGTGATCATAAATATCTAACAGCTCAAATAATATGTGATTAAAAAGGATATTTAACACCCCTACCGGGGAGGACAATAAGCATCTTAAAGTATCAGAAATCTAGATTCCCAGCTGGCTGGGAATAGAATTGAACATAAAATCACAACATTTACTTGGCATCCCTGATTGCTTGGCCCATTGAATGTAACACCTCTTTTGTCTCCATCACATGCATTGAATTTGTGAATATATTTTTTTGTGGTATAAATTATGTGATTTTATTCTTCGTGGTTTTGTCATTTTCTCATCAGCTGAAGGTTTTTGACACAAAATAAAACAGTGCCATGATAAAAATCAAAACAAGACTTGTTTCCGTGGAATAGAAAACATATTTTTGAAGGACAGTTAACTCTCTCACAAGAAGTCACTGTGACAATATCTATAAGAAATGTAGTTCCAAGATCATTTAACTATCTAACAATGCAGCAGTTTTTTATTAAGTGGTGCTTTGGGTCTAAAATAAGATTTCCTTCCAACCTGATCTCAACTTGTCACAATGTCTTACAGAGAATGGTGAGCTTTACATGTTGCAGAAATGTCCTCAATGGATCCTTGTT
>NW_015150473.1:19061-20929 GCF_000732505.1 Cyprinodon variegatus
GTTATTGCCCATGTTATGATGGTGGTTGCCATGCATTCATGTCATCTTTGTTACAGTAGTTCTGTTTCTCTTTATCAAGTGATTAGCAGGGCTATTAAAAGAGAAGTAAGAATTCCTGACTACCAACGTGCAATTTACTTAGTGATGTCAGATACTTTCTGGAATATATACTTTAAATCAGTGGGAAGCATCTGCTCATGTACTTCCTGCACCATTTGATCCAAGTTCTCCAGCTCTTCCTCGAGCTTCACTTGAAGAGCAGCAGAGGGATGTAAATATTTATAGCACCTTTTCCATTGTAAGTTAAAAGCCTGTTAAAAAATATATATATATTTGGTAGCATTTATATTAACATTTACCCAGGTATTTTTATTGCCCAGGACTGTGCTTCCTTTAAGACATATAGGATTATTGAAGATTCTCATGGCTTATTGAAAGTAACCAATGAAGGTGAGTGTACAGATGTTGTTTATCTAGCATTAGTTTGTAACCAAATATATTTTAATAGATCTTGAAGCAAAAAATTACACCAAAAACTTAATCTGTGTAGTCAATTTATCAAAACAGTATTAGACCTTTAAATCTAGGCCAGTGTCACTGCTCACTCAGATGAGATCTCTGGAAACCAGCAGCCATAATGTCAGCCAGTCAGTTGATCACTACTTGTTAATTATTTTAACGCAAAAATTATTGTCAATATGTCTTTAAGTGAGAAAGTTCATGTGAATAATCAGCTCATCCTGGTTATGAGCACATTTTTTGACAGTTTATATTAATCAATTTGTTTTAATTTAGAATGAATAATTTATTAATTAATCTAATCAATGTATAAATAAAAGCCTTGTTAAATGACATCCACACAGTATCCCTTTTCCCCCCCTGACTGTAGATTAAAGTAATCTGATTTGAACGCTTGAAATGTTGTTTAAAAGTGACCGGAGTTGGAGACGTCACTGTATTTCCACCTGTGGAAATGGAAAACAGATCAGGATGTAGACATCCTGTCTACATGCTGCATTCTGTTTTGCCAAGCGAGCATAAGGCCACGAATAAGACTACATAAGGCAGTAGAATTGCTTCTATATTCTGCAAGCCAGCCAGAATTCTACATTCTACAGAATCAGTGTTGATCTCTGAATGATCCAATGTTGACTTTAATGACTGGTAATGATAAATAGAATCCATGTGTGTGTCTTGCTGAAATGTCCGCTCACGTTTCATCATCATCCTGGTAGATGGCAGCATTTTTTTGTCAAGAATGTCTGTGTACATTTTTCCATTCACCCTTCCTTCAATTATTTAAAGTTTGCCAATACCATATGCTAAAATACAACCATGATGTTCCCACCTCAAAACTTTTCTGTTGGTATGGTGTTTTTGGGATGATGTGCACTGCTGTTTGACCTCCAAAAATGATGTGTATTATGGCATCTACTGTAAAGAGTTCAATTTTGGTCTCATCTGGCTAGACTATTGTGCAGTTTGGAAGCTGAGGCAGAAACAAATTTTTGCAAAAATACAGAATTATTTCACGTCCATAGATGGAGAGAAATGCTCTGACTGGGGAAAAACCCAGCACACACATTTATACCTCACAAAATTCCAACACACACTCTCCTTTGGAAATATCCCACCCGTGCATAAAGAACTGTCTCACACACAAACATTTGGAGGAAAAAACAACTTCAATTCATCAAGGCCATTCCCTGTTCATTTATCCTTCTCCCGACTAACACTGGCCAGATGGATCTTCTCAAAACAACAGTCCTCCACTTCATGCCATGAAGGAGGCTGTGTAAACACATTCTTATCTCTCATGACCGTCTTTTGGAGCCTGTGAGACTAAGAACAGACATATCTCAACATTT
>NW_015150473.1:23351-24923 GCF_000732505.1 Cyprinodon variegatus
TACATATTCATAATCCAGATCCACATGTAATCTTTTGAAGTATTTCTTGATATAAAAGTTTATATTTAATTTTTTTTGTGAAAAATACATAATCTTACCCCTTAGATTTATTTAACTGAGATGTTATCTTTATGTTTCTAGGCTAAGAGATAAAGGACTATCAGATACTGATGGCAGCTCTGTTTAAGAACATGATTGACATAATTGCTGTCAGCATGGTACTGAGTGTCTTTGCTCTTCCAGGTGAGATCTTTGTTCACTTATTTCATTCAGAGACATCATACTTTTTGACATCTCTGAATGATACCCTCTGGTCTCAAATAATAGGTCTTAATAATGTGTAAAATCTCCTCATGCAACGTGTTGCAGCTTTACTGGAGTTCATGGATCATGAAGTTTCAATAAAAGCAGATTTTGCTCCACATTGTTTTTAACTTCAGTCTTTTTTATGTTTTTACAGGTATTTGTGCTGATAAATGTAACAGTGGACACAAAGCGATTGTCTTCATTACTATACCAAAGCCTGTTGAAGCACTGAGTGGATCTTGCTTGCACGTGCCTTGTAGCTTCAGAGCTGAACAAGGAGACAATGAATTTAACAGTGAACGAAACACCATTGGAGCATGGATTAAAAGTGATAAAGGAATCTTTAACATCAATCATGGAGTTAATAACGATCAGATAAAAATAACTGGAGACCTGAGTAGGAAAAACTGCACCACTTTGTTCTCTGATATAAAGACAAGTCAAGCAGGTGAATACTACCTCAGAATAGAGAATGGAAACTACAAGTCAACAGCTTGTTCTCAAGCTCTACAGATAAAAGTCCAAGGTAAGAATTTTACTTTACACAACTCTACCAAATAAGAAAAATACATCAGTTTCAACTTATTTTATATTAACATTTTCTCAACAAAAAAAATTCAAATGATAAATAGCAAGAATGTTTAACTATGAAGAAATAAGCTCTTGTTGTTCACTTTACATGTTTATGATGATCCTTGATATTTATGTCATATTTGCCTTTACTTAGAAATCCCATAGCTAAATAAAAAAAATAAGAAAACCAACATTCCTCTTTGTATAAGATATATAAAATATGGAACATTTCATTGTTTTATATATGTATATGAATCATTACTCATCTTTTTTCTGGGTTCAGAGCAATTTGAATTAATTTTTTAATCATGTTAAATCACCCTATTGTACTGTAATTGTTTGGGCTGGGATAAATATTTAGTTGGATTTTATAGTTGCCCTTGATAAAAACAGACCTTAGTTTCTATCTGCTTCATAGATGACTGTTTAACAACCTAATAATACATTTTTTGTATATATTTGAGTTTGCAGTTTGCACATAAACTGCTAAAAATGAACTGTCTTGGTCTCGTCTTTATAATGATAATCAAAATTATAAGTTATTTTGTTTTATGGTTTAAAACATTGGTGAAAAAAGTACTCAGAAAACCTACTTAAGTACAAGTACAAATAAACAAATAAATACTCTAGTAACAATAACACACTGACATTGTACTAAGATAAAAGTAACAAAGTATTTGCTTTTAAAAATAC
>NW_015150473.1:29398-33550 GCF_000732505.1 Cyprinodon variegatus
AATGCTCTGCTGTGCATACATCATCCTTGAGTGGTGAGGCACTCATTTTATATGTTGATACTTTTCATATCCACTTCTGTTACAATGTGCTGTTAAATATTTAGTAACCTTTATCTCCTCTCTTTCATTTTAGCTGGGTATGGTTCTCAATTAAATTGTCAAAGGTAAGCAAAAATAATTAAGCCTGAAATTATCCATACAAATGCTAGATTAAATTAGTTGATGTACTTGATTTTGGAAATGTTTTGAATGTTGTGAACAGCTTCAGGTCCTGTTTAGAATGCTCTTGGTGAAGTGGAATTAAAACATGTATTATGATGATGCTTGTTTCTCAAATTAACTGTATATGTTTAGAAAATAACTTAGTAGATTTTACAATCACTTTTTATTTCACCCTCCTGTCTGTATCTAAAATGCTGGTTTGTACTGGTACTTTTAACTACCCAAAAAAATTAAAGGAACACTTTGTAATCAGAGTAAAGCATCTAGTTAATTAAATTTCTAGGATATTGATTTGGTCAGGTAAGTAGCAGGGGGGGTTGTTAATCAGTTTCAGCTGCTTTGGCGTTAATGAAATTAACAACAGGTGCACTAGACCACCATCAAAACAGGAATGGTTTTAGAGGTGCAGGCAACTGATATTTTTGCCCCCCCTCATCTTTTCTGACTCTTTTTCACCAGTTTTGCATTTGGCTAGGGTCCCTGTCACTACTGTTAGCATGAGGCACTACCTGGACCCTACAGAGGTTGCACAGGCAGTCCAACTCCTCCGGGATGGCACATCAATACGTGCCATTGCCAGAAGGTTTGCTGTGTCTCCTAGCACAATCTCAAGAGCATGGAGGAGATTCCAGGAGACAGGCAGTTACTCCAGGAGAGCTGGACAGGGCCGTAGAAGGTCTACAACCCATCAGCAGGACCTGTATCTGCTTCTTTGTGCAAGGAGGAGCAGAAGGAGCACTGCTAGAGCCCTACAAAATGACCTCCAGCAGGCCACTGGTGTGAATGTCTCTGACCAAACAATCAGAAACAGACTTCACGAGGGTGGCATGAGGCCCAGCGTCCTCTACTGGGCCCTGTGCTCACTGCCCGGCACCGTGGAGCTTGATTGGCATTTGCCACAGAACAGCAGAATTGGCAAGTCCGCCACTGGTGCCCTGTGCTTTCCAAAGAAGAAAGCAGGTTCACCCTGAGCACATGTGACAGATGTGAAAGGGTCTGGAGAAGCCGTGGAGAACGTTATGCTGCCTGTAACATCGTCCAGCATGACCGGTTTTGTGGTGGGTCAGAGAAGGTCTGGGAAGGCATATCCATGGAGGGAGGCACAGACCTATACAGGCTAGGCAACGGCACCCTGACTGCCATTAGGTATCGGGATGAAATCCTTGCACCCATTGTCAGACCCTATGCTGGTGCAGTGGGTCCTGGGTTCCTCCCGGTGCACGACAATGCCCGGCCTCATGTGGTGAAAGTATGCAGGAGTTCCTGGAGGATGAAGGAATTGATACCATTGATTGGCCGCCACACTCGCCTGATCTAAATTCAATGGAACACCTCTTGGGACATTATGTTTAAATCCATCCGACGCTGTCCGGTTGCACCTCAGACTGTCCAGGAGCTAAGTGATGCCCTGGTCCAGATCTGGGAGGAGATACCTGGAATGGGATGAGATATCCGTTGTCTCATTAGGAGCATCCCCTGACATTGTCAGGCATGCATACAGGCACGGGTGTGCATGCCTTACCGAATACCATTTTGAGTTGCTGCAATGAAATTTCAGCAAAATCGACTAGCCTGCCAATTTTTTCACTGGAAATTTTGGGGTGTCTTTGAATTCGGCGTTCTGTAAGTTGATAATTTTCATTTCCATCAAATGATGTGGCATTCTTTTGTTCCTAACACATCACCCTATCCATATCAGTATAAATAAACAGCATGATTTTTTGCCCCATTGAGATCTGATGTGTTTTCAAAGTGTTCCTTTAATTTTTTTGAGCAGAGTATATATATATATATATATATATATATATATATATATATTGATATATACATAAGTTATGTAGAGCAGTAAAACCTTTCTATTTTTGCTCATGTAAGCAGAACCCAGAANAATTAATTAAAATCAGAAACTAAATAGGGATGCAGCAGTTTTTGTGACTGATGTAGCCTGTTCTCTAATAGAACAGCATGGATTTGTTGACATGACTCAATGGTTTGCAAGGGTGCCTGGCTGCCTATTTCACATACTGGCTAATTGGGGATGTCTGATTCATTTCTGCTTATCCAGGCTTATTAATTATTCCATCATAATAAAAAGCTTTGGTATTTTTTTCATTTTAGTGAAACTCAATGTTTCATGTTAAACATGTCTTTATCAAGGGTCTGGATTTAGTCTCTACATTATAATGAAGATCCTGGGATTGGTAATGCTCTGCTGTGCATACATCATCCTTGAGTGGTGAGGCACTCATTTTATATGTTGATACTTTTCATATCCACTTCTGTTACAATGTGCTGTTAAATATTTAGTAACCTTTATCTCCTCTCTTTCATTTTAGCTGGGTATGGTTCTCAATTAAATTGTCAAAGGTAAGCAAAAATAATTAAGCCTGAAATTATCCATACAAATGCTAGATTAAATTGCTTGATGTACTTGATTTTGGAAATATTTTGAATGTTGTCAACAGCTTCAGGTCCTGTTTAGAATGTTCTGGGTGAAGTGGAATTAGAACATGTATTATGATGATGCTTGTTTCTCAAATTAACAGTATATGTTTAGAAAATAACTTAGTAGATTTTACACTCACTTTTTATGTCACCCTCCTGTCTGTATTAGAAATGCTGGTTTGTACTGGTCTAACATGATATTCAAATTTTTAACTACCCAAAAAAAAATTAAAGGAACACTTTGTAATCAGAGTATAGCATCAAGTTAATAACATTTCTGGGATATTGATTTGGTCAGGTAAGTAGCAGAGGGGGTTGTTAATCAGTTTCAGCTACTTTGGCATTAATGAAATTAACAACAGGTGCACTAGAGGGGCAACAACGAGACGACCATCAAAACAGGAATGGTTTTACAGGTGAAGGCAACTGACATTTTTACCTCCTCTTCATCTTTTCTGACTCTTTTTCACCAGTTTTGCATTTGGCTAGGGTCACTGTCACTACTGTTAGCATGAGGCACTACCTGGACCCTACAGAGGTTGCACAGGCAGTCCAACTTCTCCGGGATGGCACATCAATACGTGCCATTGCCAGAAGGTTTGCTGTGTCTCCTAGCACAATCTCAAGAGCATGGAGGAGATTCCCGGACACAGGCAGTTACTCCAGAAGAGCTGAACAGGGCTGTAGAACGTCTACAACCAGTCCGTGGCCCGGTGGTTGGGGACCGCTGCTCTAGAGGGCCCTGTGCTCACTGCCCGGCACCTTGGAGCTCGATTGGCATTTGCCACAGAACACCAGAATTGGCAAGTCCGCCACTGGTGCCCTGTGCTTTCCACAGAAGAACACTATGCTGCCTGTAACATCGTCCAGCATGACCGGTTTTGTGTTGGGTCAGTGATGGTCTGGGAAGGCATATCCATGGAGGGAGGCCCAGACCTATACATGCTAGACAACGGCACCCTGACTGCCATTAGGTATCGGTATGAAATCCTTGCACCCATTGTCAGACCCTATGCTGGTGCGGTGGGTCCTGGGTTCCTCCTGGTGTACGACAATGCCCGGCCTCATGTGGTGAAAGTATGCAGGAGTTCCTGGAGGACGAAGGAATTGATACCATTGATTGGCCGCCACACTTGCCTGACCTAAATTCAATGGAACACCTCTTGGGACATTATGTTTCAATCCATCCGACACCGTCACGTTGCACCTCAGACTGTCCAGGAGCTCAGTGATGCCCTGGTCCAGATCTGGGAGGAAATACCCCGAGACGCCATCCGTCGTCTCATTAGGAGCATCCCCTGACATTGTCAGGCATGCATACAGGCACGGGTGTGCATGCCTTACCGAATACCATTTTGAGTTGCTGCAATGATATTTCAGCAAAATGGACCAGCCTGACAATTTTTTCACTGTTATTTTTGGGATGTCTTTGAATTCGGCATTCTGTAAGTTGATAATTTTCATTTCCATCAAATGATGTGGCAT
>NW_015150473.1:34968-36803 GCF_000732505.1 Cyprinodon variegatus
TCAACAACTTCCAAAAGCTTTACTTTTTAATAAATTTCATCATCTTCTATGTCTTAACATTAACTCTCTTGTTAAACTGGCAGTAAAAAGCAATGAGTCCTTAGGAGACCAAGCTTATCATGAGCTCAAGATGAAACAGGGTCTCATCTTAGGGGCTCAGTAAATGGGGGCAATAGTAGGAAATAAACAATAGTCAAGTGGGTAGAGAGCATAGCTTTTGCAGATACTGGAAAACTCAGACTTTCTTTTTGGATTCCTGAGCAAGACCCTTAACACCAGGGTACTCCCCTTAAACAAACAAGTTAAGAAGTTCACTGTCCATAAGGCTGTGGTTCACAAACTGTTGGGATCCAGAGGTTTGTCAAATTTTCTCCACCAGAGGGAGCCTGAGACCTTCCTCCTGAGGGCATGAGTTCTCTATCTTCTCATTTGGAGGCGTATAAATGGAGGAGGATGCTGACTTCTCTGCCAGGGTGTTGCCAGTAACGGTACCAGCTAACTTTGAGCCGCTTTAACCCTGATCTGCTCCCAGATTCTGAATCCCATTGTCTCTGTGTTTTCAGCTACTCAGATCCTGAATTATCTGGAGATCAACCAACCCACAAGACAAAATCCTCGCTGCCTGGAGCGTCTGTCCTGTCTGCCCTCCACCGCCGCCTCTGAACCCAGCCCTCAACCTGCCGACCGGCCTCTAGACCCTCAAGGCCCCCCCCCGCTCTGAAACACCGCCAAACAGGTATTAATCCCAAACTTCCGCCAAACAGCAAGTTTCCTGGATCCTGACTAATCATTTCTGTCCTCCCCTAGTTGCCCCCTGAGATCAGCCAGATGAACCAAAGAATCCATTAATCTTTGTCTAAATGAATTGTCAATAAATCTCACTATTGTATTTCCTGCAGTCTCTGGAGTGTTTTCTGCATGTGGGTTAGGAGACTCGACCCCAACATGACACAAACATTGCTTGTTATGTCTCTGTTATGTTCCTATTTTGTTTGTCTGCAAGAACAAACAAAACAGTATACATTTTGTATACACTCGGGTAATAAACAAAACACATATAGATAATATATTACATTTATGTTAGCAAATCCCTGTAATTATTACATACCATACACTTAATGAGTAATTTAATTTCACATAATAGTTGCATTTTATTAAGATAAGTTACTGGGACAAATAATTACTCAGAATCACAATAATGTTACTCAGAGTTTGTATTTAATAAATCTTTCTTTTTAAAGCCTAAACAGGATGGTTAGTATGAAATACTAAACTCGTTGAAAGGAGGAAAACCTAGATCTGGTCAAATAGTAAAATAGACAAATTTAAAAAATGTCAAGAATTCAGCCAAATAGCATAAACTGAGAAGGTTTAAGGTGTAATATATTCTGTTTTATGCCTGAAAAGCCTATAAGAAACATGAACATAAATTTAAAAGGGAGGCGGTGGCCATGTATTTGTTATAAGGTGTAGACAGTAAAAGGACTTTCTGAAATTGACTACATTATGAGGACCCACTGCTGGTTATGGGGACTAAAAACTGGTCCGCATTATGAAAAGTCCTGTTCCTAGGTAGGAAAAATATTAAGCTCTCAACTGAGTTTAAGTTGGGTTTAAAGCTAGGTTTGTATTGAAAATAGGTAGAGTTTGGTTTAAAATTAGACCATAGAAATTAATGGAAAGACAGTAGAAATGGATTTCAAGTCTCCATAGAATTACTAGAAGAGACATGGGTGTGTGAGTGTGTGCAATTTTAACTAGTTCACTGATGAAGATGAAAAAAGCTTTTCAGACTTTTAATGAGGTAGTGATTTTAGTGATTTTTTTTTTTTTTT
>NW_015150473.1:40117-41636 GCF_000732505.1 Cyprinodon variegatus
GCACCATTTGATCCAAGTTCTCCAGCTCTTCCTCGAGCTTCACTTGTCTGGAAGAGCAGCAGAGGGATGGAAATATTTATAGCACCTTTTCCATTGTAACTTAAAAGCCTGTTAAAAATATATATATATATATTTGGTAGCATTTATATTAACATTTACCCAGGCATTTTTATTGCCCAGGGCTGTGGTTCCTTTAAGACATATAGTATTATTGAAGATTTTCATGGCTTATTGAAAGTAACCAATGAAGGTGAGTGTACAGATGTTGTTTATCTACCATTAGTTTGTAACAAATTATATTTTAATAGATCTTGAACCAAAAAAGTACACCCAAAACTTAATCTGTGTAGTCAATTTATAAAAAAACAGTATTAGCCTTTTAAATCTAGGCCAGTGTCACTGCTCACTCAGATGAGATCTCTTGAAACCAGCAGCCATAATGTCAGCCAGTCAGTTGATCACTACTTGTTGATTATTTTAACGCAAAAATTATTTTCAATATGTCTTTAAGCTAGAAAGTACATGTGAATAATCAGCTCATCCTGGTTATAAGCACATTTTTTGAAAGTTTATATTCATCAATTTGTTTTAATTTAGAATGAATAATTTATTAATAAATCTAATCAATGTATAAATAAAAGCCTTGTTAAATGACATCCACACAGTATCCCTTTTCCCCCACTGACTGTAGATTAAAGTGATTTGATTTGAACGCTTGAGATGGTCGTTTAAAAGTGACCGGAGTTGGAGAGGTCACTGTATTTCCCCCTGTGGAAATGGAAAACAGATCAGGATGTAGACACCCTGTCTACATGCAGCATTCTGTTTTGCCAAGCGAGCATAAGGCCACGAATAGGACTACATAAGGCAGTAGAATTGCTTCTATATTCTGCAAGCCAGCAAGAATTCTACTTTCTACAGAATCAGTGTTGATCTCTGAATGATCCAATGTTGACTTTGATTACTGGTAATGATAAATAGAATCCATGTGTGTGTCTTGCTGAAATGTTCGCTCACATTTCATCGTCCTCCTGGTAGATAGCAGCAGATTTTTGTCAAGAATGTTTGTGTACATTTTTCCATTCAACCTTCCTTCAATTATTTAAAGTTTGCCAATACCATATGCTAAAATACAACCATGATGTTCCCACCTCCAAACTTCATTGTTGGTATGGTGTTTTTGGGATGATGTGCACTGCTGTTTGACCTCCAAAAATTATGTGTATTATGGCATCTACTGTAAAGAGTTTAATTTTGGTCTCATCTGACTAGACTGTTGTGCAGTTTGGAAGCTGAGGCAGAAACAAATTTTTGCAAAAATACAGATTTATTTCACGTCTATAGATGGAGAGAAATGCTCTGACTGGGGAAAAACCCAGCACACACATTTATACTTCACAAAATTCCAACACACACTCTCCTTTGGAAATATCCCATCCCTGCATAAAGAACTTTCTCACACACAAACATTTGGAGGAAAAAACAACTTCATCTTACCAAGGCCATTCCCTGTTCATTT
>NW_015150473.1:42932-44565 GCF_000732505.1 Cyprinodon variegatus
CTTACAACTATCCCCTCCAAAATCTTTAATTAAACAGTGGAAAAAAACTGTATGATTGTCTTGAAAAGAAATCAGTCGAACTTTGATAAGCAGAAGATGCTCTAACATCCTCTTTTGAAGAAAAAGGAAGAGCGGCAAGAATCTAATTTAAAATGAATGTTGCTTTTACGCAGAAGTTATTTGCAGAGTGACTGGAACACATAGACGAATATTTGAATTAAGATTTGAGGACTTTCTGCCACTGAATTTACCTGGTGGGAATTTTTGTTATTGGTAAGCTCATTTTTTACATATTCATAATCCAGATCCACATGTAATCTTTTGAAATATTTCTTGATATAAAAGTTTATAGTTACATTTTTTTGTGCAAAATACATAATCTTACACCTTAGTTTTATTTAACTGAGATGTTATCTTTATGTTTCTAGGCTAAGAGATAAAGGACTATCAGATACTGATGGCAGCTCTGATTAAGATCATGATTGACATAATTGCAGTCAGCATGGTACTGAGTGTCTTTGCTCTTCCAGGTGAGATCTTTATTCACTTATTTCATTCAGAGACATCATACTTTTTGACATCTCTGAATGATCCCCTCTGGTCTCGATTACTAGGTCTTAATAATGTGTAAAATCTCCTCATGCAACGTGTTGCAGCTGAACTGGAGTTCATGGATCATGAAGTTTCAATTAAAGCAGATTTTTCTCCACATTGTCTTCAACTTCAGTCTTTTTTATGTTTTTACAGGTATTTATGCTGATAAATTTATTGGACACAAAGCGATTGTCTTCATTACTACACCAAAGCCTGTTGAAGCACTGAGTGGATCTTGCTTGCATGTGCCATGTAGCTTCAGAGCTGAAAAAGCAGAGAATGATTTTAACAGTGAACGAAACACCATTGGAGCATGGATTAAAAGTGATAAAGGAATCTTTAATATCAATGATGGAGTTAATAGTGATCAGATAAAAATAACTGGAGACCTGAGTAGGAAAAACTGCACCACTTTGTTCTCTGATATAAAGACAAGTCAAGCAGGTGAATACTACCTCAGAATAGAGAATGGAAACTACAAGGCAACAGCTTTTTCTAAAGCTCTTCAGATAAAAGTACAAGGTAAGAATTTTACTTTACACAACTCTACCAAATAAGAAAAATACATCAGTTTCAACTCATTTTATATTAACATTTTCTCGACAAAAGAAACTTCAAATGATAAATAGCAAGAATGTTTAACTATGTAGAAATAAGCTCTTGCTGTTCACTTCACATGTTTATGATGATCTTTGATATTTATGTCATATTTGCCTTTTACTTAGGAATTCCATAGCTAAATAAAAAAATAAGAAAACCAACATTCCTCTTTGTATAAGATATATAAGATATGGAACATTTCATTGTTTTATATATGTATATGAATCATTACTCATCTATGTTTTATGGGGTTCAGAGCAATTTGAATTTATCTTTAAATCATGTTAAATCACCCTATTGTACTGTAATTGTTTGGGCTGGGATAAATATTTAGTTGGATTTTATAGTTGCCCTTGATAAAAACAGACCTTAGTTTCTATCTGCTTCATAGATGACTGTTTAACAACCTAATAATACATTGTTTGTATATATTTGAGTT
>NW_015150473.1:46829-48756 GCF_000732505.1 Cyprinodon variegatus
ATAATGATAATTACAAATATTATTTTGTTATTTAGTTTTATGGTTTAAAACATTTGTGAAAAAAATACTCAGAAACCCTACTTAAGTACAAGTACAAATAAACAAATAAATACTCTAGAAACAATAACACACTGACATTGTACTAAGATAAAAGTAACAAAGTATTTGCTTTTAAAAATACTTGAAGTATTAAAAGTACTTACTAAATTAACTGCAATTATGTTTCACAAAGATGATTAAGTGTAACTACTATATGTACATTGAATACGTCAATAATGTTATTTTAATGAACAATGAATGCTGAGAATAATGCATGTTTTGTTTTTACCTTCTGTCAAAATTCTCACTTGGGACTAATAATTTTGGATTGATCTGCTAAGTAAAATATCAAGTGCAAGAAAGATGATAAATCGCACCTTTTAAAGTGTTTAATTTAACAAAACATATGCCATGCTTTATTTAATCTGAAGTTAGATTAGCAGATTTCTACAGAAACTGATCTTTTCAATTGTAGTTTTTAACTCCAGTTTAATCATGAACTTCATGATTTAAAAATACTGTACAACTCTGAGAACGTCTTGCATCATTCAAAAATGTAAAAATTGAAGGACACGAAACCTCAAGTGCGGAGTTCTCATTCTCTGGTTTCAGGCTCCTTCCTTTCGGTGGCAATAGCAGTGAGAGCAACATATTGCTGGAGATGAGTGATGTGCTTTGAAAAAGATTTAGTGCGTTTTAATCAGAATTTAAACAAATTGGACAAGACTATACAGAATCAAATGAAGAATTCACTTATGCAAATTAACCAATCTATCAGTTTCTTTCTTTGCTAAGAATATTTGACTCTACACATGATCAATATGATTTCATTGGCCAGATGAATGTGCATCTGCTTAGTCTGACTTTATTTGCTGTGTATAGCAAGCAATCAAAGAAGCTGATCAGGACTATTATCTAGCGTAACATCATGGATTCATAGTGCAAACTGGCAAAGGAGAAACGTTAAAAAAAAGTTATTAAGATGTATGGATTAAATGCATATTCAGGATTATATACGATATTGCTTTATATCTTTCTTTATATTCCAGGGCAGTACATATCACAGCTTTGCAGATGTGTGATTTATTTTAAATAATGGAACCTGAAAGAGTTGCTTTCTCCATTAGTCCAGGCAGGTGTCGCTGGAGGCATCTGTGCAGCGCCCCCACTGAAAATAGCATGGTGCTTCTCCAGTAACAAAGGGAAAACAATGCTAGATTTGTTGTGTGTTCTTTTTTTTTAAAGAAGCTAAAGAGGTCTATCTGTGGTTTGATATAGTGACTTCGCTCAGTGTTCATCAACACTGATAAGCATCAAAGCAAACATAGATGAAGAACCTGACCGTTATGCATGTTAGTCATGTTCAATTCTCGGTATTAGCAGTTTTGTAAAAGATAGCTAAGCTTTCAGTTATGTCTTTAACATGCAAAAACGTAGCATTTAGCAATTTACCAAAAATGTTGTTTTTTTTTATTTGAGTTTTTGAAAGCTAGAAAATTGTGCCCTCAGGGGAGACAAAGTGGCACTGGAATCTCCAGGAGTCATTTTTTGAGCTGTACTGGATGCTCGTTGCCATGGAATGGGGCTCAGTAATGATCATATGGCTCTTCTTGGGGGGAGCCAAGTCCAATATTACTTGTCTGCCTTGCAGTTGTTGAGATGACAAATCCCATCTAGCATTTGGTTACTTTCAAACTCTCCAACAAAACTAAACAAATAAACGAAAAACACAATGTAACACAAAGCATTAGAATTTGTAATGGAATTGAAATTAATGTAAATTGTAGTGGGGGGAAAAGTAGAAAGTATCCATGGTTAAATCTACTTAAGTACAGATAAATAAAAAATCTACCCAAGTACATGAACAAAGTACTTCTACTTCGTTACA
>NW_015150473.1:50496-52582 GCF_000732505.1 Cyprinodon variegatus
CACATTGCTTATTGGGTTATGCCTTGACCAAATACATGTTTTTATATTTTATAATCATTCCCAGCTTTAATGTGAGCACAATTAATTAAAATCAGAAACAAAATAGGGATGCAACAGTTTTTGTGACTGATGTAGCCTGTTCCCTAATAGAACAGCATGGTTTTGTTGACATGACTCAATGGTTTGCAAGGTTGCCTGGTTGCCTATTTCACATACTGGCTAATTGGGGATGTCTGATTCATTTCTGCTCATCCAGGCTTATGAATTATTCCATCATAATAAAAAGCTTTGGTATTTTTTCATTTTAGTCAAAGTCAATGTTTCATGTTAAACATATGTTTTTATCAAGGGTCTGGATTAAGTCTCTACATTACAATGAAGATCCTGGGGTTGGTAATGCTCTGCTGTGCATACATCATCCTTGAGTGGTGAGGCACTCATTTTATATGTTGATACTTTTCATATCCACTTCTGTTACAATGTGCTGTTAAATATTTAGTAACCTTTATCTCCTCTCTTTCATTTTAGCTGGGTATGGTTCTCAATTAAATTGTCAAAGGTAAGCAAAAATAATTACCGTATTTTCACGACCATAAGGCGCACCATACTAAAAGGCGCAGTCTCAGTGCCATGTGTACTGTATTTAACACACACATAAGGTGCACCGGACTATAGGGCGCGGGTTTTGTATACCGGTACATATCCTCTACTACGTTTAAATACCTCTAGTGCATATTTAAAAATAGAGCGGGAGCAAAACTGAATATGTTTGTGCTTTATTCATGTATTTATTACAAAGTATTAATCAAATCTAGGAGCTAGCCATGAGACAGACACATCGCTGATGACACAGAGCGCTGTGATCACTCCTCTGAAACAGTTTATTGAGCCATAAATTAACTTATTCTGCCAGCAGAATATGTTGGCTTTTATTATCCTGGTGCCTGCAGTTTAGATTATTTAGATGAAAAACACCTACCAGCTGCAGCGGTGAACCGCGAGGAGGCGACCCGGCCAGAGGCTGCTGTTGAATGGGATTTGTACTGACAGTGCACCGCTGGTATGTGGCGGTCTGAGCGGCTCCGACAGAACTAATATTAGAAGGCAGGATGGTAATCTAGATGAACTGACTGCAATGATTACGTTTTCAGGTGGACTTTCTCACTTAAAAACACGTTAAAAATACTTTATTCCCACTGATCACAGCAAATATAGCTGCAAGGCAAAGAAAGGATAGAGTAACTCCGCCCAACGCGCGTCAGACACACTTTTGCACCGCGAAGCCAGAGCAGCAAAGCTGCTTCAGCCGCGCGTCAGAACTAACTGGTACAAGCAGCAAAAATGAAGCAGCAGACGCGATTTTGTTGCTCTTGCTGCTTCCGGTGTGAAAGTAGCATTTGCCACAGAACACCAGAATTGGCAAGTCCGCCACTGGTGCCCTGTGCTTTCCACAGAAGAAAGCAGGTTCACCCTGAGCACATGTGACAGACGTGAAAGGGTCTGGAGAAGCCATGGAGAACGCTATGCTGCCTGTAACATCATCCAGCATGACCGGTTTTGTGGTGGGTCAGTGATGGTCTGGGAAGGCATATCCATGGAGGGAGGCACAGACCTATACAGGCTAGACAACGGCACCCTGACTGCTATTAGGTATCGGTATGAAATCCTTGCACCCATTGTCAGACCCTATGCTGGTGCAGTGGGTCCTGGGTTCCTCCCGGTGCACGACAATGCCCGGCCTCATGTGGCGAGAGTATGCAGCAGTTCCTGGAGAATGAAGGAATTGATACCATTGATTGGCCGCCACACTCGCCTGATCTAAATTCAATGGAACACCTCTTGGGACATTATGTTTCAATCCATCCGACGCCGTCCGGTTGCACCTCAGACTGTCCAGGAGCTCAGTGATGCCCTGGTCCAGATCTGGGAGGAGATACCCTGGGACGCCATCCGTCGTCTCATTAGGAGCATCCCCTGACATTGTCAGGCATGCATACAGGCACAGGTGTGCATGCCTTACCGAATACCATTTTGAGTTGCTGCAATGAAATTTCAGCAAAATCGACTAGCCTGCCAATTTTTTCAC
>NW_015150473.1:54443-55727 GCF_000732505.1 Cyprinodon variegatus
TATCAGGGAAAGGATTTCTTTTTTCTCTTTTCTTTTCCCTTTTCTTTTGGATTTCCCACTATAACATTATTATTTTCTGTAGGTATTTGTAGTCTTGAATTTTACTTAGTCATCAATGCATGTAAATATTCCAAGTAAATATTGCTTAAAAGAATTACTAAAAAACATTGTATAAACAGTTGATTTTATTTTATTATTATTATTATATTAGCAGATTTTAGTTAATCCAGAAAAAGTTATCAAACCAATTAGCTGTTTTCTTCCTGTGAGTTAACATTGAGAATCTATTGGGCACCAAATAGTGCATCATCATTGGACATAACTACAGTCCCATGTATTATACAGAACTAGGTGTTTAAATAGAATCTTAAGAAATTTATGTCTGAACATCTCAACCAATCCAAACATATTTTGAATTTCCAGTAATTTCTTTAAACTTTTCAGTAGTTAACTTTGGATGGGTCAACACAACCTGACTGAGATATGAACCGGACCTTCATATGCAGTATCTCATTTAAGAGGGAAACAGATCTGGCTATTCATAAAAAAGCAGACCTTTTTATCAAGATTGCATGCAGAGAATTTCACTAGCTTGCAGTTTTTGCTCATTTAAACATCTTTAATGTATAACACAATACTCTTCAACATTGGTAGACACCATTTTAACATGATAATTGATTCTGGGATTACTTCTCTTTTAGTAAATGCTTTTTTACATGTGAAAAGTGCAGTGTTTTTTACTCACAGAGATACAATTTTGTAATAATAATGAGAAAAGAAAAACTTTTTAAGTGTCTTTTAACCTGCAGAATTTAATTTGATGTGGGAATTAGAAAACACAAAGCTTTTTAATTTGACACAAAGTATAAACATCCATAATGTAAACATTCAAATAAAATACATATCTTGAAAAACTTGTACAGTTGTGTTTTTTAATAAATGTCCCCTTCTGAAGCAGACTGAGTTTGACAAAGAAGCAATTTAAAATTAAACAGAGTTGTTCATGTCCTGAGACAAAAACAGAATATAATGAGCATTAAAAAAAAATTGGTAAATTTATCTTGTCATTATTGATATTTCAGTGTCAAGTCTCTTCATCAGGTAAACCATTATTTTGTTTCTGTCTGGTTGTTATTTGTAGGAAACTTTTCCCTCAACAACTTCCAAAAGCTTTACTTTTTTATAAATTTCACCGTCTTCTATGTCTGAACATTAACTCTGTTGTTAAACTGGCAGAAACAAGTTAAGAAGTTCACTGTCCATAAGGCTGTGGATCACAAACTG
>NW_015150473.1:56917-59094 GCF_000732505.1 Cyprinodon variegatus
ATTTAGGATTTCTCGGTTTGGTTCAAGTTTTTGTAGATGCCTAATGTGAATACATTTACAGAAATAATTTTAAATTGTCATGAAATTAAAAGCAAAAAATTATTTCAGTAAACATTGACTTTAAAATGGTTTTTTTTTTTTGCATGTAAAAGTAAATTTTCTTGCTGTCAACTTAATCAACTGTTGTGCCAAAGCAAATTGATTCAAGTAGAAAAACTTATACCTGTTGATGAACTACCAACATATAAAACCATGTGATGATGCTAGCTGAAGGTTAGCCTGAATTGCTAAGAAAGGTGATTTTTTCAAAAATGGTGGAGGTGGGTTAAATTGAGACAAATGCTGTGGGGTAAAGTGATACAGTGTCTTACTTTACCCCCACCATGAGGCACAGGTTACATTTAGTTGTAAACATATTTTAATGTAATATTACATTGCATATGTAATTTAATATTACTATTAATTACATATTAATTAATATGTAATGTTAAATTTTTATCTTAAATGTCGTAAACATTGTAGAAAAGCCATCATGCCAAGGAATTACACCAGGAAGACAACCTGGGGCAAAACACCCCTTGAGGAGATGGATAGTGCAGCCGCTGAGGTCAAGGAAGGAAAGAAGTCTCTAAGAGCAGCTGCAAGGGACAGAAATATTGACAAGTCAAGCCTTTTAAGATTCATAAAGAAAAAAGAGAAAGGGGAAGTAAAATAGGTAGCCTGGGGTGCAGTAGCTGAGGCAAAGAGAATTATTACAGATGAGATGGAGGAGGAGCTTGCCAAACACTTGAAACAACTAGCTGAACAGTTCCATGGCCTTCCTCTAGTTAAATCCCCTAGTTAGTTAAGACTTTGAATATGCAGAAAGAAACAATATCCCTGTCCCTGACAATTGGACAAAGACACAATGTGCAGGTAGGCTAGGGTGTGCAAGAGATAACATGATTCTGTAGGTTAATTAAGGCCGACTGATCTTGGCACATAGCTAAATCTTATAATAATGATTTGTCTACTCTAGGTGAAGATTGGTTTCGCAGCTTCCTAGCACGTCGCCATCTCTCTATCCGAACTCCAGAGGCAACATCCCTGGGAAGAGCTACAGCCTTCAATAAACCTACAGTCAGGGAGTTCTTTGACAATCTGGCTGTAGTTATGGACAGGTGACAGAATTAATTATTTAGTCGCAAATGCTTTACGGAGGCATTACCTGTAAGATTTGGCTTTGATTCTGAAATGGTTCTTACTTTGCCTCTCAACATTAACAGGCATGCCTTCCCTCCACACATGATTTACAATGTGGATGAAACATGTGTCTTTACAGTACAAAAGCCACAGCAGGTACATTAGAGGGCATATTATCAGTAGTAGAATACTGGTTGTTGGGTTTTAATCCAGAGAAATGTGAGTTTAAAAGATTAAGAGGACGAAATGATCAAACACAGACAGGGATTTTGTCAACCTCTGCACAGGGAAGAATGACTGCTGGCTCCAAACCAGCACCGTTTCTTTTTTTTGGATCCTGCACTTCTACAACTTCTAATCGTAGATTCTAAATCATCTCTAATTTATTTGGACCTTTTCCCATTTTAAAGAATTTAGTCCAGTACCTAGGGTATTCTACGTACTGGATGTTTATTCAGCAGGGCAGCACCCAAACACTGTTGTGGTAATTTCTGCTTCTACCTTTTCAGGTGAGAAATTCTTGCCTCTGCATCCACAAGAGTTATACTGTATTAATTCCTGCTGTTTTAGTATGAAACAACAGAACCCAACGGTTCAATTGTTTCCTCACACACTTTCACACAGTCACACACACCTATTCTAAGGCCTAATATTTTTATTTTATTTTAACCAACATAGACAAAAAACCTTTATCGTGTACACTTTGGAGTCTCCAGCTTCAGGCCCTCGCACGCACCGGATACCCACATCCCAGATCTGTCAACAAAACCTGGCTTCGTCAAATATACCTGCTGCAGCTGAAAACCTTACTTAGCTGTGTTCTTACCGTATTTTCACGACCATAAGGCGCACCGGACTAAAAGGCGCAGTCTCAGTTATGTGTGCCATTTCTGTATTTAACACACACATAAGGCGCACCGGACTATAGGGCGCAGTCTCAGTTATGTGTGCCATTTCTGTATTTAACACACACATAAGGCGCACCGGACTATAGG
>NW_015150473.1:61918-68390 GCF_000732505.1 Cyprinodon variegatus
CCTCTCAACATTAACAGGCATGCCTTCCCTCCACACATGATTTACAATGTGGATGAAACAGGTGTCTTTACAGTACAAAAGCCACAGCAGGTACACTAGAGGGCATATTACCAGTAGTAGAATAGTGGTTGCACATGCCATTGATTCTAAACTTTCTATTTGATCAGGTTGTGACAGAGACAGGAAAAAAGCAAGTTGGTTCTGTCACATCGGCTGAGAGAGGAGAACTGGTGACTGTGGTGTGTGCAGTGAATGCTGCTGGGAATGCCATACCTCCCATGTTTGTCTTCCCCAGAGTCAAGTTTAAGGATTGCTTCATGACAGGAGCACCTCCAGGAGCCAAAGGTACCACCACCAGAATGGGATGGCTGAATGAAGACATCTGGCCTGAGTTCCTTGATCACCTGATACAGCACACTAACTGCACCCCTGATCGTCCCATGTTGCTAATCCTGGATAATCTAAAAGCTTACATCTCACTCAAGGCAATAGAAATGTCCAAGAGCAACGGAATTGTGATGATCTGGATGGTCCACCCCCTGCAGACAATCTTGATGGTCCACCCCCTGCAGATGATCCACCTGCAGACAAACCACCAGCTGCAGATAATTCACGCGCTGATGCTTACCCATCCACTGCGTATGGTCCACATGGATGTGCCTCGCCAGCTGATTCAGATGTGCCACGTGTTCCCAGGCGAACTGGATATGTGTCTCCTCGTGAAATACTACCACTTCCCAAATGTCCACCTAGAACACAAACCAAATAAAGCGTTTGAAGACAGCCATCATAACTGATACTCCTGAGAAGCAGACAATTGAAGAGGCTTATAAAGAAAGACAAAAGAAACTGGCGGGGAAAAAGCAAAAATAGCAAAGAAAAAGGAACACCGAAAAAGAAAGCAACCAAAAGGAAAATCGTAGTTAGCAGCTCTGAGGAGAGTGATGTCCCTGTCCCATTTGATAATGAAGAAGAGAGCTCTGAGGATGGAAGCAGTAATCCAGGAAACAAAGATCTGTCTGTGGGTGACTTTGTCATGATTAACTTTACAACCAAACACAGGAACCTTCGGTATATTGGCATGGTTGAAAAAGTTGAAGATGATGAAATTCTTATCCAATTCAGGGAAACACAAAAGTGTGGGAGAGACCCACATTTGCTATTAAAGAAAAAGATGTGGCACATGTTCCCAAAGCAGATGTGGTGAAGAAGCTGCCTCAACCTAAGAGGCGAGGAGGGACCACACGTAGAGAACAACTCTTCATCGTTCCCTGCAATCTTCAGGGCTGGAATGTGGAGTAGTTGTAGAGGCCTACTGTATTTGCACAGAATGACTGATGCTCTGATTGTGTATTTAGTCCTGTTGAGTCCCAGGCTGTTCTAGCTGGCTCTAAAGGTCCTGTGTTCTGACCCCAAGTCTGTGTTTTTATATTAAGACTAGTATATACATATGAAAAAAGGGATATTTTGTAGTGTAGGAGTTGAGTTGCAGCAAGGTGATTCATACCTCTCATTTGAATGTTAATAAAACATTTTGAATTACATTATGTTGTATTTGATTTTGTTTAGAAACACTTTCAAGTATTGTAGGAAAAAATTTGCTTAATAGTCTGGCATTTGTTCTGGGATGTGAGGTTGTCAGGCCAGCTGTCAGGATTCTAACCTGTTACAACATATGTTGTTATGGTAGTTTCAGAGTGGAAAAAGTAAGTGGATCAGTTTACCCCTAGTTGGTTCACTTTACCCCGTTGGCTGGGGTAAAGTGAGCCACAAGACCACTTTTTTAAAAAACATCATATTTTCACTGCCCTTCATCCTGAACACATTCTGATAATAACAATAGAAAGGAAACATTCTGAATTAATGGGAAATGTGTAAATTTAACTGATATATCATTTTAGCTCACTTGGAGGGGAGCAAATGTAAAAGACGTCTCACTTTACCCCACTCTCCCCTACAGTGTTTTTTTTTTTTTTTTGTTGCTTATTTTTCGGAATAATCAATTATTGTAACTTACATTGTGCTGGCAAGCAACCTCTCCAAGGATGGATGGATGGATGGATGGATGGAAGGAACCAACATAAACTATATGTCACATGTTCTTTTATGTGTTTGTTGGAGTTTTAGACTGCTGTAGCTTTTATTCCTCTTTTGTCTCCATCACAAGCATTACATTTGTGAATATATTTTTTGTGGCATAAACTATGTGATTTTATTCTTCTTTTTTTTTTTTGTCATAAAGGCTTTTGACAAAGACTATCTCATCAGCTTAAATGGATTATGATGCATATGGTGGAAACTTAATTTTTGGCACAAAATAAAACAGTGCCATGATAAAATTCGAAACAAGACTTGTTACTGTGAAATAGAAAACATATTTTTGAAGGACAGTTAACTCTCTCACAAGGAGTCATTGTGACAATATTGTTAGGTCCACCAGGCTTGTTTGGTGGGGGTAACATTAAAGGAGACCACAAAAGGATTTTCATTAAAGTGAAAATTGAATTTATTAGATGATACTAAAGAAACAATACCTGAATAATGGATAAATAAAATGGGGAATAGAAGATGGCTTAATGCAAAACCAATAACTAAACAGAAAAATAAGCAAATGCAAACAAACCTAACCAAACCCAACCATAGAATACAAACCAAACCAAACAGGGTTCTGAGGAGGTAAGAGGGAGAAGCCTCCTGTCTGCTGCTTGCATGACAGCTTTTAAAGCAGACGAGCACCAATTAGGGCAAAACAGAACACCTGCAGAAGGCCTGCATCCAGAACCCTGCAAGGAAAAGTGCAGAAACCCACTGCAGCCGTAACAATATCTATAAGAAATTTAGTTTCAAGATCATTTAACTATCGAACAATGCAGCAGTTTTTTATAAAGTGGTGCTTTGGGTCTAAAATTAGATTTCCTTCCAACCTGATCTCAACTTATCACCATGTCTTACAGAGAATGGTGAGTTTTACACGTCGCAGAAATGTCCTCAATGGATCCTTGTTGAAATGGAATCTTCTATTAATTAGCACTGACATTTGAATCTTGATCTGCCAGCACTAAAAACACCAGGTTTGCTAAACAAATCATTGTTTTTTAAAGATTATATTTAGGTTCTAGTGGCCTTTATATTTTTTGTCACTTTTTGACAGTAGACAGACAGAAAATGTAGCGAGAGAGGAGGTGAGAACATATAGCAAAGGTCACCAAGCCAAGACTTGAACCTGTTATGGCTGAATCGAGGACCACAGCCTCTGAACATGTGTCACACACCGAACCATTGCACCTTCCATTTTTTTAGAAAAGTATTTTTAAGTAGAACATTTATAAGAGAGAAAATTGTGTAGAGTCCTTCATCTTCATCTGAATCTTCTAGCACACAATTGAGATGATAATAAATTGATAAACTATTCAGAAAGACCTGATCTTGCTTTTATCAGAAATAAAAAGTGTGAGGTCAGACTGCCTCCCTCAAGGCTGCACGGTGGACAGTGGGTAGCACTGTTGTGTTTGATTCTCTGCCCTTGCTGCATGAAGTTTGCATGTTCTCCCAGTCCATGCATGGCTTCTTTCTAGGTACTCAAACTTCCTCCCCCAGTCTAAACATAACCGGCCTCTCACCGATGGATGGATGGATGGATGGATGGATGGATGGATGGATGGATGGATGGATGGATGGATGGATGGATGGATGGATGGATGGATGGATGAGTTCAATATCATGATGGTGATGGCCATGTAGTCATGTCAACACTGCCACAGCAGGTCCTGTTTCTCTTAATAGCTGTGTTTTTAATAGATTTTGACCAGATCATTGTGAACAGTTAGATTATTAAAATCAAATGTAAGAGGTTAAAAATGATAAAAGGGAAGTTACTTTAAATGGCTTACTGCTGTCAGAAAGTTTCTGGCTTATTTCCTGTAGTTAGTTGGCAGTATTTGCTTGTTGCGAAAGCTGCAACTATTTACTCAAATTCATCAGCAGCCGGCTCTCCCTAGAGAAAGTTCCAGAATCTGTTTGAGGAATCACATTGATTTGAAGGCTCTACCTCACTACGTTTGAACAGTAACTAGAAAAATCATTGGTCCCTACAGGAAGTCAGTGACCAGGCAGGTGGATGAAGAAGTCCTCTGATATAAACTAGAGAGGTCTCCAGGCTGATGGAGTATTAAATGCCCTGAAGTAAACCAGAATCCAGTGTAGCTGCATTGCTATAGGAGTCACCTGTGAAAACTTGAATTATATTGTCTTAAGCAGGGTGTAAGCATCCTGAAAAACTTTCACTCTGAACAAATGTTATCGGTAGGTCTTGTGGTGAAATGTGTATAGTGCATTGCAATAATACAACAGGATTAAAGAAAAGAGAATTATTTTCAGTTTATGGTGGAGCTCAGTGTGGGAATATACCTCAGATAATGTAAAAACAAACAACCGACTATAAATTGGATTTGTGCAGCTAATTAAGTCATAAGGTATTCTGATGTTCCTGATGTAGAATTTTACCAAAGTATCAGTGGGTCAGAGCTTTTCGTTATCCTTATATTGTTTCTCAAGCAAATGGGAATGTTTTAGTTACATACAAACTGCACTACTGGAAGCATTTAAGTTGACAGTGGAGGAAAAACTGTATGATTATCTTGACAAGAAATCAGTAACACATTGAGCAGAATATACTCTGACTTCCTCTTTCATAGAAGAAGAAATTGTGACAATCTAGTCAAGACTGGGTTTTGAATACAGATGATAAATTGGTCTGCCGATTGAAGTAAACTCTATTTATCTCGCGTTTATATTTCAATTGTCAGCACAAGTATATAACCTATCTGCTTAGTTTTATTTAACTGACAGTTTCTCTTTATGTTTCCAGACCAAAAAGGATAAACAGAGACTGATGGCATGGCAGCTCTGTTTAAATACATTATGTCAGTCAACATGTTACTGAGTGTCTTCATTCTTCCAGGTGAGATCTTTGTTCACTATATTTCCTTCAGAGACGTCATCCTCTTTGATGTCTCTGATTTATCCTCTCTGGTCTGAAATAATAGGTGATAATATTGTTTAAAAGCTCCTCATGTGACATGCTGCAGCTGAAATAGAGTTCATGAAGTTTCTATACAGGCAGATTCTGTTTAACATTGCTTCATTATTAGTCTGTTTTACAGGTATTTATGCTGATAAATGTAATGGATGGAGACCGGCTCTCTTCATTACTACACCAAAGCCTGTTGAAGCACTGAGGGGATCTTGCTTGCATGTGCCATGTAGCTTCAGAGCTGAAAAAGGAAACAATGAATTTCACAATGAATTTAACAGAGAATTTAACAGTGAACAGAACACCTCTGGAGCATGGATTGAAAGGGATAAGGAAATCTTTAACATCATTAATGGAGTTAATATCGATCAGATAAAAATAACTGGAGACCTGAGTGGGAAAAACTGCACCACTTTGTTCTCTGATATAAAGACAAGTCAAGCAGGTGAATACTACTTCAGAATAAAGAATGGAAACTACACGGCAACAGCTTGTTCTCAAGCTCTTCAGATAAAAGTTAAAGGTAAGACTTTTAAGCATAATTATTTAATCTCACCACAATTCAATAAGCTCTACAAATTTAGAGAAATATGTTAAAGGTTCACGACACAAAACCCTAAATGAAAAAGCAGCTGTGTTTAAAAACAGAGAGATTAGTTCTACCTTTTTAATTTTCCTGTTTTTCATTATCTTTAATGTTTATTTTTTTGTATTCACATCTACTTTATGATCTAGTGTTTATAAAAATATATAAGGAACAATCTGATTACAGGTTGTGAGTTTTCAAAGAAAGGAAATACTTTTGTTTGCTTTTGTACCAAAACATTGACATTTGCTGGAATATTAGTTTCAAACATTTCTGTTTTTCATATTTTATGTATTGTATTATAATATTGGTGTTTCTGATGGGTTTAGATTTAAATCTTAGTTTAAAACACTAATTTGAATTGGCTGTACAGTAAATGTAACCATGTAATGGTTAAATGGTAAATGGTAAATGGCATGTACTTATATATACTTATTCAAGTTAGGAGACTTGACCAAGCGCTTTACACTACATTCATTCACCCATTCACGCACACACTCACACACTGCGATTAAATAAATATCTGTTATGTTTTAATTGGAACAGTTTCCCTTAATTAAAGCAACTATCTTTAGTTTGTTTCTGCTTCAGTAACAGCTTTGTTTATTAATCTTTTTGTTGAATTTTTTTCATTTGATTTTCTTCACATTTTTAGCACCTTTCAAACAGTTACAAGAGATACATTTTTAACTGAAGGAATATACCTTGTAAAATGATCATCACTATGTTGTTCGATTACTCATAGACCTCAGTAAAGATTATACAATTACCACTTGAAGGCAGAACACACATTCATTTTCAAATAATCTAAAATTTTAATCATACACTTTGGTTTCATGTTTGATTGCTGATGG
>NW_015150473.1:71120-78021 GCF_000732505.1 Cyprinodon variegatus
ACCTAAGCTTCCTTTGAAAGTAAAGTCTGCTCTGTCCCTCGGCTTCACAGTTGTGCCTCCAATCTTGTTTGTTGTATAGGTGAACAGGTATTGTCTAGGTGTTTATGCCCCTCCACTTCTTCACCTTCTCAACTTGAGAATACCCTCACTTGTTGTGTACCTGTTCTGCTGACTACTTGATTAGACAGTTGGCCCTTTAGTCTAATCAACAGTGGTCTGTTTGTCAGATAGTCTTTGATCCAGGTGATTTCTTAATGCCTGGATCTGACTCTTCAGGAATTTCTCACAAAGTAAGTCAGGCTGCATTGTGTTAAATGCTCTGGAGAAATCAAAGTACATGATGCTGCCTTGCATAATGAAAGGGGTTTGTTGAAGCAGGTATATGATTGCTTCACCAACTCCACACGCTAAACAAACTGCAGGGGGTCCGGATAGCTGCTTGTTTGCTTGCTGAGGAGAACCAACAGAAGTCTCTCCAGGACTGTCATGATGTGTGCAACAGTTCTGTAGTCAATGAGGACTGTTGGCTGAGTCTTCTTTGGCACTGGAACAAAGAAAGGAGGTTTTCCACATCATTGGAACTGTCTCCTTGGTCAGGCAAAAGGCAAAGAGGTGCTGTAGAATCCCATAGAGCTCCTCTGCATAGGCCTTCAGGACTCTTGAGCTGTCACCATCAGGGCTTGGTGACTTACTACAATTCAGACTCTCCAGTTGCCTCTTCACATGACTTTTGGAGACAGGCAGGTGAAACGTGGAGGTGGCAGCATCATGTTATGGTTTGGCTGATAACAAACTAGAAGCAGGAGAGAAGATGTTAGAGAAGGACAGGATTTCCACGTGACTGTGGGCATCGGGGTAGGATGCTGAACTTTTTCCTAAATTGAACCTGTTGAAGCGTACAATTCAGTTGATTGGCTCTGCACCTGATCATCCTTCTGCTTGAAGCCTGTGATCTTTGTCATCCATAACCACACATTTCTGATTTTGTTCTGCTGGAGCTCGTTTTTCATTCTTTTCCTGTATTTAGCCTTGCTTTCTCTTTTCTAGACCCTAAAGGTATAGAGGATTATCCTTTATTTCCGGTTTGATCATCTAAATAAGTGGTCCTCAATCTACTGGACTTTGTTTCCAAGTTTGAAGACGTTTCGCTTCCCATCCAGGAATCTTTTTACAACTAAAAATGTCAGAAATAAGATTGAGTTTGAGGCTTTATGGAGTGGACCAAAAACAAAGCCTTGTTTTGGTTTAGAAAACATGCAAATTAAGCCAGGAGAAATGGGTCCGCCCCTTCAGAATGGGCATGTTGGGTTCTTTGTTAGCCTGCAATACCCTATACCTGTCTATGTCTCTGAAAGGGGGGTCATTGGAGGGAATTGCTGGCCTGGCTGAACAGGCGAGGTTGCTCAAATGTTCAGCCAGGCCAACAATTCCCTCTAACAATCCCCCTTTCAGAGACATTGACAGGTATAGGGTATTGCAGGCTAACAAATGACAAAGAGCATTTTATACAACTCCAGCCTGCCACATCATCACATCATTACATCATCCTCCTTTGCAGATGAGGAGAAATTCATGGCTCCAGCCTTATCAAAATATTACACTTTGTTCTTGGATCAAGCACACCGCTCTCATTCCATTCCCAAATATTTGTTACAACATAATGAAGATGTCTTTTTATCCTGAAAGAGGAACTGTCCTAATTAGATAAACTAATTTGAAAACATTTATAGATGTTATTGGCAGGTATTAACAGACTAACACATTATAAGAATAATCCAAACAATCCCAAAACATGACTGAAATATTCTGACACCTCTCTAATGTCTTCCAGGTGGATTAAATTTAAACATCCAACTCCACAACAGGTTCAGGTAGATAACTGCTCAACTTCTATCTGAAACATTACAATGAGCTTCATCCGTTGGTTTGTTGCTTTGTCTGCATGAACTTCATTTTCTTTTTTCCACAGAATCAAACCGGTGTGGGGGTTGAAATGGCAACCAATAATTCAGAGGAAGAAGTCCATTTTGGAGGACTGAACTCCCTACCTGAAGCCTCATCGGTCTAATTACAGAAGAGTGGAGAGCTGGAGACAGAGGACACTCAGGCCAAAGTCTGTGTTGGCAGACCATAGGACATCTATATTCAAATGAAGAAAAAATGAATTCTCTAAAATTAATTGCTAAACTTCCTTATTCTCCATTTCACTTGTTTTTGCTGTATTTGTAAATTGATCACAGCCATGTTATGCCTTCTTCCACTATGACATTTACAGATTACTAAAGGATTTCTTAGAATGCCATTCTGTGCATTTCACACCATGATAGATGCTGCTTCCGGTAGCGCTTACGTTCTATGCTTTGGCATTAAAGCATGCCTTAAAACCCAGAGAAGTTTAATAACAGCTTATGTCACTAATATCAAGGTATTTTTTTAGATCTTGTGTTGTAACTGCATTAGTTTTAATGTTAATAATGAGAACCTCTGATCAGATTCACCAGGTCCTAATGTATAAAGTGAGTCTTTGCACAAAAACATCTTGAAAACCACGCAAACTTTCGACCCTCCGTGAGAATTTGTGGCACACTTTTTAAATTTACAATATCACAGGTGCAGTAAAGGAGCATCACACCTGATGTTTTACTATAAGTTTAAGATTTCATTAAATTCAACTTCTGCAATGTTGCCAAATTACATTTCTTTTCATTCAACACCAAGGATTGGAGAGGTAGGGTACAATCTCAATAAAACGTAAACTGTAAGTATAGTAGCATATTTGCTGGCAGGTAAGATAATCACAATAAAACCACTGTCTAGATGAAGAAGTCTTTATTTTTCCATTTTAAAAGCAAAACAAAGAAATGCTTTTTCTTTTTATGCAACAGTTGGAACATTCTTCCCATGGTGACAAGTTTAACAGTTTCACCTGCAACACAAATATCACTATTACCCATCAGCCGTTGCAGCTACTCCAGTCTCGCACATCGTTATTCTGATCTGTTTAAGTTATGGAAGTCTGAATCTGTCTCTAAAAAAGGAGCGTAAAACCCACACTTATTCTCAGAAGGGGAGTTTAATTTTAACTGAAAGAAGGTGACTAATCAGCAAATTTCTCAACAAGTCAAGTGTGAGTCGGCAGGTCCTCAAAGCAGTGTAGGCTGCGGATAGTTATGGACATATTAAATTTTTTCCTTGTCCACCTGATTTATCAACACATCTGACTACAATTACAATTACAATTACAATTAATCTGCTTATTCACCATCATTTTTTAGTTGGAATGAAAGGGTCCCTTTGGAAATAAATTTGGGTTTATGCTCATCTGCTCACAGACCGATGCGCATTTCCATAACAGATAAAAACCTACAGTTTGCATTCAATTTTCGACTGTTTTCAACATCTCTGTTTTTTTGGTGTTGCATGAGAATAAATTTGATAAAGTTTCATCATTAAAGTTTAAATCATATCAAGTCCAACTAATGAAAACACATCAGGTTCCATCACTCCATTTTAAATGAACAGAACACTGTTATTTCATGTTATTGTGTTGCATTTAACTTTTCAGTTTTGATTTAAAAAATACGGTTTGCGTGGATTGCTGCACACTTTAATGCAAAGTTTATTTTTAAATGTCCTGATTTTTTGCATTAAACATTGCACTGCATGTTTTTTTGTGCACAGACACACTAAAATTCCCTTTAATGAATTTTTCTTAGGGATTAATAAATTATTGAGTTGACTTAAACATGAGCCACTAGTCTTTTAAATTTGCCTCATGCAATGCTTTTACAAAAAGAAGCATCATGTTAGAGCTTTAAATACACCAAGGCCTTTGATTTAACTATCTGAACCTTATAAAGCTACATCTGTATTTGGATTTAACAATTTGCTTCAAGTTTATGTTAACTTCTGATATTGAAAAAAGCCTTTACAAATAATCTCAAATTCTTTTTGTAACAAAGGGAAATTATTTTAGTTAACTGAATTGACTTTAAATAAAACTTAATCTCAGATACGCAAAGGGTCCTCAAGGTATGCGTTTTCTACAGAATAATTGTCACTTTTGCAGACTATAAAAACTGGATGTCAGATGATCCACTATGTTTTTTTAAAAGGCTGTTAGGTTCTGATGTTGCCCATGTAGCTTGACCAGTTGCTGACCAAATGTTGAAAAAGGTTTTTGCACAAATGATTGCAAACATTTTCTGTGGCACAATTTAAGTAATTTTGTTCTGCATGTATTTATTCACAATAGCTTTTTTTTATTATTCAAACTTCAGGTGGTATGAAACATTTTATGTCAGTTTCAGTTTATTATGCTGCAAAAGGTAAAAATAAAAAAAAGATATATTACTGGACATGAGACAAATGATATTTAATATACACAAAAAAAAGGGGACCAAAAAGCAAAAACAAAATTGTTGTGAAATAAGAAGGATTTCTATTAAGGGCAGTTATCTCTCACACAGGAAGTCAGAGTCATAGTAACAAGTTCTACAATTAGTTTAGCTTAGAATAACTTAATCATGGAAAGTCATGCTTTGGATCTACATTTGGATTTTCTTTCAACCTGAGTTTAATTTATCACCAAGTCTTACAGACATTGGTGGGGCTTCACAGGTTACAGAAATATGATCAATAAATCTGATCTATTCATCAACACTGACGTTTGGGCTCTTGTTCTGCCAGCACTAAATGGGATAGACCAGCAAACATAATTCTTTAAAACAAAGTATTCTTAGAATAGAAAAGTGATTAGACAGAAAATTGTGCCAAGTCCTTCTTCTTTTCATTAAAGCGAATGCTGAGCTCTCCAACAGCCTTAGCGTGCTCCTCATCCACCTCTTCCTTTAACCTCTGCTGCTCCTTAAGAAACTCCGCCCAGTCTTCTTTTAGTTTGTCCATGTTTGCCTCCATCTGGGTGTTCTGGAACGACATGAAGATGATCAAATTTGGTGTATATCCTGTCTTGTTTTAATTAAAGTGTACCAAATAAAATGCAAAGTCAGACTGTCTCCCTAATATTATTATTACTACCTGCTGTGCCTCTACCTCCCTCTGCTGGACTCTCTCTGCCATGTGATTAGCAGCCTCCACTGAAGAGGAAAAAAACAGAACAAAATCAGCTCAATATCATGATGCTTATTGCCAAGTGGCCACAACAAGTCCTGTTTCTCTTTATCAAGAATTATTTTTAATGAACAGTAATTGCAATCAGCAGNTGTTCTGGAACGACATGAAGATGATCAAATTTGGTGTATATCCTGTCTTGTTTTAATTAAAGTGTACCAAATAAAATGCAAAGTCAGACTGTCTCCCTAATATTATTATTACTACCTGCTGTGCCTCTACCTCCCTCTGCTGGACTCTCTCTGCCATGTGATTAGCAGCCTCCACTGAAGAGGAAAAAAACAGAACAAAATCAGCTCAATATCATGATGCTTATTGCCAAGTGGCCACAACAAGTCCTGTTTCTCTTTATCAAGAATTATTTTTAATGAACAGTAATTGCAATCAGCAGGGCTGTTAAAATAAAAATAAAATGTTGGAAGTCATAAATGATAAAAAGGGGGTAGCCACTTACAGCGCTTACTGATGTCGGATAGTTTCTGGCTTATTTCCTCTAAATTAGTGGGCAACATTTGCTTGTTTGCTTCCTGCACCGTTTTGTTTAGGTTCTCCAGCAGCCGGCTCTCCCTCAAGCCTCGTTTCTCCTGAAGAAAAGCAGAGAGAATAAAATGGAAAACTAAATATAATATATAAAGCATAACAAAATGCTGAATCCTGTAAATAATAATATTTATTTAAAATAATATTTATTTCAACAGCATAATCAAGCACATTAAGCACTGTTCACGCATTAAGCACATTGAAAACTTAAAAGAATCTATCGTTTTTACAATTTAGTTTTCTTTTGTTGGAAAACAATCACCGTTGATTCTCCTTAGAGCTCCATCTCTTATCTTCAGGTCATGCAAATACTCTGGATGTTTCAAATAATTTAACATATTGGTAGTTCAAAGAATGATTTCTGTACTTTTAGGAAAGAAACATACACACAGAATCACAGATCATACATCGCATTAGGGCTAAAAAATAAGATTAATAGTTATTAATGGGTTATTGAAATAATATTCAACTTATCTAGTAATAATTATAAGTATAGAGTATAGAGATTGTAAAAACATGTCTTTAGCTGAAAGAACAATCCACTTAAATGAATAATTATATCAAAATTGTAAAAAAAAAAATATGTAAACATTTTGCATTCAAGATAAAAAAAACATTTTTGTCTTTCAATATGTTCAGTTCAGAACTTCTCGAGTGGAAATCTTTTTTGTTTCACCTGGTTTAATTTAGTGAAAAAAAAACTTCTTGAAGGAATCTTTAGTAATCTTATTATTAATCAATTAATCGAAAAAAAAACAAAAAAACAACTGAAAGCTTAATCGATTTGCAAAAATAATCTTAAAGCTGCATCCCTACATCAAACCAAACAGATTTGTTCCATAACAAAGCCCTTCTGAATGTTTATTAGTGGAAACAAACTCACATTTTGTTTACAGAAGCACATAGCTGCATTTAGGTCCCATTTAAATTTTAAAGAACTTATTAAAAAGTTAAGGCTCCTATATCAACTTATATTGGGTCATAATGTTACTTACCTCAAACTCTCTGACAAAGAAGCGGATTTCTGCACTGATAACAGGTCTGTGGTCCAACAGTCTGGACTGGATATCACCAACATCTACAAGATCAACAGAGCTTACATTAATACAGCTTTCAGAACGCATATTTAACGAAATAAACATTATCTACACAACAGCAACTTACCTTTAGCAATCTTTTCCATCAATAGAAAATATCCAGAATGATGCCTTAGATTTAAAAACTCTGTTAT
>NW_015150473.1:80822-163780 GCF_000732505.1 Cyprinodon variegatus
AGAAGCAGACATACAGAAAGAAGCAAAGATACAAAAGGCAACTGTCAACCAGCTCCACAGGCGGCCACATCCAGGGAACACACAGCCAGGCAGACGAGGCTCAACCCAGCTCCCATGTCAGAGGATGAAGAGAGCATTTAGTGATCCCATTTATGAGAAATAAACATTTCTCCATAATGAAAAGACAATCCTGCCAAGAGGTCATAAGGAACACTGAAAGACACTATACCCATAATGAAACATGAAGGCAGAATTATGCTCTGAGATGACTGTTGAAACAAGGATCGGGTTATGGTGTCCTAAATAAAACGCTCCAGGTATCAGTGAGATTTATTGAATGTTAGGGTGAGAGATGAAGTGGGATCATTTCTTTCAATGTCACTGTGTATTTCTAGCAAATATACAGATAATCAAAAATATTGAACACTCCAGAAATAATTTATTTTAAAGAACTTTTTCAGAGCCTAGATGTAAATTTGATTAAATGCTATTTAGATTGGGTAAATACTAGAACAATCAAGATGCTGTGATCAGACACACTCCAACCATATAATAAATAATTAATTTAATTAAATCCTGAAGCCTGACTATAGCATTTTTCAATTCTCTAATAAATCTGCTTGCTTTTCAGGGAATTATTCAGGATTGATAGAAAATGTTTAAAAAAACATAAAGAGAATATATTTTCAGTGTGGTTTAATATTTTGAAATCTTGTCAACGTTGCATTTTGTTTACTCTTTCATTTTAACTTTTTATTAAACACTTTCTCTGTAAGGTTATTTTAATGTGTGTGAGTGTTTTCATGGCTGACAGTAGAGGTCAGTGTTACTCTTTACTTAAAAATAGTCTTAGTAGTTTTTATTTTATAAAGACATGCTGTCACATTACTTCCCTGCTGAAATGCAGTATTACAACAGGAAGTATTCAACATTTTTCAGTTATTAGTTTTTAATGAGCCCTTAATTTTGCTCTAAGGGATAAATAGTAGAACTGTTATATAACTGTAAACTGTTATTCTCTATGACTAGTTGGCATTCAATGCTTATTAATTTAGGGTAAACTGCTATGAACCAAGATAAGGGTTCTTTGAATATGGATTATAAGTAAAACATTCACAAACTATATGAACTAATAATTTTTAAATCAACAGACATTGATGGTATGAAAATGGAGGGAAACCCATCCACCCAACACTTTTACGACAACAATGCTGTTTTGAAATTGCTTTTTATGTATTTTAGGAACAATATTCAGATAGTATGTTTTAAGAAATTTGTTTTTAGTTAATTTGGTCAATTCTACCTTTATTTCTTTTTCTGTTATTGTAAAAAAAAAATGTTTCTCTAACAATAATTCTTGTATGTCTTCAAATNTGTTTCTCTAACAATAATTCTTGTATGTCTTCAAATCTGTTTGTGCATTTTTCCTTTACTGTTATTTATACTGACATCATATACCACTTTAATCAATTTAAAACACTCAAGATAACATCTCTACGGAATTAATTAGTATAAATAAGGTTGCTATTTAATTTGGGGAACAACTTTACGATTACAGCTAAATCTGTAAAATTGTCTTGATTTTATTCCCCACAAGATGGCGCTAAATCCATCTGTTTTAAAAAAAAAACTAGTGGTGTAAAAAAACTGGTTGCTTTATCTTGGCTTAGCAAACACTTTTACTGTGCTTTATGACTTGCAAATATATTGGAATAAATGTATTTATAAGCAGATCACTCTGAGCGAGAACAAACTCATTCAGTCATATTAAGAAAAGGCCTAGTTGGAGGCAATGTTGCATATTTGTTGTCAAAAGTTAGCTTGTAAGCTCCAAAATTATTTGAACTGTCATGCTCAGTTAGGAGAAAATCATTAAGATTCCACTTAAGTTTCCCTCTTTACTGTCCACATTTGCTAGTTAAACACTTATTACATGCACCATTAGATTTGATGGGGGCCTATTAAAGAGATTATGTGATTGATCAGTAGCCGAAGGACAAAGGCAAGGAACTTTGCTGCAGCCTCAGGTTTGTGTGAAAAGCTTGAGAAGATTTCTGACAAGAAAACATGTCAGAACCAGCAGAGGCCCTACTGACAGGAATGTGCATCAATCTCTGATTTAGTTTATTCACGAACCTGTAGGGCAAAATGAAAACATTAAGCTAACACCTTAAAGTTTTAGTGGGGCATGTTGAACACAGCATTGATTATCTTTAGNCTCTAAAAACTTGTACTGGCCCCTGTTATGACCCCTCAACTGAAAACATAATACCATATCAGATTTGTTTGATTATACATGTATGTGTTTGCACAGAAACTATAACTGATTGCTACTTTGGACAAAGGTATTTTTTTTTTTATGACATGTTTACTGTAAAGGTGATTTGAAAATGTGGGCGTTGCACCTTTAGCTTTAGCCGTATGAAGACAGGATCAAAAACTTCATCTGTTAAGTAAGTCTCCAGAACTATGAGTTTTTTTTAGATCTCTTGATATAAATGATTTTTTTTTTCATTGAATTCTTTTTCTCTGGTTAAATTGGTCCGGAACCACCACTGGGTGTGGCACATCACAATGCTGATTAGAGACCATTATTATTTTAGGGGTTGCCTTAGCCAAAGGCAAATGTAACTTTGAGGGAGTGTGCAACAGGCGTGCTGATTGTAGAAATGCACAGCAAAGCTTTCGCCCATGAATTGAATGTTCATATTTCTACCATAAGCCAAGGTGTTTTAGGTGAGACTCTGGCAATATGGTCAACCTCTCCATTGCAAACCATGTGTAACCATCCATCCATTTTGCTTCTCCCTAGGCGTATATGACAGCGAATTCCTGCTATGCCAATATCTAGTAACTTTGCACAGCCAGTGCATCCAAGCTTAATCTGTTTCACAAATGCCAAGGCATCTATCTATCTATCTATCTATCTATCTATCTATCTATCTATCTATCTATCTATCTATCTATCTATCTATCTATCTATCTATCTAATAATATTAATTTAGATGTTGAATATGGCCCCAAAATTAACGAGACTTCATCCTGTTTATTAAAGATTCAGACAGAAATCATCTACAGAAATTAAGCTGTAACCCCAAACACATTCTAGTCCATATTTAACCTTATAGAGGTGTGCTGCTTCGCCAGAGTATCTTTTTTTTACTGGTTTAGTTAATTCCACCTGTTAACCCCTCTTTGTTTCCTGTCGGCTCTTCTAAGCGTGAATTTGTGTTAAACATAATCAACAATTATTTGACTCACTGCCTTAACCCAATTGTTGTAATAAAATTATCTTGTGAATTTATCTATGAGGCTGTGACATCACAGTCAGTGAAACACGCAAAGCTGCCTGGATGTATAATCATATGATTTCCCTTCTTTTGGCTGCAGTTGCTACATTTACATTCATGAGGTGCTTTGCATGGACCAGATGTTTACTGGTCCATGCAAGACGTTTACTGTTCAATAGGTACATTTTATTGTTCCATAGACAATTATGAAATAATAGGATACGAAATAACTATATGAGCAATTCTCAATAAGGAACTGAATATTTGATGAAATATCAACCAAATCTCACCATGCTTTTCTGTCTCTCGTCTAATACATCCTAACAACATGGTGCTCCTACCATGGGACCCCTCTCTGGTTGGCTGGCTGTGTGGCCCCCTTAGTTGCTGAGCATCCCGGGGCTTTGTGCTTTGTGTGGTGGGAGGTTGGGGTGGGGGATGGTGTGAGATGGGGTTAATGGGCGACCTGTCTTCCTTGTGTCATCCTCATATCTTGGGCGGGTGAGTCTGTGGGCTCCCACACCCTCTATTAAACATTCTTACGGAGAAACCTTGTGACCATAAACACACTCATTCAGTTTCAGGTGTTTGCCAGACACACTCTCAGTTGGTTTGCAGTTTTCACTAAACACTGCTGGTAGGGCCTTTTATGATGTACTTTACATTTATTTTATAATTGTTATTATTATATATGCATTTGTTATTTGTTGTTTCTCAGTTTTTTTCTCTTTTCCTTTGTGTTATCTCTATGCTTCTTTTTCTCCTATACTTCTGTAACCTCCTTTTACTTTAAACCTCTTTTCAGTCTTTCACTCTTTCCTTTTCCCTTTTTTGTTGTGTTTATTACATTTGATATAAACCCTAAGCACTTTCTAATAAAGTTTAATATACTGCTGGACAGGACACATAAAAAAAGAAGAAAAAAAAGGTTGGCAGCGTTGCTGTGAACACTTTCTTCCCCGTAGCATATTACGTGATGGCCAAGATGTTTTATTTTGGTCTTGTCTTTACAGCATACCGCTATATAAACAATTTATTTCAAATTTAATCATTCTTTATGAAGTATAAAACCTATTGATAGAGTGCTCTCTTTATAATACATATAATACATTTAAAATTTAGATTGCCTCTGTTCAAAGTTTCCTAACTCTACAAAGGGAACCTTTTAAAATCCCATGCAAAGTTTTGATTACTGCTGCTTTATAGAAGTTGAAATGCCAGGGCAAAATTACAATACTGCAAGGAAATATCTCTCCCTCTCCATTATTATTTGCAAGTGCACTGATGTGGAGTCTGCACTTTGCAGGCGGGAGCTCGCTGCGTCGCAGCAGATTGTGTTTCTCTGAGCTTTGGTCTAAAGTCTATTAAGTGAATTCTGTTATATTATTTGACACCAATGCAAACTGCGCTGAGGCTTTTTCTGGGACACTCTCCCAGAAATCTGTGTTTTTAAAAGTTATAGCCATGACCTGAAATAAATGCCAGTCTTTATTTAGAAGTGGAGTTTTTCCAATTGCTGCTCTCGGTTTGGTTCCGCTCATAATGGAAGCTTTTCATAACAAAAAAGAACTCTCTGTTCTGTGCTGTTATTCTGTATTTTAAAATGGAGCTCAGTTTAAGTTACATTCAAAATTGGTAATAAAACTGAAAATAATGTAGTATAAATAATAACTACAGAAATCACCCATCCAATATGCTTGCATTCATTTCTTATAGTACTGATGCTCTTCCAATGCAAGTGAGACCTTAAAGTAGATATTATTTTAAATAGACTTTAAAAAACATTATACATTTTTATCGTATATACATTTTATAATAAAAATAACAATAATAAAAAGAGAAATGTATGATTATTATTTTTTTATTGTTTAGTTAATTCAAATTGTTAAGCTTTTAATTGACATTCAAGTCTATATAAGACCAAAACTAGCTGCGCTTTGCCCCACACGCTCTACAGTATCCACATGACCTCCTGCAGCTCTCCCACCAACGGTGCTTCAGTAGTGCAGCAGGACGTCTCTGAGTATGGTTTACTAACATGCCCACTGGCCCTGCAAGCTTGCCCCGGTGACGCTGATACCTCCGTGTGTCTCTCCTCCTCAGTCCAGACCACAGTGCCCCTCTAAGAACAGGGCTCTTATTACCCACCGGGTATAATTATTCTGTATTTAGCTACTCCCCTTCCTCTTCATGTTTGCTCTCTCTCTGTTTCTCTCTCTCTTTCTTTCTCAGCTTGGCTCTTGACTCTGAGGTCCAGAAAGTGGGCCGTAGGGCCCTCTGCTTTATGTTTGCTACACGCTGAGCACCACTGACTGTACAGAGGCTCTGAACAGGTGGGGGGCAGTGATGAGGGAGGAACTCAGCCTTTAGGCTTGAGGGAAGATGGGGCAGTAGGAGATGACCTGCTGCCCAGCAGCCCACCTACCTGCTTTTGCTGTTTCTCTCTCTCTCTGTCTCTCTCTTGTTCATTCTCTAGTTTCTTGTTGGATTTCACATTTCAGCCTTACAGACCATGGAAAATACTCACTCATCTGAGAGGGACCATACTCATGAACACGTGCCTGAAGGATGAACGATGACTAGGAACCCTTCAAAGTGAGGAATAGGATATGAAAGAGCAAAAGAAGAAAATCTATGAGGGAACAACAAAGACCAGAGGGCTGTAAGACTATTGTTGTTTAGGGTAGTAATCCAGACTCCGCCTGCTACTTTATATCTCGATGAAAGACACATGAATTACAATTTGAAATTTTTGGCAGCGCGGTGAGACAGTGATTAGCAATCTTGCTTTACAGAAAGAAGGTCCTGGGCTCAGCAGGGGCCTTTAGGTGTGGAGTTTGCATCTTCTCCCCATGTCTGCGAAGGTTTACTGTGGACGCTCTGGTTTCCTCTACCACTAAAGACATGCTGGTCATTAGGGTGGTGTGCTGAGGCTCAGCGCTTCAAGCTAAACTTTCATCTGATCTTTGAAATTTCATTGTATGTATCCTGTACGTATAATGAAAAATAAAGCATCTTACCTTCTCTGAAAAATGCTTGCCACCACTATTGAACCCTTTTCAGGGAATACATAGCATATTTTTCAGAAAAATATGCAAGCAATGTCTTCTTACTACTGTCCTTTCTCCTTCCCACTGCAGACAAATAGTCATGCTACCTTAGAGATCTAGAAAAATGTGTCCCTCTGGGATGAGACCGCTGTTACGTCTACAATTAATATTTGCAGAGGGCAAATGCTGCAATTTCTTTGCCTTTCTCTATAGATTAATGGCAACTAGACTTTTTTACCTGCAATGGAGGCTTGTTTCTCCATTCTGCTCTCTTCTAGTGAACAACTGCCTTATTCTTTAAGTTACAGTGATGTGTAACGCAACAGGCTGGATGACGTTGTTGGACCTGTTGAAGAACAATGCCCTGCAAAATGGCCACAATCATACAGCAGATGGAGTTACACAGCAGCAGCGGACACGGACGTCTTGCTTTTGTAGCTGTTAAATACAATAACTTCTCCAAGCTGTGATTTTTTCAAAAGAACTTGAGGGGCAGGAATCACACAGAAACATGTGCTGACGCAGTTCAACCTGTCTAGAAGTGAAGTTGAGAGTGAGAGGTTAAGGAGGAGAATTGACTGAGTGCCACATGATGGTTGTTGAAGTTTTTCTCCAGTTTGTGTGTGCGGGACAGAACAGAGCAGAAAGGCAAGGAGTAGGAAAAAGGGGCTCTGCCCTGGGGGTCACGCTCACATGCACACACACACGCTCCCCTAGCTGCTGTGGCATGTTTGGAGCAGTGCCTCGTCAGATTAGGGCCATGCTGGCTGTGTTTGATGGCCAACCTGGACAGACAAGGCCTGCCAGGCACAAACTGCTCAGGCACATGATGTCAGGGCGGACATGCATATACACACACACACAAACGCGCGTGCACACAAAAATTATCCCGCGCCAGACCAAAGAGACAGATGACACCCAGCATGAAGCTAAAGCCAAATCTGTAAGCATCCGCTGCGATCCAGCTGGCTAGCCCTAGGGTACCTGTCTCTGCGAAGTGGAATCAGCGTCACCCCCGTGAGCTGTCAAATTAGCTCACAGGGCTGGAAATGCTGAAGAGATTTGGCCCCTCGTCGTGGTAGAGCAAAAAGAGGGGGGGAAGGGTGCGTTAAAAATATGTTGTTAATTCCTCCTCTTGTTGAGGAAAAAATGGTTAAACTTCCAAAAAGCACAGAAAAAAAGGTGAAGCTGATACTGGGAACCTGAGAGTGACAAAACTCTGACATTGTTCGAGCCTCAGCAAAGACAGATGCAAAAGAAAATGTACATACTTCAATACGGAAAAAAGAACATGGGTGTATATGCACATGCCTAATAAACACACACACCCGTGCACCCTGAACCTTCATTTATACACACTCATGCAACTTCATATACACAGAGCCAGGGGCGAGATTTCAATTACTGCCAGTGCTAAGCAGTCACCTGGGAGAGATGTACCATGTTGGAGGGAAAAAGCATTTCCACCAAGACTTTTTTATTTTCCCCCTGTCGCTTCTTGTCCCAGTTGTTAGACAGCTGTGGACGTCAGCCACACAATCAAAGTTGAAGTTAAAGAACACCATAAACGTTTCCTCTAAAAACTTAATGTTGTCGGGCATTATGAAGGAAAACCTGGAACAACTGTTGAATGTTTTAAAATAAAGCTTGTCTGATTAAAACGTTGCAGAGAGGGATCTGTTTAAGTTTAATTTCTATAATACAAACCAAGCAGCACAGATGCAACAAAAGGTAAAAAGAAAGTTAATAATGAGAGGCAGTCCTCTGTAGACTTAAAGTACTTTTTTGTTGTTGCTTTTTTTCCAGGGTAGCCATGTATTTATCTTCATGCATCTTCCATACAACACTCACCAGCTGCAGCATCCCCACAAAATAATGCTGCTTTATTGTTAAGGATGTGTGTTAAGTCTCAGTGGGCACTGTGCTGCCTGAACTGTTGGTTAGGTTAATTGGTTTCTCTAAATTGCCTTTAGGTATGAGTGATGAGCAAGGATGTTTGTCTTGTCCTGTTGACTTTTTGTTATCCTGCCATAGACTGGCAATCTGCTCAGGGTGTACCCACTGGAGATAGGCACCAGACCTTGTTTTCCCTCTTCCTCAAAAGCCATATATGTGGAGTTCACTAATAATAATAATTGCGTTATCAACAATTTCTTGACCTGAGATGTGAATTTCAGAGATAACCCGTAGGCTATGACCTAACTCTGCTTTAAACTTCTCTATAACCTTATATAGGAGCTTTCTGCTGTGTTCGTAGCTCGTCACAAACGTTCTAAGCAAACCTCTGAGATTCTAACAGATATCAAAACACAACCGCTCCATTTATGTTGACATTAAAATGCTGACAGCTGGTCTCTGTCTTCTTGTCAGGAGATTACTGAAAGCTATTGGTTACACTGGTTTTTAAGGCTATTAAATAAAATGAATTAAATGCAAATGTTCTTCACTATTGTAAGATTTCAAATTGTAGGAATTTTTCAAAACTCTCAAACTTCACAAATAAATCTTATTTTTATTTTATTACTACAAAGATTTTAAAATAATGAATACACATTTGTAGTCATAATGTAACAAAGTGTGGAAAGTTATCAGGTTTGGATCTTACCCTGCAATGATGACACACTGAAAACCACAACAGCTTATCTGCATATGAGGTGACATAGATGGTGGTAAATGGTAAAGAGGTAGGAAAAGCCAATAACAGAGCAGTCTCCTGTTGAGTGCAACAACTCAAGGGAGAGTCTGTCCTGCCTTAAGACAGCACAGTGTGTGATCGTCTGTTTTATGGTGTTAGATGGAAGCTGACAGGAGTTTAGCGCTGATGACCACCAACAGCGAGAAATGGTAGCGCCCCACCTCTAGGGGGAAGTTGTCCCTTTTTGAGGTTGGCGTGTTGCTGGGAGCATGATCTGGTCTGCAAGAACTTTTCAAGCTTCCAAAGTTTTTTTTTTTTTGTCTGTTTGTTTATTTTAAAAGAAACTCGTTGTGGATTTAGGGTCATGCTTTTACTAACCAATCTGTCAGAATATTTAGATTAAAATTAATTTTGAATAAACAACATTTTCCTTAATGTCAGAATTATTTCAACAACTGAAACTATTCATAGTTTGATGATTAAAACAGTATATAGAAGCAGGAGCTGTACATGAATACTTATTTAACTGATTCTGTACACATCTGGGTTCCTCATCTTACCTCTTCCTCTTACGTCCAAGGGTAGGGGGTGGCCTAGTGGTTAGAGCAGTGTGCTTGTGCTCTGAGAAGGTTGCAAATACCCACTTCGATCCCTACAGCCTGCACCCTGGCTCTCTGAGCAAGATCCCTAACCCCACACTGCTCCCTAGGCACTGCACTGGGGCAGCCCACTGCTCCCCAAAGGGGATTGGTTTAATGCAGAGGGTTAATTTCTCCATTGTGGGATAGATAATGTACAATTTGAATTTTTTTCTTTTCTATTTTTCTAATATCTATAATAAAAACAGGCATTGATGGCAGCAGCACAGCTGATATTTCTCTCCAGGATGGTGTCACAGCCAAACAGGAACAGACCAGATGAAGCCACTATGATGAGAAAAAGCCGAGCGAGCATAATGTTAGAGGTCTAACTAACAAATGGTTCAGAATGGGAGAATAGAGATAGAATGAAGCCTAATGATGAGAAGGTGTCCCTATGTCCTCTAGCAGTCTAAGCCTATAGTAGCACAAATGCAGAAAAAAGCTTAGGATAACCTAACTTGGATGAAGTATAAGAAAGGTAGAGCCACAGTGGGGTGAAGGTAGAGCCAAGGAGAAACGTCAATCCCAGCTGAAATTATCCCCAACTGGATGGGGCTGTTAACGCTCTACCTCCACCTACCTCTTTATTCACCCAACGTCTAAGCACACATAACTCTGTTTTTACGATAAGCTTTATCAAAAAGCAAAGTTTTAAGCTTTGCCTTCAAAGTAGACGGTGTGTCTGCCACACAGGTTAAAACTGGTAGTTGGATCCACAGGAAAGGAGCCTGATAGAAATGTCAAACTGCTCTAAAAGTAATAGATTAAATACCAACACTCTGAAACACTTCTTAGGGTGGCAGGAGACCATGCCATGAGGATCCCTGAGGCTAAACGCTCTGTTTTGTTTTGATATCATTAAGTCATGAACTACATAAATCTGACTTTTCACAAAGAGTGGCTGCCATCCAGAATTGAAAGAAAGCAGCCATGGGAACATTTTCACAAGCCATTTTGGGGTCATCTAGTCAGATGAGTCAAAGAATGAAAACACTGAACAAAATCCCCATTGTTGACATGGAGTTGGCAGCATCATGCTGTGTGTTTCTGTAATTACTATTTAGAGTGGTTTAGATCAAAGCTCACCTATAAATTTGTGGCAAAAGCTGGAAATGCTTTTCACATCCAGTCCAGTCTGACTTGGTTTTCTGGCAATTTGAACAAAAGAACACAAAACATTTTAATAATCTTCTCTCAAAAACAGGTCCCTGTGTTCTTCAATATTTTATATTCCTCATGCTTCTGTATAATAGAACAACTGGGTGATAATTTACAACAAAAAGTAAAATTTTCAGTAAGGATTGGTAAATTAAGGTAATACGGTTATTTAAATATTTATTACGTGTTAATTACAATGTCTTTAACATTCAACCAGCCTAAAAAAACATTAAACATGCAATAATAACATATGACAAGCCTTACATCAGCCCTTTAAGCTGATGTAAACATTGTTACTTTTAAACTCCTCCATTTGTCCAAAACATAATTCATAACAAATAATTAGAACACTTGCTTGATAAAAAAATAGTATTTTTTTAATAAATCAGTTTTTTAAAACTATTATATTCAATTACTATTCATCAGTGAGGATCTTGTTATTGAAACCCCACATTTAAGACCCACTTTATACTTACTAAATGGTCTATTTCTCTAAAGGCTTGAGAAGTTTCATTTGAAGTACTATACTAAATATACTCTATTATTGTATTCTAAATAAAGAAATTAAACTTTGAACTAAATGCACATGAATTTTGATCACCTATTTTTCCTATTTCTGGTCTTATTTACATGATAGGTTATTACTCAAAATTCATAACTGGCACATCTACATTCTGGGAAAATATATTCAAGACTTGGCTAATTTTGTTCTTTTAATTGGAAATATCATATTCCTTTAAATGGTAAAGGAATCAAATATTTTTTCAAATTTCTTTTTTATTATTTCAAAAATAACTTTTCTAGGAGGTAATATACTAATATATACAAAACTACACAATAGTAGTATATGTCTCAATGTCATAATATCCATCCATTTTCTGAGATGCTTTATTCCATGCGGGGTTGCGAGGCGTGCTGATGCCTATCTTCAGCTGTTTACAGTCAAGAGGCGGGGTACAGCCTGCCAGTCCATCACATGTTTTTGGACTGGGGGAGGAAGCCGGAGTACCCGGAGAAAACCATGTATACTCAGGGAGAACATGCAAACTGCATGCAGAGAGACCCTGGGCCAGGGATCGAACCCGTAACCCTCTTGCTGCAAGGCAGCAGTGCTACCCACTGAGCAGCCCACTAGAATCAAACCTGATGTTTAGAGCTAGTTGTGTTTTCTACTGTAATTGTGTGCAGATGCAGCCTGATGTCTAATAAAACCAAGAACAGACGACTTTATTACAGGTTATGAGAGGAGAGAAGCACCCTTCCAGACTTTTGGTAAAGATTTTAACTTAACTCAATATTAATTTTTAAAATATATTTATAATAAATATTTATTCTTTATTTTATTTCCCTTTCTTTTTTTGTCTAGTTAATGTACACATAATCCCCCTACATATGCTCTTACATATTCAACTCTGACTTTTTCTAGACTCAAGTCACCTTGTCTTATAGGCTGTTTAATTTAATGTTTTGATTGTACTTTTGTTTACTTGTAAATAAAGATAAAAAAAATACAAACTCCAGTCCATGTGCCTCTCAAAAAGCAGTAATTAACGAAACAATTCATAGTTTACTATACTTTACATGTGAGAATAAAGAGAAATTTCATGTTGCAGTTAAAAAAAAAGAATCAACAGTAATAAAAATAGTAACAGATCCCGCCATGTTCAAGCTCTCCGTTAAAAAGTAGAGGTTCGACTACTCACTATCCCAATTCTCCATACATGCACGAGCCTTTTTCTTCAAGACATATTGTGTCCCGTGTAGTTGCTGTTTTCCACGAATAATCTCACCTAAAAACTTAAATGAACCTCAAAAGCTATTACAAAGTTTAAGGCATTTAAATCCTTGTCATACAAAGATTTATCCAAACATTTTTGGTGATGGAGAACAATGTCATGTTAATAGGAGGGAAAGCAGATGGTCAGGTCACCTTTGAAGAACATAAAAGATATGGATTAAGAATCTAACATGCATCTGAATGGCCTTCATCTTCCATCTCTTCTTTTCTCCCCTCTGTGCTGCTGCGTGTCCCTGGAGGTGCTCTCTTAATGTCTTTGACTAAACTTCAGCCGGTCTTGACAGCACCGTCGCCCACAGGAACAAAGTTGAGAGGATACCAATATGATTGTAATGGAGGGTTTGCGGGCAGGGTCTATCACACTGTGTCACTTAAAAAAAGCACAAAAGCCAACTGGCGGGGTGCGTGGCACTTCTGGCTACAGCGATGGAGAAAAAAAAAAGACGCTCATCTGCTTTATAGAGACACTGCGGTTGGAGGGGACATTTTCATTTCTGTGTTCTGTGTGTGTCACGCTCTCCAGCTGAAGCGCTGAAGACTGTGGTGTCAGCCTGGCTGAACAGGGGAAGTTTTCCCAAAGAAAAAGCCTTGTGGAAAGGTGACATTATCATATTTTTGTGTCATACCGAATAAAGTGATAGTTTAAAGAACTTAAGAGGTCCGTCTCTTCTTTGATGTGGCTTTATTTACTAAAAAAGAATCAGGCGAAAAAGGATTTCCCTCAGATGAAGATGATCTAATTTCCATTACAGAAATCACAGCAGGCAGAAAAAGTTTTGGACATTTTTTATGATGTTTGATAAGATATTTTCCATATCATTTGTGATGCAAATCAGAGCGTGAAACATCGTTAAGACAAATAGCACACAGCATAAACAATATGTGGACGTTTGGCCGAAATTGGCTTATTTTTTGTCGATTGTGCGATTGCAACTTTGGGTTTTGCGTGCATGTTAGTGTGGGTCTTTGAATACTTGTTTGTGTGTGTGTGTTTGTTGGTTTGTGTGCAAGGCATAATCACATGCTCCTGTCCCTTAGGTTAGTGGATGAATGAAAGCTGTACAGAGGAGCATGACAGCTGTGAAAGTCACAAGGGGAGTCCACCAGTGCTGTGAAGAAGGCAAAGTTTCCCTCCCTTGGGGTATGACCTGAAAGCATGTTTCTATCTCTGTGTATCTGGGTTTTTCTTTTAGGACATATAATAGTTTAAGTGTGTGTGTTTGAAAGAAGGCCATATTTTATATATTTGTATATAAGGTTATGTGTTGGTTTCTGTCTCTGTTTGTGGCCTGTCCGGAAGCCAAAAGCCGCACAATGGGATCTATTGTTGAGACTATCAGCACTCCATCAGAGCTTGAGATCCTTGTTTTCCTCAACAACATCTTTCATTGCGAGCACCCGCTCCCACCTTCGCCCCCCCTTCCCCCCCGAAGGCACCGTGTGTACGTGTGTGAGACGGTGCGTTTGTATCCTCAGGAACTCACTTCAAAGACTGCTGGTATCAGATGGGTCAAAGTTTGTGAAATGCTGAGGCGCACTTAAGATGGAAAGATAGGCCTAGTGTATTCCTGCGTGTTTTAACCTCAATGGCGCAGCACTGGGGGATCAGGAGATACAGAGATGACTTTGTGTTTTCTTGCCCAAATGTCGATTTCATGCCACCCTCGCTTTGTGGGTTCTTTTCAAAGAAGCCAGTGATCAGCTGTGTGTCATGTGCTGTTAAATTTAGCCTGGAGTGGGAGTGTTTTTGGGTCTCTCATGGAGATCAAATGTTATTAACACCGCACTAAGGCACGGGGCTCAAACACACAAATCATCAGCTGTCCCTCTAGGTCACTTTCAGACAAGGTTTTTTCTTTTTCTTTTTTTTTTCAGAAGAGCACATTCTTGCCATGACTTTTGAACCTGATCAAAGGTCATCATTTCAACTGATAATTTCTTATTTTGCAGCTGCAATCTACTTTAGAGATGCTACTGATTTCAGAGGAGGTAGGTTTAGGTCCCCTCTGGCCTTTCACTTTTTAACAACTAGGCCCACTGGCTATTGTGCTGTACAACCAGTCTTTAATTCATTTCATGGGAGGCACTCTGAGGAGATAAAAGCCCTACTTAGCAGCATGCTCTGCAAATTGGGGGAATAGTTCGCCTTTAACCTTTTAGTGATCTGTTTGTTTTCTGTTTATCCATGCCTGTCAAGGCTGAATGCTCAAATCTGAATGCTGAAAATTGTTGATCCTCGCTCAAGATTTTTCATATGCTGGTTCATCAAAGCCTGAATGTAAGTTTTGGAGCTCTAAATCCATCCTTAAAATAACACTACAACTGCTTTTTTCCTCTTTCTTAGTTCCTTAGATGGAGATGTGGCTCTCAAGCCAGAGAAAAGAGTCTCAAATCGCAGTTTGACCGCTATCCACTTAAATACATACAAATATTTCTCCCATATTTTAAGATTAATGTAAGTTAATTATATAACACATTCACATTCCCTTTTATCAGATAACATAAAAAAACTATTAAGATTTGCTTTACATTATCCATATTAATATTTCAATAATAATGCTTATATATTTGAAATCATCATGTTTATGTATTTAGTATTAATAAAGTATACTTCCTCAAAATCAATACTAATGAAAGTATGTATTTAAAATACATAAAGTTTATTGTTTGAATTGCAAAGAGGTAACCCTGATTATTGTGCAATAAAATAAAATGCACTCATTACTATTCATTTTGAGTAAGTATATTTTAGTAATTCTGAATACATAAACCGGTTATGTATTCTTATGACAGTTATGTATTTCAAATAAATAAATACATTATATTAAGTTAATGAACATGCATAATATAAGTTTTTTTTTATAGCTTTGTTTAAAAATTATCTTAAAAAAGTGCATGGGGAATTCGTTATGTAATAAAACTACGTAAGACTTAAAAATCTAAATAAATGTTTCACCTTTGGAAAAGAAAGGATTTCTGAGCTATCTTTGACTTTAAAAACATACATGTAGAACTTATCAAGCTAGTTAGTTAAAGCGCTCTTGAAAGATTATTAAAGTTTAGAGTCCAAGTTCCTTTCATTGTATCAACCATTTCGTTATATATTTTTATTATTTTTTCCTTGAATTATTCATGTTTATTATTATTTAATTACCTTCAGGCAACTTCAACTTAGCTACTTTTCTTCATATTTGCTGTTATTTTTTTGTGTCCATCGCTTTAAATGTCCAAAGTCTGTCCTCGAGGACAGCTGTCCTGCAGGTTTTGGAAGTTTTCCTCCTTAAGCACAGCTGATTGCCATATATAGCTGATTAAGGAGTTTTTGCTGAACTAAAGTCACCTGAATCAGGTGTGCTGAAGCTGAGAAACATTGAAAACCTGCAGACAGTGGCCCTTAAAGACCGACTTTGGATATTCCTGCTTCAAATAAATACTTAAATACTTCACAAGTATTTAAAGGGTTTTTTAATTACATCTGCTCACTTCCCTTTCCCCACCTGTTGCTTCAGACTATTTGTCAGTAGCTGACTGGAGTACGTAAGACTGTTTGGAAACTTATCAAATCAACAACATGAACTGAATGCGGAAATCAAAGAAATGTATTAATTACTTTTATAATGCTGCTTCAAAGCTTCAGTAAGCAAGGTACTATCATGGTTTGGTTTGTGACGGAACCAGATGTTTGGGGGTAACTGGTAAAACGAGTTCTTAAGTTAAGACATGAGGAGAACTTACTGTCGGAAATCTCTGGCTGTCAGAACACAAGCAGGAAAAAGGTTCAGTGAAGAAGCAATGAAAAAAAGGCGTCACGATGTGTGGTGGTCAAGGATCAAAGTAGCGAATGAGAATGTTGGACGGATATATTTCGTTAAACAAATATTCTGAACTAATAGAGACGGAGGAACTTCAGGAACCAGGACACTTTAACAGGTGACCCGACAAAGAGAGAAGAAAAAAACAACTAATAAACAACAAATTGTATTTTAGCATCAGTAACAATAACTTTTGTTTTACTATTTTATACTAAAAAAGTTACATCATATATCAAATATTTCCATTTCACTGTTCACATACATACGGCACACACACACACGCCTGCTGGGACAGGCTCCCAGACAGCCCATGGCCCTGAGCAAAACTGAGCGGATGCCGAAAATGAGTGACTGAGGTTATTTCCTAAATAAATAGTATAGTCTGTTTCCTCACTTCACTCCTGCTTGATACAGTGAGAACTGGTGTTTAACCAACACATTTGGCATTTGATTACATTCCTCACAAGTCACCATTTTTCTTCTCTGCCTTTTCCTTTTTCTTCCTGACGGCTTTTATTACATTTCAAGAAATACAAATGCAACATGTGGGTTAAAGATGTTTCCAGTATAACTGGAATTACTTGGAAATGCTTGCAAATGCAAGTGATTTTGGGGATAAATACTTTAAAAGTGTACTCAACCAATTTCTGTTTTAATCCCACAAACAGGCTTTTTAAATACAAAAACAACTTTGCTTTTATTTTCACCACATCTTGTTATATTTCTCTGTGGGAGGCCACGTGTACAGCTTCTATGTGTTAAAGAGAAACAGCCTTTACCAGACTGTGGTATCATGCCCTAAGTCCACTATATAAACAGGCATCAGTTAAGCCTCCTTGTTAACATGCACAGATATAATAACATTTACGGATAATGTGAAACACTACTGTATGCAGTCACACCACTAGAACAGACCAGGCGGTGCTACACTTTTGTGTTCAGTTTGTGTTTGGGAAATTATTGTTTCAGTGGGGCAGAGTTTAAGAAGAATGAGAGATTTTTTTTTTTTAGCACCCAAAAACAATCAATTTAAATTTGAAACAGGCTTTGGATGATCTTGGTTCCCATACTGAAACATAATTACATTCACTATTGACTATATACAGTAAACTAACCGCATTACATCAGTATTATATGACTCATATTAATACTTGTCCCAGTAATGATTCTCATGACACCTAAATCTTTTAAATCTGGTTTCCAGACCAAACACATTTTCTGTTCCAACCACAGTTTTTGTAGACCAGCTACAATAAGTTTAAAGAAGAGTAACTTAAAGGTATAGTGAAGGACGTTCTTCTCCCAGGTGGATCATCAAAATAAGTGGTCCTCCTAATTGTCAATCATTCTGTGATATGTTTACGTAAGGCCGTCCTATATGATCACCCCCATTTTCATTTACTGGTGGTGAGTTTGACATGGAGGAAAAATTGCAAATCTTCATTTGGAAAGTAAGCTTGTATAAGTGATGCAAAGTGCAACTTTTAAACAGAGCGTGCACGAGGAGAAATGGCCTTGTGCGCTCTCTCACACGGGTTTGATAAGCATTCCCTCTCGGGAGCGGGTACAGGATTGTGCAAGTTTTTTTTTTAAGTGGAGATGGTGAGTCTTTTCAAAAAGTCACGAAAATCCTCTACTATACCTTTAACCCTCTCCAGGCAGATGTTGCAGATTTCCAACAGCTTAAATGCCACTTAGCTTATCACTCCACATCCATATTTTAAGAGCTTTTGTTACTCAGAAGTACAACAGAAGGACTTAGTTGTGCATTTGCAACAAACAGTTTCTTTCCAGCTCACCAGATGATATTGCTGACTCACTTTCAACATGGCTGAGTCCTTGGTGTCCCTGAAACAGATTTTCTAAGCACCAATTTCATGTAAGTATCAATACCAATTTCCTTTATTTTGAAATCAATACTACATAAGATGAATCATGAATGTGTATAGATATGACACATCCCAATTAGTAGATTTTATCTCCTCTGTGTTTTTCACCAGAGGCATCTCGATTTCAATGTTGTGGATTCGCAACGTGTGCCCAAACAGGTACCAATGAATGCTACATGCTTAACTACTAGTTTGCCTAGCGACAGTTTAACAGAAATGGCCTTCTCAAGAGGTTTTGAGATGTCGGTTGAGAAAAAGTTTGAGAAAAAGTTATCTCTAATTTTGTGAGAGAATTTTTTTTTTCCGAATTTGTTTTGTTAATTTTTTGTTTGTGACATTCAAATAAAGTTAAGTTTCATATCAGATTCAGTCTTCAGTGTTAATTTACCACTCCGGGCCACTGTTGCGAATCTGCAACATCCCAAAATTTATTGCATGTCAAGGTCTCTCTCAAAAAAAATCTGAATTGTATATTGCTACCCCATATGATCATTTTCTCCAAATATCAGATTTTTCCTGCAACTAAAACTTAATTTGAGCCTGAGAGGATTAAGGAAGCGCAATTATGCTGGCATCATCAGATTCATCATTTGTTTCTAGATATAAATCTGTCATTAAACTATTGCTCCTGTTTACATGCTTCTTTTCAAATCCAGAGCCCTCTGCTTAAGTGCTAAATAAATGTTTGTATTTTTACAAAACATGTTTCTAGTTAATTATGTGTGAATGAAACTGGCGGAAAAGTACTGTTTCAGCTGCTGCACTTTGACAATGATAAAGTTTAAGTCGTATGATACGAGCAAAAGATATGGAGAACTGAGATAGTTGTTTTTTTAGGTTGCTCTTTGGGGACGCTGCTAACAAAAAATTCACAAAACAAAAAGCCTAGATTAGTGATCGGATCAGGATAACTCTAACAAGCATAAGTATTTTTTTTTATCAGATAAGAAATCAATGAAAACAAAATATATATAAAGATAAAAGGTTTTGTCCTTAAAGATAATTATCTTGAAGCTTTTGGCAGTTAAAGTCTTCAGCACAAGGAAGGTACAGAGAGAGGATTTACCCCCAAGCTTTACATTGATTTTATATGTACTGTATTTGGCATAAAGAACATGACAGCATCTTTGGAGGAGATGTGATTGTATCATTATTTTTTAATGCCCATATGAAAATAAAATATCAGTTCAAGGTGAAGGCTTCGGGCTATTTTTGTTAAACCCTCAGCTTTAAAAAACAACACCTTGAAAGCCAGTCAGTTTACGTAAAGCTGAACTGAATCACCTAAGGCCCTGATGAGATGTTTTTCTGTGAATTCTCTTTTCTTCTGTAAGTTTCTATATTATCACATGGAGTTAAAATAACATTTGTTCACAATTTCTCCCACAACTTCAACATTAAACTAAAGTTAAGGATTAGAGTCCCTATTTTGTGCTATACCACAGATATGGTGCTTGTTATATAGAAATATAGATTTATAAATATACCGTATGACTCAATACATCTACAAAAAAATGTCCAGGGATCCTGCAAGGTTGGAAAGAAAAACCCTTTTTTTATTCCAGTGTGCAGGTCAGGTAAGATATATTTTATGTTTTAGCATGTGCTGCAATTAAGAAAAACTTGAGGTGTAAAGTTAGAGAAGAGTTCATGCAATTACTGGTGATTAGCTTGATTTGTAAAGTGGAAACTGAGAAGTTTGCAACGGTTTAGAAGGAATAAGTTTCCATCTTGAATTAATCCCTGCTCTGAGGAAAAGCGGTGATTCTGGAGGGAGAGTTTACATTTAGATTACTGGAACTACAATCCACTCCTAAATGATCCACAGATGGTCTTATCCTTTCTGTTTGGAATCAAATCTTTTGTTTTTACGGCGGGAGCATCGTGCCAGGTCATTCCTCCCTGCACCGCATCCATGTGCTCATTATAAATAACTAGCTGGTTTGCTCACAGGAATAATAAACGGAAGAGGGGGGTCATTAAGGGTAACCACTCATATTCAAAGTTAATGATATGAAGCCTTGTTTATGTCCTATGAAATGTTTTTAATCATTGAGGAAATGAGATGCATTACAAGGAGAAAGGACTTTGCATTAATTCCAGGTCTAAATTTGTCAGCTCAAATTAAAAACCAAGCTGTTATAATAAAGAAAGATGGCGACGTATGCAGATTAGCAGAAGAAATATGCAAATTGGGAAGCTGGTGCTGGTATTTTTCCCATGGAGGTCAAATTACAGGAAAAGGCCGAGGGCACCGAGCTTCTACCCCCACCTCACTGCCATCCTCTGTGCTGATTTCAAATGCCATCCTCCCTGTGTTGCACTCTCCATTTTCCCCAGATCTTTTCCAAAGCACACTCCCCTGTCACTGGGTTTCAGCTGCAATTACTTTTAGTATCACTTCCCAGTGAGAAGTCAACTTCCCTGGAGCCTTCCTATCAGAACCTATTACAGCAGGGGTGCTGGTTAAAGTTAAGTGGCGTGACCTGTGGGGTGGATGGAGTGAGCAGGGGGGTCTAAATATAGGGCTAATTTGTAGAACATTTCAATAAGAGGATGAGGACTGGATTTTTTTGTCTTTCTTTGGCAGTGAGGGCTTTCTATGTTATCATAATAACATAAATGTTTCACTTCGCTGGCTGAAACACCTCAGACCGCTATGACCGTGTGTTTGTGTGCGAATATTTCCCACTGCCGCTACAGGCTGCTTTGCTGAATTCATTCAGCTGAGCAGGTCGATCCCGTCCTTCGTTTTTCACCCTTCATTCACCTCTTACCCCCCCGGGGCCAAATCCATAACCCCATGAATGGCTGCATGACCACACAGACTGACAGAGAAAAGTAGAATAAGCTGCAGCTGAGGTAGGGCTGCAGAAAAAAAGCAAGGAGTGATTCAGGCGGCTAATTCACAAAGAATCATCTGGGTGTGTGTGTGAGAAAAAAGAAATACGGAGAGGGTCCTTAGGTGCAGTCTTGTGCAATCTCTTGGCCTCGAGTCACACATATGTAGTTTTGCACCTATGTGCCAAGTCAGCCACCCATCTCTCTGATTGATGAGGAGAGTGGTTGCATCTTTTAAAACTCGGTACACCTGGGATGCTTATGCAATCCAGACTAAGTTTGTTATTTTTTCCTCAGTAGAGATAAACATTAGAGGAGAATGAAAGCATTTACAGTAGCTTTTTTGCATGATCTCATGCGCAAAAATTTGCTTTTGCAAAGAATTAACCAAAAGTGATAAAGCATGCAGAAAAGACAAGCAATAGACAGATGTCAAATCAGTTATTTCATTATGATCCATCAGATAGGAATGAATGGAAGTCTGTAACTCAGTTTTATCTCAGCTGGGGCTAATTAAGCTATTAAAATTATAGTTTAAGTACAGTAAATCCTAATGCATGAAGCAGAGATTATACCTTTTGTTGCATAAACATCAGACATTGCAAAGAACCAAGGAGCCAGAACATTATAAATATAAGAGAATAGATATCCAAGAACAATATGATTCACTGACAACAATTAAAATGGGACCAAGGATAAAGAATGTGAGAGCTGTGAGATAGAGAAGATAAATCTTATTTCAGTATGTCATTTCTGACGTTAGATGTTTGCTTTGGACCAACATAGGTTTATTTTGGCTGTCTTAAGCATTAATTCAGTCAAATACAGTGTTCATGCTGCTTCATTCCCATTGTGACATGAAAAACAGTTTAACTTGTTATGGTTATTTTTGCTTGCTGGGTCAATGGGAAGGAGTGAGTTTGATTCCAGCGTATCTATTGTTACAAGTTTTAGCTTTCCTGGCTGAAAGGCAGAGAGGTTTTAGCTGTTAGTTGGTGGTTTCCTACTTGTCTTCATAATGTTTTAACAAAGAAGTTTCTCTCATTTTAACAAATGTCTCACTACTACATTTTTCAGTTATTCCTGAATGATAGACTATGTCAAAAGTCATGAAATTAGAAACCTGCACAAAAATCATATGAAGAAAAGCTTTGGAAATGGGAGGTAGATTCAACGACACAGAATAAATAAATAAAATAGAGACTGAACATGTATCCACAACTGAGACCAAATTCACAGGGTCATTCATATTCTAGTCGTTTTTATTGCTTTGAATAAAGAGCAATGTTTTTCAAAACCTCTCCAGTGTTGTGCAGCTTTCATCACTAATTCTAAATGCATTCTGGAAATTGGATTTTTTTTCAGATAATTGGAGACTTAAAATTGTTCTCGATTTTACAATATATATGTATTGTTTGCTTATCATTATTATTTTATTCTTGGACCAAATCTTAGAAGAATGGGGTAAACATTAGGGGGATAGAGCAGCCGTCTGTTAATATGAACATGATGGGTTTATCTTGAGCTTAAGCTGTGTCATGGGTGACACACTTAACCCAAAGTGGCCAACTGATCTGCCTATTGGTATATATGTGTGTGTGTGAGATATCTTGGGTTGATCCTGCTGTTATGCTCTCATACTGTTTGGTATAACTAGAAGATAACGAATGAAAAATGGATCATTTATTATCTGATTCTTCTCTGCTACTGTATAACTACTTTCCTATAGGAGCTTTTTATTGTAGATTTATACCTAAGTCTAAATGATTCCAGGACATTTTTTCCTCATGGACGTCACCACACTAACTCGCTCTCACAAACAGAAGGTAATGCACAGGGTCAATTTGGTTTAATCCAATTTTTAAAATAAAAATCACAGCTTTTTCCAAGAAGGGTATAGTTTATGTATGGAGACTAATCTTATTTTGGATGCTGTATATATCTAAGGAGCAATAAAGATTCAACTTGGCCTAAACTTTCTGTCGTAAAACTCAGGCCTGTATATACACAGATATTAATATTCCCTCTGAGAACTACTTTATTTAAACTCTAGCATATAGACTCTGCTAAGCAACATGTAATCAGGTCAGGCCCATTCACTCTCTACAAAATAATATAACACTTTTTGTTTACCGACTTTATTGTTAGGGACAGGAAAGAAAGGCATCATTATAATTTATAGTCGAGAAATGTCTGGAAAATCATCTTTTCAATTTGGACTTGTAAAACCTTTTATATTTTGTGTGAGATGCCATATTTTATTTTATTCTATTTTTTTATTTAAATTTCTGTAAAAAGGGGCAAAGTTTGGATTAAATCCTAAAAAGTTTTGGATATACTGGCTGAGATGAGAAGGTATCTGACACAGGGATATATGTTACAATTGTTATGTGATAACTTTAAAGATTGTTTTGATAATGTCTATAGCTGAACAGATTTGTTTATTGATCTTTCAAATCTTTTAGTTTTTATTTTTAAAAAAAGAGCCTCACTTAATTTCTTATATAGTATATTTTTTCATCCGTCAGTTCTTCCGTCCGTCCGTCCGTCCGTCCGTCCATCCATCCATCCATCCATCCATCCATCCATCCATCCATCCATCCATCCATCCATCCATCCCCTTTACCTAAAACACCTTGAAACACTCCATCTTAAGCATTTTCCAGATACACAAAGCGGGATAAAAAACCAAAGAGCCATAATTATCTTTAGCAATTATTTAAATTTAAAAATGAGTCTACTGGTCAACTGCTCTACAGCTAAAATGAAAGACATCTTACCAAAATGTGCTATAAATTACATCTTTGACAAGGCAAACATGGCTCAAGCTTAAGCCAACTATTAATTCTTTTGCAATAGTTGAATCTGTCCTGAAATATTCAAAATCTGTTTGGTTTGGTTTAGCTTATAAAAATAGTTGTAGTTTGAAAGCATTATGCCTTCCTGTCCCTTTGTGCCCTTCACTGCAGCACCATTGCTCAAGCACCATTATAATTGCAGTAGACAATCAGATGCCATCTTTATGGGCACATGGTACAACTGTCACAACGTGTAAAAGCACGATGAAGCATGGTCGATAAATACTGTCAAAAAAGCTTATGACATGTTAACGCTCCCCTCACCACCAAGCGGTGTTGATTGTTCCTCTGAATCAGTCAGTGAGAAACGGCAGGCTCTGTTCCTAGCAGATGTCGTGGCTGATGCTTTTCCCCCGGCCTTAAGTTGTTAATAAGAATTAGGAAGGATGGTGGCGGCTGAGTGTTTGTTGCTGCGGAGGATGGGTGGGGGTGGTTCATCTAATATTGTTAGTAAACTTATTCAGACAAAGGTGTTGTGAGCTGATGAAGAGGTGAAGGCTAAATGACACCAGGAAGAATCCATATTTCTTTAGCCCCCTGTCAGCAGCACATTGCACATTCCAATTCTTTTTTATAAATTGAAGTTGATGAAATCTTTTCCATTTAGTTAAATCAGAATCAGAAATACTTTAATAATCCCAGAGGGAAATTACTTAATGTTAGGAGCATCAATAGTGTGTTTTAAGGTGGCAGATAATCATAGCTAAAGATGGTTTTCATGATGCCTTAGCTGGTGTTCTTGTCGTCCAGTAAAGGACATGAGTACAGAAAAGTAAAAACCTGCTTTATCTACAATACAAGCCTAGATCAGTTTTCCTTATTATGCACAAACATGTTTGTGAGTGTGGTTAATTTTGAATGTGATACTGCTATTTAATAACACTAACCTATGCACAACATATTCAATATTTACCCAAAAGATAAGATCTTGGTGACTGCTGTATATCCATGCTTGTGTGGCTGTGTGCAGATGAGACTGCTGTGAACATATCGATATTGTTTGTTTAGACAAAGGAAACCTCCACCATTACTTTTAGGTTGACTATAACTATTTTCGCTTTAAACCTACCAAAATGAACTTAATTTTTTGGTCCCTAATAATCTCTACTGTCCCAAGGCCTGCAGAGGAGACAAGCATGGGTGCAAAGTTGCAGCCTCACTTCTTCTGGAACCCTCTTGTCTATGATTGTTCTCATATTTAAAATATTAATAAAATTTAAAATATAATAATTGGAACTAATTTGGCAAATCTACTGTAAGTACATGGCTATAAAAAATTATCAAATTCACCTCAATCATTTTTATTAGTTTAAATCACATTCTTGATAAGGATGAAGAGGCAGAACACGGAAATGAAAGTGGTTTGCAGAGGAGAAAGAAAGCATTGCATTCTCCTGATTATTTGGTATTTTGTTTTTACTACTGATGACAGCTGTGAGCTTCAGGAAGGAAAGTTTAGCACTTGGTTCATTCCTTTACCTGTGAGCTGGCAAATGATACAGCTGGAAGTGATGAGAGATGAAACTGGAGGAAGTTCCATTTGAAAAGTTTTGTTGGCAAGATAATAGTGTATTGATTTAAATCTATGACATCATGACAACCGAAGTTATTTAAAATCACCCACTAATTGCATTTAATTTGCCCTTGAGTAATATAAATCACTACAAATTGCAATTCATTACATTTGGTGACTTCTGTGTCTTTTGACTCCAAAAATGTAATTTTATGGTTATATCAGCAGCAAGGTTTAGCTGAATATTTGGTTCTTTTGCCATTTTGTGTTTATCTTAAAGCTATAATGGGGGATTTTTGCATTTTTTTTAAAAAGACCTGCCCCCTCCACTTAAAAAAAAAAAGAAAAAAAGAACATGCACAACCCTGTACCGGCTCCCGAGAGGAACGCTTATTAAAATCATGCTAGAGCATGCACAAGCTCATTTGCAATTTTTCCACTATGTCAGACTCACCACCGGTGAGTGAAAATGGGAATGAGCACGTAGGACGGCCTAATGTAAACATATCACCAGAATGATTGACAATTAGGAGGACCACTTATTTTGATGATCCACCTGGAAAAAGAACATCCTCCACTATACCTTTAAGATTAGTAATTGAGAATACCAGCGCCACCTATCTGAAGAACACTGAAAAACAGAGCAGAAAAATTATAAATGGTGCACAGGCACCCGGAGTCCATTATGAACTAGCAATGATAGATAATCTCATCCAAGGGTGTTATGCCTTTCTTAAACAACCCAAAATAAAAATCATGACAGATTGTTCAATCTCCTTCTACTATTAAAAATTCCTAGATTTTTCCTTAGATGTACCGTATCAGAAACAGGTGTAAAAAGTAATCACATGCTTACTTATGTAAATAAAGATAGCTGACAAAAAGGTAAAATATTGAACTCCCGTTTTAAGAAAAATTTAAAAAGTACAGATTCTACATTGTATTTAAATCAAAATTACATATTTGCTTTAGATAATATAAAATAGATTTTAAAAACGCATGTAAAAAAGCAGTTATATGCACAGAAAGGTTAATTTATTTTAATATTTTGCTCATGTTATTGTTGAAGTGAACAAAAGTAAAATACTGACTAGTTTTGTTGCACAGGATAATACAGATTGAACCTAACAGAGGTCTTGCAACAGCAGTTGAATACTTTTTGTTCTTAGCTCAAACAGCCAACTATTTTTTTACTCTGGCAAAATACATCCTGCTTCTCTAAGATTCTTTTTTTTATTTTTTTTTCTTATTTTTATTTCAAGTATAAATAAAAACCTTTAGCCCAAGTTCAACTTGTTTACAATATTTATTGCAACAGCTCTATTGTTAAACATCAGGTATTTTGATGACCACTCACCATGCAACAAGCTAAACTGCCCTTTATTCTGCTGTTGGCTTGACTAAGAACCAGTTGCCATAGTGGTTGCTGACCCAGAGCTTCTGCAGAGAAGCCGCCCCTGCAGAGCGTTTTTCCCTTTTTGCCTTCAGATGTTGGTGCGAAGGTCGCCTTTTATTCGTGCTTCTGTGCTGGTTTCCTGCTGTGGCCTCATGACTTTGTCTGGCTTTGACTTCAGTCAGGTTTCATCAGCGAGGAACCCGACTGTGCGATTGTACCACAAAGGCTCTGGGACTGTGCCAACAGGATGAACAGGAAGAGCCAAAAAGAAACGTGGAAAGTTTTAAGCTGACTGTTTAAGTCGGATAGATGGTTATGGTCTTAGATTCTAAGACACTGAAATCAGAATTGACAAAAATAATCCACATTGTAAAAAATATGCCTCTTGTAGAGATGCTATTAAATAGATAAAAAGCAACACATAATTATTATTCAATGATTTATTAAATGCCTAAAAGCCTCTGTGTAATTATTTCTCAGTGTTTGAAAACAGCTTGATTTAAACATTTTACAGATGTTTTCTCTAATAACACAGGCAACTCTTAACCCCTTAAAGCCCAGGTTTATATACATATATAAATATGTAATTTATTGAAAATAATAGTTGAAATCTGTAATTGTTTTAATACAAAAATAGAAATGTAGGTATAGGCCTATTTCCAATTTGTAACATTTATAAATGTCAGGGGTGGACAAAGTACTCAACAGTAGTACAAGTATTAAATCTTAATACTTTCAGTCAAATGTTACTTAACTACAAGTAAAAGTTACATGGTCAAACATCTAGTCAAGTTAAAGTACTGAAATACTCACTTTCGTGATCCCTCTTGTCTTCGATTGTTCTCATATTTAAAATATAAATAAAATTTAAAACATAATAATAATTGGAACTAATTTGGCACATCTAAGTACATAGCTGTAAAAAATAACCAAATTCACCTCTATAATTTTTATTAGTTTGCATCACATTCTTGATACGGATGAGGAGGCAGAACAAGGAAATGAAAGTGGCTTGCAGAGGAGAAAGAAAGCATTGCATTCTTCCTATTATGTGGTATTTTGTATCAGTCAATTTATGTCTAATTTTCAGTGTAATTTTAAAGATCTCATGTATTCTAAAAAAGTAAAAAAAACAAACCATTGGACTTGGTTTCCAAGTTGGAGGACATTTCGCTTTCCATCCAGGAAGCTTTTTTTAATTCAAAATGTCAAAAATAGCGTTGAGTTCAAGGCTTTATAGAGTGGACCAAAAACGAAGGACTCACTCTATCAATAGAGTTTATTCCTTTCTGCTATCATCCCCATACAGTGGAGCAGAATATATAGCTAACAAAGAACCCAAACTGCCCATTCCTAAGCTGTGGGCCCATTGGTCTGCTTCAATTTGCATGTTTTCTAAGCCAAAACAAGGCTTTGTTTTTGGTCCACTCTATAAAGACTAGAACTCAATGCTATTTCTGGCACCTTTAATTGAAAAAGGGTTAGGAAAAGAAATGCCTTCAAACTTGGAAACATTCTTATTTGGAATGACTATGACCTGGGTGACTGGGAAACCTCACCAGCACAACTGAAGTATGGATGTGTAGAAACTCCTGCTACAGATTCTACACCTGAAGAAAAACTTCAGCATAAAAAAAAAAAAAAAAAACTAAGGACAGATATTTTGATTATTTCCTATGTAAAAACAAACCAAAGACAAAACAGGGGAGTCTTGATTCTCCTCACACTTCAACTATTGAATAGAGGTTTAAGGTTGAATCTATTACCTCAAAGAAACTACAATGGTTCTTAGGTTCACACTAGATGTGTAATAACTGGTACTGAGGAAATGCTATCTGGGCTGTGGACGCAATACAAAGGGATTGTTGCATATTTGCAACAATGGGTGTCAAAGGGTTAAATTGTGGGGTTGTACAGAATCTAGTTTAGAACAAACATGAAAAGTTGGGGCCAATAGGGATGCTTCAGTTAATTTTGTTTATAAAAAGTCAAGACATTTTTCTGCACCGATTGTGTTCCTAATAAATTGTGAACATTTAAAAAATATATATATTTTGTTTTATATTTATTTGCATTTTTATTTGAAATTTAGACTTTTTACACAATATTTGGTGTCAGAATTACATATCTATGATGCTCATATCTGTTGAATTTAAGCATTGTGTTTACATTTACCCTGCAGAGCTTGTAGCTATGCATCACATGTAAAATAACCTTAAACTGACTGCCATCATTTTAGTGTCGTAGGTAAAATATCATAGACACCCTGGTAGTAATCAGTGCTGCCTAATGTGCTCACTGGAAAGATTAAAACCAAAAAATATGTTTAAATAACCGGGAGGACAAGGCTTTCTTTAATGCTTTGGACCATGACACTAACGGCCCCAAAAAGTCACAAGGCTCACCCAAACAACTTCAAGCTGTTTTTATCCTTCATATCTACTTTGCAACAAACACACAGCAAGGCCTCCAACACAACTTCAATGAACAAGGGCTCTGTCTTCTGGCTGGTTTTTAAAAATATATATATTTTTAAAGAAAACCACAAGTGCACACCGAGAAGAGGGGTGGAGAAGTCAAAGGTCAGGGGCTCCATGTATTTCTGATTTATTGGCACAGGATGAAAATTCTGCTGACATCAGAAAAAGAAAAAAAACATGCTTAAAGCAATACATTTCATATGCAGAGCCTGAAAAAAGAAAAACATCCTAAACAATGAATGAAAAAAAGAAAAATAAAAGTTTTCAATCTTAAAAAGGTCACAAAGACCAATCTGTAGAAGTACCTTTTTTTCTATATTCTGCTTTTCTATCTCTCATTACCTTCATAATGTAAGCCAGTTCTCCAACCACTAGCATGGTCGAACCTGTTAATGGTGCTAATAGCAGCATCCAGCCATCAGCAGTCAGGCTTTAGGAGGCAAAGATCATTGTTCACTTGTCACGAAATAGATCCCTCGGCCTCTGGGTGCCTTTTTGTTGTGTGGCCTCCATCCTTTTCGTCGCACACTCTGCTCGCTCGCTCACCGCCTCTCTTCGTCCTCCTCTCTCCAGTAGCCCCTGTGGGAGCGTGAGGGTGAAATGACACACAGTGGCTGACTGTCGCCCAAGGGGGGCTGGGGTTCTGGCCTTGGCTGGCTGTGTCTGTGTGGCAGCTGGTGAGCCCACTGCTCTCTCAGTGGCCCGCAGCATCAACAGTGGTGGTAGTGGGACTGATTGGACGCTCACTCTGATCTCCGACTCTAGGGCTGACGTTTAACTGCTCGCTACTGCCCACACAACTGGTGGTGAGGAAGTGGAACGGAGAGCGGAGATTGAAAACAGACACACATACAAAACGCATGCACAAGGAAACTACAAGAACAAAACACTAATATGCTAAGAAATTTAATGATAAAATACCAGAGTTAGAACAGCATGGGTTGAAGCCACATCAAGCAACAGCTTGGGACATAATGTGCTGCCAGTTAAGTCCTTTTACCCAGAGTACCAGCAGTAGCATATCCAAGGCTCAGATTAAAACAAAGCAGCAACATTTAGAAACAGCAGCGCTAGCAGCTCTGCATTACATGGCAAACAGTTTCCCTTTAAAAACAAAAAAATGCTGCTCAGCAACAAAATGACATGGATGGGATTGAATGACATCACTACTCTGTCAGTAATGACACAAGGATTTTTTTTAAGTGTTTGTAAGACAGTTATCAATTGGTTATTAAACATTTTTGAGCTAGTGTTTTTTTTAAGCTCAACAAATTAGTTCAGAAATATTATCAACACAGAAAGATGACTTAAATATTGATATGGCTCTGTGGAAAGATCCTGAATTTGTTAAATGTTGTATTTTAGGGGATGTGGCGTCCGTTGTAGTGAGGAAGGCTGGACGATGACGATGTCTGGTCTCAGTGGTGTCTGCTTGTGTACAGTCTGTTCCTGAGCACAGCTACTGGAGGGAGGTGGTGTCGGACCCCAGGGTGGTGCTGGATGTGGTCGAACCACCGCGTCACATTCATGTACTGCTCCTTCTCCTGGACAGCCAAGTCCAGCTGGGAAAAAATAAGAGGAAGGATTTACTTTTTATAGGAAAACCTTCTAAAAACAGTTTGAGACATCACTGGAAGGCCAGTAAATATTTATTAACTGCAGATGCTTTTGATTATTATTATTTCATTTTTGACATATTTCGTTGCTTTGGAAATGTAATACTTTTTTGTTTTACAGTCTGAAAGAGAGCCAGATTAAAATGTGCTTCTTACTTTTTCTTTTCAAAAACGGTTACTAATGCACTAGAATAAACCTACATTTTTTTTTTACCATTTATGTAAGCAAGTTCCTGTCTGAAAATCAACATTAAAGGCAAGTTTCATAAACAAAATATGCTGCAACGAAAGAAAAAAAAAGAAAAAGAAAAGAAAAGTTTCCAATATTTGGGGCACTTGGATTCTAATTTAAAACGGCCAAAGCAGTGATGTAATCGTTAAGCAAAGCTGCATGTAAAATATTTTTATACGTCAGCATCAATCAATTTCTGCTAATGTTTATTAAAAAAATTAAATAGCAAATACAAACACAAAAAAAGTAAAAAATAAAATGTAGCATTCCATATCGATAAGACTAATTCATTAGAAAAAGATCATTTAGATTTATTTCCATCCCTTTCACTGCAAAGACATTAAACTACAAAAACCAAAACCATTAAAATTTCTCCTCTTAGATTTTTATTTATTTATTTTTTTTATTAAATGAAATGGAAAAAATTTTCCCCCCCGTCTTCATGGGTTGGATTAACCTAATTTGGGAGGGATTTTCCAGAATCGATAAAAAAAAAAATAATGGGAGAAAACTTTTGGTCTTACTCAGTTGAAACAGTATTTATAATTATTATTTTTTTTTTTATAATTATTTATTTATGAATATTTGGGACCTTCTAACTGGTAATCCATACTAACCCAATTTCCTCTCATGTGAAGTTTTACTGTTATGCCTGAAACTTCAACTAAAGGATTGTAGGGAAAGAAAGGAAAGTGGATAAAGATAAGTTACTAATAAAGATCAGCTTTTAGTGAATCAAATAAAAATGTGTCAGTTTCTACACAAGCATCTAACTTTCACCTGAGAGAACCACTGACATCATACCTTATTGCTGCACAAATCTTATCAGGCCCATGTTTGTTTTTCATTATCGTTATTATCAAGCCTGCAACCTTTTCAGCACTAGTCAGACTGGACCCTTGTGGAAACTTGTTTGTCCTGAATTGAACATCGGCACAAGCTGAGGTCAGGGGTTGATCCAGCTGACCCGCTGTCCCCAATTTTAAAAACCACTGACAGCGAATCAAAGTGACGCTCATCTGCCTGGTGGCGAGGGCCAAACTTCCATCTCCGCCACAACCGCTGACATCCCTCAACATGTGATCCATCCCCTCCCCGAGTCTCATTCCGCCGTTCCTCGTTTCTAAACTCCCTTTCCTTTTATCCTGCTGCGAGGCGGAACAAACTTACTTGTCTCTGGTCTGAGGCTAAAGCCGTCACTTTATGCCACATCGCTTTATCTGTTTGAAGAGAACTGAAAATGTGTTTAGAATCCGTGTGTTCATTGCCAGCTTGTCCTCGATGCCCTTTGGCCAAATGACTGGTTTAATTGTATGTTATATACGATGACAAATTGATAATTAGAGTTATGGTTTGACAAAAATGAGGGATGATATAAACTAAAATGGAAGCGAAAAGGTTTAGACTCCTTAATTCTCAGTATATATCCCTAAGAACTTCTTAGGACAAACTATTCAAATCTCATCATATACATATATCTAGAAAAAAAAACTAAAGAGTATAGAAGTTTTGTGGTATTGAAAATAGTTGCATTTAAAATACACCCACATCTGCAGAAGGACAGATTCAGCTGGACAATTACAGCTAAGAACCAAATCAAAGTACCCTTGCATGAGTATTTATTTATACATCTACAACTTCTTTACATTCCGTCACATTACCACACAAATTTAAAACGATTTTGAAATAATTTTATCTACTAGACCAAGAAAATAGAAACTGTAAAGTAGAAGGAGAAATATATTTTTTTCAAAAAGAAAAAAAAATATTTTTGAATTATAATTCAGTTCCCATTGCTTTAAATAGAATTAGGTGCAATTTTGCAAAACCCATGCGTATAAATAAATCATTAGCAAGTAGCCTAATGGTGAAGACACTATGATGCTATGGTTATCAGGGTCATACAATATCAGGACAACTATTGTGGTGCTGTGTTTGAATATAGGCATAGCGACATGGATTACTAATTATTCAGACACTTTCCACTGTAATCGGTTAACAGCAGCTTTACTACTCTATAGGTTTATTAATTTCAGGCAATAACAGCCTCATTTTCTGGGCGATAAAAGCAGTTAAGAGTCCATCCATCCGGCCTACAATTATTACTGATATAAAGACTTTTAAAGCCCAACACCTAAAATATTATATCCAGCCAGGTACCAAATACAAGCAATCTGATTTTGCCAAAAAGGGAGACATATCATGGGGAAAAAAAGCTCTTGGGAGCAAAAATAATATGGAAGTTCACCTTGCAGCAAAGCCATTACCCCAGACACTTTGTGGTTGGAAATTATCAGAACATAAAAAAGTTTAAGGGGTACGTTTAATGCTATAAATGTGAAAAAGTGGGAGGAAAGAAATAACTTACTATGATTGAGTGTATTCCGTAGTACATGAGAACATCGGCTAAGGTAAACTGGTTCCCTGCCAGGTAGACTTTATCTTGCAGGTAGAGGTTGAGGTCCTGAAAGAGGCAAGGTTTTTAAATACAACATAAGATATGCAAATGAGTCTCAAAATATGTTAATTTATGCATTATGGTAAATATTTCTGTGTAAACACACTTGTCTTCGCATGACAGATGAAAACATTCTATGAATCTCTAATGAAGCTGCCCTTATTCCACTTTTAGTTTCATCTTCTTCCAAAATTCTGTTCCAAATAATCATTACATGTAATCTGATATTGTTTACGACATGCAGAGCTGTCAACATACTTTGTATTAAATTGAACTCCTTTAAACATGTAAAAGGTGCCGAACAGCAGGTTCATTAAGCTACATATCTGTGGGTACATAAAGTATACAGGACTGCAGCTTACTCCCATCTGCGTGTCTGTGATGATTAGAAATAATTTTTTAACCTGAGGGGGTAAGTCATCTCTCATCATGGCTGGAGACTTAACACAGATGCCCAAACCAAAGACTTTTTCTTTGCTCCATAGTAACAAAATGACTAATTCTAATGAAGCTGTTTCAGGACTGGGCGACCGTCACCTGTTCGTGCAAAGTCGCGCATGGGAGTGCGGGTCCCAGGGGAAGTGGGCCATCTTTAGCGCTTGTACGTGGCACAAAGGGAAGACTTTCCACACACACTTACAGAAGCATCTTGGGGGCAAATGGAGTTATTGTGCGGGAAGAGTGGGTGATGCCAAACAAGGCATGAAGACTGCAGACTCCCCTTCCAAAATCAGATCCTTGCTTTTCTTTGCCTACAGCCATGGAGCTAAAGCCCAGTCGTGCATCAGAGGAGGGGAGGATCTTCTACAGTAGTCACCCCCACAACACATGGAGCTCCAACCTGAGTCCTCTTCTACCTGGCCTTTAATTTTAGCGAATCAACCGCCCCATTTAGACCATAGTTCTACAGCACAGGTATAGAAAATCCTCATCCTAAACAATCAGGATTTCATAAAACAAAATGTTTTTGTATAGGTTTAGTTCTCTAGGTTCAGATATGTGGTATTATACTTAACAAGAGTTGAATCTTATCAGCAAACCTAATATGCAATTTAATCCACAAGTTTCAATAAATGTATTCCTGAGGGAGAAACATCTGTTGCCAAAATACTTCTCAAATAATAGTTTTTGACAGGAACCTTTGGGGTTACTGCAAGTTTTTCCAGGTGCCACAACTTTCATGCAAACATGTACCTTATGCAGACCTCAAAACATAAAAATATTATTTATTATTTAAAGTAGAATACTCTTATACATCTGCAACTTTATTAAAATCCAATCTTTAATTTGGACAGAGAAATAAACCTTTTTATAATGCCCCTTTCTTCATGAGACCACACATTGTTTTCTATATACGGTTGTCAGGAGTATCATTACTTCGAAAAGTATCGATAGTCAAATGCTGTATCCTGATACAATAATTTGGCATGGTATTGATAAATACAAGGGTTGTTTGCATATGATTAACTATTGTTAGTTTTAAATTTTTTGAGTATTTTGTACATAAAAATAACATCACAAACAACCTTAAAGGAACCTTTCTTCCTTCCGAAGCTGCAGCTCCTGTGGGATTTTTTTTCGCAATGGTTGATGAACTCATGCAAGAAAGTAGTTTAATATACTTGCGAGATGTTTATTTTGCTCTGAGGTTTTGTTATAAATGTGACGCGACATAAAAAGCTCTAATGACGAGACCGCTTCTCCTAAAATGTTTGTCACCCTTTGCTCTGGATCTTTAGTAGTGAACTATGCAGATTTATTTTTTAAACCACATTCTCTAGCTTTTCCTCCGTCTCAAACTTCTTTTCCAAACATACGGCTTTACCAACAACGGGAGGCAGTTATGCGTAAATATATTTCGCGATATAATATATCTGACAAAATTGTTTTTATAAAGGTAAAACAAAAAAAAACCCGATCATGGAATAGTGCGCTATATAATCAACACAGCTTTTTTTGGTAATTCATTTCAGAAATTATAACTCATGTATAGATTGAGGGAATACTTTGCTCTTTTCCGGGTCGATTTTCCAGTTGTGCGAGAATTTTTTTGATTCGGGCTTAGTTTCATCATGTAGTATACAGTGGGTAAGGAAGGGCGATTAGCCTCTCACGACCACCTCCCCATCAGGAATTGTAAGGTCAGAAGAAAATCATACAATTCAGTGCCTTAGACAATAAGGAACTTGTAAAAGAAACACTGAGCATTAGACACTCCCGGTGCCAAGAAGGTCTCAATCTGGGTCAGTAGTTACACAATCCTGTGGATAGACTGCTAACTAAACAGATTTCCTGGAAACAGTAACTGGCAGCATCACAAGGAGGTTAACCTAAAAGCCAACACTGTAAAAGAAGCTGGTTGTTCACCAAGTGATGTATACAAGCACATTCATAACAAAGGAAACAAAATACTACAGGAAAAAGTGCACAACTTAAAGATACCTTGCGAGAAATATTATGTATAATTCATTCAAGAATTTGGGAGGAGCTTCAAAAGGCATTTATGGAGGCTGGAGTTGGTTAACGGCATCAAGCTACTCTGTACATGGGCTGCAAGAGTCTCACCTGGGCTACGGAGCAACACAACTGGAGTTTTTTTTATGTCTGCAGCAGCAGTAAATCACCAGTTAAACCTAAATAGTTTAAGTTAAAGTTCCTAGATTAACTCATGTGTAGCCATCTTCAAAAACAAGAGTTTTTAAAAAGGTCTAACAGATGTTACATATCAGCTTAGAAAAACTAGCCAAGGTTCTCTGAAAGTATGAATTTCTTATTTACATCCCCGGGAGTGGAAGTTTAAGAGATCCTGCTGCTGACACTTTTGTGTCTCTGAATAATTTAATGGGAGACGACTGAAGCGCTTGAAAGAAAAGAGTTAAGGATGCAGCTGAAGCAGCAGGACAGGGAAGGGGGGGGGGTCAACAGGCACCAGCTCTGAGCTGCTCAGGGCGACTTCCTCCTGTAAGTGGTGCCATTAAAATATTTAAAGGCCTGTCCAGATAACATGCTGCAACACAGCATGACTCCTCAGCCATGCCACAACAGTGTGTCACGCTGTGAAGAGCGCACACGCACAAACACAGAGACGTCACACTGACAGGACGATGCCAAGAGGCGCCTAGCGTCCAGAGCAAGAGTGGCCGACGATCTGTTTCATGCTGACTGGCGTCAGACACATTAAAGCCGCTTTCTCTGTCGTGTCACCGCAGGTCCATACATCAGCCCTCACTCCTATGACTTCAGCATTAACAAGGTAAACACACAAATAACGGTGCATTGAGCAAAAATATTGCACAATAGAAAGGAAGGCAGAAGGGTTGAATATTTGTTAGCTTTAGATAAATGTGATGCCAGCAATTTTAACAGATGCTGGAAGGGAAAAAATCAATTCACAATTAAAATAATTATTATCTAGAGCAGGCATCCCCAACCTCGGTCCTCGAGGCCCGCTGTCCTGCAGGTTTTAGAGATTTCCCTGCTTTAGCACAGCTGATTATAATGATTGCAGTAGACCAAAAGCCTGTTAATCATCTTTCTATTAAAATTAGCTGTGCTGGAACAAGGAAACCTCTAAAACCTGCAGGACAGGGGGCCTCGAGGAACGAGGTTGGGGATGCCTGATCTAGAGAACAAAAACACCCAGATCGTACAGAGTGGAAATATTTTAAGTTTATCTTTATTCTCAAGGGCAGATTATACTTCTGAAACCGCACACATCAAATGTCGCTCGGGCCTGGTCGCGAACCAGTTTTGCTGGTATGCTTTAGCAACGTCTGTCTGGAATTTCTAGGGATGCACAGCAGTTTCCTCCCAAAGTTCAAGGGAGAGCCTATTCGAGAACTCGCAAGAACTTGGACGGATGGTCACGAGAACTTCAACAGCGGGATTGTTTATCTTCCAAAACATATCACTGTCACAGAGATGGATCTAGAGTTGCTAGACATCAAAGAGGAACAGGTTCTGTTAATAGAGTTGGCAAAAAGACAGAGGAGGACGTGTCGGTTGTCCATTGTAGTTGTTCCTCGGTTTTTAAAAATGGCGCGCCCCGGCACCGAATTAAGAAGGACGACCACACAGACAGCCAGAAAGGCATACCAAAGACCAATCCAAGCTGCTTTTTGTCTGCGCACTGCTGTGTGAGTTCTGACCGTCCGACGTGTAGTCAGGATTTTTTTTTAGACAGATTTGACGGTTGCAGAGGCTATGCATCAGAAGCATAAACTGATCTTCACTCGTTACCTTTAGGATGGTCTTGATGTCTTCCTTTGCATGGCCGTCGAGTTTAGTAACCCTGTACTCGAGCCACTGCTGGACCACTGCACGCGCCTCTGCACCACAACCCAGCAGCTCTGAGCGCTTGGCCTCTTTCACCAGGTGGCAAGCGATGGTCACCAGTCCTACCAGTGGGGGAGCATTATTATTCTGTAGCACAGGCACCTAAATGGGAATCAATGAAAAGGGAAGGAGACAAGTTTTATGTCAAAATAACCCACATTATTAAAAAAAAATAATAATTTGGGGCATGTTTCCAGTCCTATTTAGGCCGTTTTAGATTAATAAATACAAAATAATGCGTTATAGATTCTGCTGTTTTCTAGAGATTAAAAGAAAGTGACTGGATTTGTGGAAGGAATCAAAGATCCATTTGATGAAAGAGGGGATAAATTGTAAAAATAAAAGTTCATGCTTGTATTTTTAAACGTATAATCACACGTTCCTGACACTACTGGCCGCAGTGCACACCCACTTTACAGTGGTGAAAATCCATCCATTCAGCAGTGGTGCAGCTGACTCCACCCCTAACATACAGAGCACGCTGCTGCTTTCATGGTGCCTCAATGTTGAACAAAAAGACAACGGTCTATACATGCTAACCTTAGAATAGTACTCGGTATTAAAAGAAAAGAGATACAAACCATTTTTATCAGGGAGAAAACACACAACCAAAGCGATATTCAATTCAGTTCACATGGTTAGCTTGTTAGCATTTCTTTATAGGCAACATGTAGCTTTTACAGCGGTTTGCAAGCGCTCATTCAAATTAATGTCAACTCGCCAACATGAACGGATAAGAAAACGAATGACCCAGATATTACCTTTTTATCTCCCTGTGTGCTATATTTGTTCGGCTTTTTTAAGCCTAAATATTTCTCCAGCGATGCTAACTCCCGTAGCGCCATGTTTCTCAATGTGGGGAAGCCGCAGAGAGAGCGAGCGATGTGATTGGATAAAAATCGCAAGTCCCGCCTCCCTAACGTTTGTCTGACTGGACATTGAGCCAATCAAAACGTCCTAAATCCTTGCGCTTCTCTTTCATTTGATTGCATCAGTGGACATGGTAAATAAGATAGAATAAACATTATTTTCCGTCTACAAATATGTGCTCGTTTTTAAAAAAAACCTTCTGTTTGGATTTTTGCTTACTAATCTAGAGAAAATATATTAATAATGTGATAACAAATACATAGAAAAACCTTAAACATTGCAAACTTAAGACTTTATTGCACACCTGTAACACTTGTAGAAGATATAAAACACCTTTGGAAAACATTTTTTAAACAGTTTTATAGTGTATCTGCAGCTGCAGTTATTGGATTGCATGGGCTTATTCTGAAGTTTATATATTATTCTCTATGCATCACCTGCAATGCATGTAACCTTTTAACACTCAAAACTGTGCTTCCAGGTCATGGCATCATTGTAAACAGCAGCTGATGTGCACAGATTGACAGTTGAGGGTTTGAAGTGAAGTTTCATTACCCTTTGCTGCTGCACATTTTCCCTGTTCTGAGGGCTGTCTGGTTCTGTTTTGGATCTTTTGACGCTATGTGTGCCATGTCTGTTTGGATCTTTGCAGTATTTGTGTGATTTCCCCATAATGAAATGTCACCTGTCACTCAAAACCCAGTTTTCTAACTGGAACATCCAGGTGGACATGTGCACATGCACCTATGTCTTTTTGAGTGATGGTTGAGCTCAACTTTCATAGCAGACTTTTTGTCTTTAACTCTGAACAAATATTTTCTGTAGAGCTTACTTAAATAACAATACTTTAGATCATGTAATCAGACTGGCAGATAGGTTATTTATGCTCTTTTGTAATTTTGTAATAACACATACAATAAGAAAAAAAAGACAATTATTATTAAAATAACTTCATATACAAAAGTCTTGAGAATAATCCATTGAGTACTCTGTAAAAGTATCAATTCCTCTTAAACGTTTTTATACTTATATTGTTCTACCACAGATTCATGTGCATTTATTAGGCTTTATATGACAGACAAACATAAAGTGATGCATTACTGTGAGATGAAAGGTTATGTTTTTTTATTTCACTTTTACCCAAATAAGAGTGCAGTGTGCATTGGTATTTGTATATTGGTATATCATCTTTAATGTGATTGCTAAATTAATTACAATCCAAACCGTTGGCTTTCAGTAATTAAACAATTACTAAATAGTAGGTAATATCTCATATAATAGCTAAATATGAGAATAAAGTAAATTTGCTTTTAAATCAATATCAATACAAATATATAGCTTAATTAAGAAAATAAACAGCTGCATGAATACCAAAGAGAGCAATTTACTAATGAGATAATGTTCCGGAAAGGTTAAAAGCTGGGTTAGGTTTTGAAATAACAACCCATGTATGTGTGATTAAGTATTGTTTAATCATTTGCAGTAATGACAAAAGTAGCATACCATTTGTTTTCTGCAATTAAAGGTAAATTACCCATAGAATATAATAAACAAAAAAGAAAAAAGTGTAGTCACATTTTTTTTCCATGACAGTATAGTATGAGAGATATGCAACCCCAATAAATGTATAGCCTGGGCAATAAGGGTATAAATCAGAGGTGCATTTATTGGGTCTTTGTTAATCCTGGGAAAATGGAGCAGACTCACAGCTTAGGCAGTCAATTTTATTTGCATGACAACTAATAATGTCCCTAATCTATTACAATGATGGATTCTTTGCAGATTTCAGACTAGTTGACAGAATGTATGTATCTGAAATTAAGTGCCCACTAAACCCATTTACATTTCAGTTTAAAGTTGTAACACAACAAATGTAAAAAAAAAAAAGAAAAAAAAAAAAAGAAAAAAAGGCTTAAGGGAATTTAGAAAATAATGGAAATCCTGTTGTGTTTGTTTGTGACAATTGTTTAGCATCATATTTGACAGCAAATCTGCTTGCCAATTCTTTGCAGTGAGTCGGTAGTTATTTGTTTTCACTTTGAATTCCACCTGTAAAACTAATACTCACTACAGACCATTATGATATTAAACAGCTTGGGTAGAGTATAAAAAATAATTTTTGGATTCTTTAGCACAAAAACCCTTTGATAGCAGATGCTCATGCAAACTACATCAACTAAAATTTACATCTCAGAGATATGAACTGAGGTTTAACATTTCATCCATGTTGTTTTTTTTTTGTCTCATCTTTTTAATGCAGCACAACAGATGATATTTTTAAACCCAATTTGTTGAGAAAATGCTGCCCTAGAAAACAAAGTAATTATAGAAATAAGTACACATACCATCATAAAAGATTAGATGCTGCGAAAAAAAAAAGGTGAGGCTAATTCTCTTTTTTTTTTCTCTCATCCAAGTCTTTTTTCATGTCTGTTTATAGACTGTAGCACGTCACACTTTTACTCTTGTAAGGCTTCCTTAAATGCATGCCTGCAGCATTAAAGTGCATCTTCTTTAACTGAATGCCTCCGAGCTGCCACATCCTGTCTGTGCTCAGGCGGGCTGAGGACAACGATCCCTACTGCCTGGGACTAACTGTAGCCTTTGGGAGTTCTCTTATGCCGATTGTGATACTGAATCTGGGGTCAAATTAGTAAGGAAATCTTCAGTGGGAGGGGGTCAATGATAGCCCCGTGGGGCTTCCCAATGCAGGCATAGCCATAAACACAGCCTCAGCCCTGGTTGAAACATGGTAGATTACAATATGCTGTTACGTTGATTTGTCTAGCCGGGATGCAAGGCCTGTAGTTCCGCCTGTCTCCTCTCTTACCTTTTATAACCTGTGAAAGTTCTTTGACGGAATATGCAGTTCTAACCGCACAGGGAAGCTGAAGGGGAAAAGATGCCGGGGAACGGTTGTGAGCAGTCGACATGAGTGCTGTCAGTACAGATTGGTAAAATTGCATATTGGTGCTGGATCAGATCCTCAACAGAGGGTGAACATGGGGACAGGCGGCAGGCGGCTGTGTGACAGTTCAGGAAAAGGCTCAGAGCTGGGAGATGAAGACAGACAGATGTATGGGGGTCAGCTCTATGCCTGAACCTTCATTTGATGTCAGTTTTTTTTTTTTTAAGTTTAGTTCATTTAATGAATGACAGAACTAATGTAGAAAAATGTTGTATTAGAACAATAAGAAATTTTACCCAGCTTTCTCTGATACCTGTACTGATATTTGGGAAGGGTTAGGGTTAAAAAAATTATTGTAAAAAACAAAAAAAAAGGTTTTGCTATGGGGAAAATTGCAAAAATGTGTGTAAGTGAGCAAAGTAAATGTTAAATAACATTTTTCTTTAATATCAAAACAAAAATGTATGTGTACGATTTTTTTTCTACTGTTAGATTTATTCCTTTAACTGTTAAAAGCTAAACAGGCATATTGTTAAGTATGTTTGTCTTCTTAAATGTTGAGCAAAAGGTTCTCAAACACCTGTGTAAATACTATTATTTTCCATTATCAGGGCATATTTTAAAACACAAAAATTTTTTTTTCATTTTTTTGTGCTATTTAATGTAAAACGGAAACAAAAAAATACCTCCTCAAAGTATAATTGAGTGCCCCATTTTAGCTCTAAACATATGTTTATGAATGTGAAGTTAGCATTCATTAATAGAGGTTGGGTCCCCAGAAAATGTGTATTTCAGCTGGGAAAGTTGGAAGTTTCTCAAAAAAATGTCCAACTTTAAAATCCAATACATACCTATTACCTTGTTTTCCTAATGTGCACTTGAGCAAAAACATTTAAAATACTTAATTTAGTTTTTTTTGCCTCCCTAATTCAAAATCCTCCACGAAAACTGTACCAACAGCAGCATCACAGCTAAATACTAACTGTAATCAATTTCCATCAAGTTGGATTTATTTGTATTTTTCTCAGAAATTATTTACCACAACATTTTACCTAAAAAAGCAAGTGCCCTCAATGATTCTGTATCGCAGTTTGAGTGACATGGACTGAAGCAATAAAAAGGAACTTTGTACAGAACTGAATATAAGCAAAAAAAATGTAAGATTTTCAATAAACCTATTTGGAAATATAAAGCTCCATAAAAAAAAAAAAAAAAAAAAAAACTAAATTATAGTGATTTTATTTTGGTAAAGTATCATATTTAATCACTTTGATTAGAATTTAACTGAAGAAGTACTATTATTTAACTTTTACTTTCATTTTTGTGGTGTGCTGTGACCAGCATTAATTTCAGTATGAATGAATAAATCAAGCTATACATTTTATAAGATCTATTGGTTGGGAAAGATTTTGCAGTTTTACAAACATATCCAGCTTAAACTAATTTAGCAACACTAATGCTAATGTCAAACTAGCTCGCAAGCTAAGCTTGATGAGGCAGACAGCATTTAAAGCACATATTTGTTCAGTTTTTGGTAAAAAGGTTTACAAAAACCTTCTTTAAATAGATTCAGAAAACATATTACCATTACCCTTCTTTTATACTTTAATCAGAAACCAGTTCCCTTTTCCCCACACTTGACACTGAAAATCTATCCAGCTTTGCAATATGTCAAAAATATTGTTAAAGATAGCTTATCAAATTGAATTATTATATTTAAAAAGATGTTTTCAAAATTCATCTAAGAGATTCTAGTGTTTTAGTGTTCACTCAGAGCTTGGAATTAAACCAACGAAGTATAATCAATTTGTTACATAGATTTTTTATTTTAGTAACCTGTTATTACGGTGTTTTAAATAAGAAAGGAATTCATCACTCCTAACAACTCTAGAAAAAGAAAATGATTAAAAACAGTAACCCTTTTTGTTTCAAGTCTTATATCTCTGAGAATAGATTTTGGAAGCCCAATTTTGAAACCTAATCTTGGAAGATTCAATTTCATCTCCAAGACATATTTCCTCTTCTTTCTCCAGCCAGATACTATACAGTAAGTCACTTTCAGTCAGTGTAGTACATGACTAATGGCAGTCTGGCTTTTGGCTCCAGAGCTGCTGGCTCCAAACTGAAGGAGAGTTGGAGGATGCCAGAAATGTCTCACCTCCAGGCAGGACCCTATGGGCCTTTCATGACGACAACAGTGATAGGATTATAGGAACCACCCTGCTGCTCCCTGCAGAAGCGGGCACCCAAAGGCTAAAAACAACAAGCTTGTCCCACACTCTGCCATCACATGCACACACATGCAAATGAGTGTATGTTGTGTGCTAAAGAGGGAGGGAGTGAATGAGCTGGTGACACCGATGGAGAGATGACATTTTGGTGGCATTTCATGTCTTTCTTTAGTGTTTGATTAACATTAGAATACACCCATGAATGTTTGTGTGAGTGTAAGTTGATGTAGGGCATCTGGAACAGGGCCCCCGAAGACAAACCAAGAAGTAATAGGAGCACTTTCTCTATTTCCTGCTCCTCTTCTTACATGCCAACCCACAAGACGGTGAAGCATGCTGGGGGACACGGCACCGGCTCACCAACCCCATCCCTGCCTCGCATCCAGCAGCAGTCACTTAGGAGTATTAATTACTGCTCTAAATTTCTTCCTCCATAGCCATCCCGTGTCCCCCTCAGACAAACAGCCACGGTGGGAGGATCTTGATTTTTATAGCTTCTGAAACATCAGATGTCTTTTATTGAAGTTGCCCACTGGCCATGCAGGTTTCTCTCCATCTCTCTATGTCTCATTCTCTCTTCCTGTGTCTCTCAGCCATGATTCAGACAAGATCTTGGAGGAAACTGTTGTGCCGGTGCTCCTGCTGTGGCCGGGAGGTTGATGGGGTAGTATCCCATGTTGTTAGAGGTTGGAAATCAGGCAGCTCATACACACTTGGTGAACACTGACCCGAAGAGCGGCTTTTCAGGTCTTCACCAGCAGGGAGCACTGTGGGTCTTTCAAAAAATCCCAAAGTCAGCTTGTGTTCAGATTCAAGCTCCAGGACAAATAAATAAATAAAATGAAATAAATAAATATTTTCCTTTATAAGAGACTGCAACCTGATGGTTTGCTAAAGGTGGAACAAAACACTGAAACCAAAAATGAACCTGTTGTTTATTATAATGCAGGCAATCAAAAGACTCAGTATTACTGAATAAAAACATTTTTTTCCCCTTTACCTAATTGCATAATAACTTAGTAAAGATACTTGCTGTCATCAGACAAGATCTAGGTTTTATTGTTACATAATAACGTCATCAAAGCAATCAACCTGCTTGCAGAGGCGCATTCATGTTTGTTGCTTGCCACTTGAAAAAGGCTAAAAAGAAACTCAATCTTTTTCATTGCAAAGTTGGAAACATTAAAGAATCACCGGCTCTTGAGGACGCGTTTGGGAAACCTCAGCCCTGCTCCTAATCTGCTCCACTCATCCGTCTTCATGTCTTTAACCCATTAGTTTGATTCACTGCCTCTGGAGCAGGAAAGTGAAAGCTCAGGCCAGCACTTGTCTCTCCTATGACTGTGTCCACTATATCCCTTCTGTGTGGCACTTTATGGCACCCTGAAAAGAGGTAGAAAGAGCAGAAGGTGTGTGCGTGTGTTAAAAAAAGAAGACATAGCATCGTGGGTGGAGGTGGAGGGGGTTGAAAGATAGATATGGGGAGATTCAGAAGGTTATTTGTCCCTCTTCCTCTCTTCCAGAGCTAGGAATCATGGTCTTCATGACAGGTCGCCAGCGCCCGTTGGGGGCGATCTATATGAGGTCCTCTTTATTGGCAATTTCAACTCAGGGACAGATGAGGCTCCAGCCAGCCAGGCAGCCAGCCGGACAGGCAGACTATGATGAAAGCAGCCAGGACTCACCTGTGACTCTCGCACTGATAGCTGGAGAAATAATGCATCAGAGGTTATACGTGGAGCTATGTGAGCTGTGTAGATGTACCAGGGCGAGTTGGAAATAATGTATGGCTGCTGTCATGCCCAGAGGTCTCTGTTTAATATGAGGAGAATCACTGAGCTGTGTTGGAGGAAGGTTTCGATTGAGACGCTTTGGATACTTTACATATTGTTGGAATGTAGGGTAAATAATTCAACCGGGCGCAACAGTCAAGAGCCTGCCCATGACTTATTGCTTTCGGCTTACTTGGAATAACACTGCTGTGAACATGCTTAGTTTATAACTATGCATCGATAGTGCATCCTATAAAGCAATGTCTGAGCCCTATGAATAGAACATTGTTCTTCCTGACTTCTGGGTGACATTAAAAAGCATTCTTAAACCTGAATGTTGAGCTGATTGTAATAAAACATTAAAGGCACCATAAGTACTAACACATTGCTTTTAGATTCTGCTTGAACTGACACACAGCTCCATTCTGCAACAGACACTTCTTAACATCTCAGGCGGGGTAATACTGGTATCACACGTGGCCCTTTCTCCACAAGTCTGCGAGACGCGTTTCCCATTTTTCAAAGTTCCTGAATCACACGAGGCAAATCAGTGGGAACTAGCATGACAACATTCAAGCGCTGAGCAGACAATATGTCCCGAGGCCAATTCCTCCATCCAACGAGCTGCTGAATGAAAGACAGAGGCTGAGAAAGTGACGAACACCATGAAATAGCCCTGTAATGAACAATTGCTCTCATATGAGAGGGCCCATTCTGTGAGGAACAGCCATTAGAGCCGTCTCCCTCTGTTAATTCCTAATCGATTGGTACAGTCTGTAAAGCATTGATCAGCGGTTCGCTTTCAAGTGTTGAAAGTGTGGAAAGGTTTGAAGGAAATTTGATGCAAGGGGGCTGAACGGGAGCATTGTGAGAAGAGAACTAAGATCTGTGATTACGTCTTGGAAGAAAGACTCCCCATTTAGGGGAAAAAATGGTTTCCTATTTTCCATATATTTTACAAACTCTGGAACCATGGAAAAGTATTTCAGTTCTCGAACCTTTACACAGTTTTTCCAGCTCAAACAGTATTTCATTTAGATTTTGTCTCTACAGTATAAGCATAACAAAGTAGGTCCTACTTGTGTGAAGAGACAGTAATCATAAATGTTTAATTTAGATTCTTAATTTATATATATCTGGGCCTTTTTGATACTCCTTCAGAAAAGCGTCCCCACAGAATTATGCTGCCAAAACCATCTTAGTCTTAATGTTTTCACACATTGAATGTGTTCTTTTTGGTCAGAAAAATGTCATTTGGTCACATTTGAAACAAGTAAATTTCTCCACAAGTCGCCATGCTCACATATGGTTTATGGAAAAAATAAAAATTTGTAAAGCTTACATGAAAAAAACTTTTCAAGGCACTCTCTTCTACAAGGACAGATTTTTTTATAACAGAGTTTCAAGATTTACACATTAAATATTCTTTTACACCCTATTCACTAATAGAAGACTGTTTGTGAAAGTTTGCCCTTTGTGGGCTTTTCATATTACTATTGACTATAATAAATCCAATGACTGCACAGATGATCACATAAAGATATCCAGCTTTCTGTTTTTTTTATGTATACAAAGTTGACGTAAAGTTTATGTATATCCATGTCTATGTGAATGTTTGCTTCGTTAAATAAAATATACGTTAGGCATGCATTAACAATTATTTTGCAAATCGATTAATCTGCGGATAATTTTTTTCGAATAATCGATCAAAAATACGAAACCAGGTGAAACTAAAACTTTCCTACTTGAGGAGTTCTGGATTCAGCATATTAAGAGACAAAAAAAATTTTTTTAAACTTAATTGCAATTTTTTTTTCTACAATTTTGATATAATTTCTGCTCTAAGTGGGCTGATCTGCCAGCTAAAGTCATGTTTTAAAGTTTCTATACTCCAACTAGTAACTAAATTAGTTGACAATTATTTTAATAATCAATTAATGCAATTAATCCGATTGTTACAGCCCAATTATAATATTTATAACTTTCCAGGTAGGCTATATCTAAAAATGTTAAAAGCTCTGGAATGTTGCCTTGTAATTCATGACTTGTTCCAGTGAGGACACATAAAACGATTATCATCAATTGCAAAAAAGGGCCTGAAAGCTGCAATGGCACAAAAGATTTTCTATTGATCGATGAGAAATGTGCTTTTTTTAAGAGACCATTTAAAAAATATGAATACAAAAACAGATACTTCATTGGTATATGCCCGTTCAACATCTTTGCTTCATTGATGCAAGCGCCATTTTCATGTTGATCAATGTAAATGAATACACATACAGAGGAAAAGAGGAAATAAAATGTACAGTACATATATACACACAAAGTACACACGCACACAGACATTCTGACAGGGAATATGGCATATCTTTGGTAATAAAGGTCCTCGATTTGATGGTAAAATCAGAAAATAGAAAGAGAGACTGAGAGACAGATAGACGGATTTGATAGATCCAGTCCAAAGAGTTGCATATTCTGTTGCAGGTTCTCCTTGTTTGCTGTTCTTTCTATCTGCACTTGTCCCCCCCCCTGCCTCCATGTACACTCAGTCTCTAATTAATTTAATAAAGTGTAGCAATTTTGACATTTAGGCCTCTAATTGTCTCCACAGTAGCGGACCGGCTGAGCGGCGCTGCAGATAACGCAGACTGACAGAATCAGAGAAATGTCTGTTTATCTTGGGAATTAAAGGGTAAAAACAGGCCTGGCTTAGTAAAAGGTGCTCTCCTGCATTTATGCATGTGTGTGTTGGTGTGTGTTTGTTAGTGTATAAAGGGAGAACTTTTGCCTTTTTTTTGTTGTTGTGTGAACTTGGGTTTCTACAAGTGTGAGGATTCTCAGTGAAAGACAAGTCCGGTTATTGCTTAAATGGTCGGAGCTAATGGTTTATACAGGCGCTTCACTTGTTTAAGCTTATCAGTGTTGTCCATCTTAGAATGGACAACACTAGTGACCTTTGCCTCAGGTTTTGTAAAGGTTGCTGGTGGCAATTCACGTGTGCGGTAGTCTGTCTGTGCAAATTGCCCTCTTAATAAAGATATCAGATTCACCAAAAGGCCAAAAGATGAGGCGCAGACCCAGCAGTGTTCTTTTTGCCTATGCAGCCAAAGACAATCTTTCCATCTACCTAAGGGGACCTGCTAGCACCACCGCTTGCAGCTATTCGCATCTTCCATCAAAACATCACTGACAAGTCAAGTTGCTCTCTCTCTCTCGCCTTTCCTGCCGCCTCCGACCCGTAACCCATTTATCTTGAGATAACTTTGTCAGATTGTCAACCAAACTCTCCGGCGGGAGCAGGGCCCAAAGCTTATTACAGAGGAATCAGCACAGGCTGGTCACTGCTAAACGGATACTCCCTCCGAGCTCCCGCTGACTTGACTGCATTATTGGAGCTGCTGTTCAGCTGAAGTCAGTCAGTCAGACGACCAACAATTAGGCCGCTGAGGAACCACAGTATTCAGTGTTGATCTTGTTTATCTATCACACCGAAAAAACTTGGCTTTGAATGAAAAACTTTATAAAGGTAATGAAAACATACAGTATATAAACCTTTTATTATGATGTTGTTTTCTCTTTTTTCATGCAATTCATTGTTTTGTGTAAAACATATTAAATGCAGTCTAAATGTGGAAAAACGAAGCTCATTTGTGAAACATCAAAGATATATGTTGTCCCATTTCAGTAGTTCTTGTGTAAATATCCATATTTAGACCTATGTAAATGTCTGGGAACAACATTTTGATGCTATATAGGTGTCTCAAAGTTGTCAAATATAGTATTTATTAGCCACTGGCTGCTGTAAGTTTCACTGTCAGTTAATATTTGGTATTTTAAAGTTATTGTGGAGGAATTTCGCGAATTATTTAAAAGACTCACCCACTCTCCACTTGCACATGCACAACCCTGTACCTGCTCCTGAGAGGGAACTCCTATTAACTAAACGTGTGTGAGAGCATGCACCACCCAATTTCTCCTCATGCATGCTCTGTTTAAAAGTTTCTGTTCTCATAGCTCATACAAGCTTACTGTGCCCGAACATCTGCCCTCACCCCTAAATCCCTCAATCACTATATAACTATATATAGTGACTTCATAGCTAACTCAGGAAGCTGACCGTTTGGACAGATGATCAGTTTTTGCTCCCTGTTGGTCACGTAACTCCTCCTCCACCGTGCATTGCCTGCGCCATTTTTGTTATTAGTTGCTGTTGTCGGGTAGCGACAGCCTTTGGTGACAGCGGGCCGCTGTGATAGCAAATCCCATGATGCCTTATGAGGAGAGCGCTCAATTCAATTCAGTTTATTTATATAGTGCCAATTCACAACACATGTCATCTCAAGGCACTTTACAGTTTACCAGATCATACTGTCAAATTGACTCAAAGTTTTCTATCTAAGGAAAACCATTTGATCACATCGACTCATTGACTCAAATGCAATCCCTCACAGTAAGCATGCTTGTAGTGACAGTGGAGAGGAAAAACTCCCTTTTAACAGGAAGAAACCTCCAGCAGGAAGAAACCCTCCACTCAAAGCATTTCGAGATATATCTGCCTCTTCTGAGGCCTTTCTTTTCATCTCATACACTTCGTTGACACTTTTTTTCTTATGACCCTCGGCAATTTTCAAAGAACCACTATGAGTAAGGTGAGCTTCAATGTCTGTCTGAAACCGTAGCTCACTACATATATAAGGCTGAAAGTGGAAATGCACAGAAAAAGATAGCTAATGGGTAGAGCATGTAGGACGGTCTTACGTAAACATATCAGCAGAATGATTGACAATTAGGAGGACCAACTATTTATATGATCCAGATGGAAATAAAGGATTGTCCTCCATACCTTTAAATTTGGTGATTTCCAGTGCAGACACCATGTCTTCATAGAGCTGGATAAGATTATGTAAAAAAAAAAAAGATTTATGTAATTGATGCATTATGCACCAGCACTTTCTGTAAATCCTACAATGGTGGCTCACATGTGCGCCGTACTTTGCATATACAGGCTGCTTCACTCCTACAGCACAATGTTTCAACATGTCCAAAAGAAATCTGTGGCAGCATGTTTGAATCAAAAGGAATAGGTTGGTGTTGCTGAGCCGTTATTAACCAAAGTTGGCATTTCTTCTTACATTATTAATACTACATTCTAACATTATTGAAGGCAGAAATGCAATACTGTTAAAGATGTATTAGTGTATTACTTTTGTCCTTTTCTTTTGCTGATTTTCTGCATATTTTGCAGCTGCGTTATAAAATGACCACCTACAGTATGTGCATCGCTTGCAACTTCAATTATAAACGCTTCCCCCTCTCTTCTTGATCTAATTGTTCTGGATTCTCTTTAACAATTTAGGTGTTCACCATTAAGGTCCACAGAAAAAAATAGTTTAGGTGCTTTAACTATCTGACTATTTGTATGATGTGACATCCCTGTAAACTGAGCTTGTATAACACAGAGAGCAGTGGGAGGGAAGTGAAGAATGCAGCCGTAACACCTGTGATAAAATTTATGACCTTAAAAGTAAAGCAATGAGCTTAATAAGCAGGAGAGCAACGTTACAAGTATGGTAGGCTCATGATTTATAGGAAACGTGTTGAAATACATGTTTTAAATCAAGATGTGTTGAGAATCGCTCTTTTTCTGAGTTCTTCCTCTGGCTTTTGAAAATAACTACCAAGTGAAAATTCAAATGATTTAAATTAAGGGGGATCATTGCTCAGTGACAGCAGCAGCCTCCAAATGATGTTTGTTTTTGATTTATTTCTTTCTTTCTTTCCTTCTTTCTTTTTTTTTTTTTTACACCAATGCTTTGTGACATGATGCCCAGGACACTACACTATTCCTGGCCAGAAGACCTTGTCTTCATGAATAATGTGCCAACGTTAATCTTGACTGGTCTTGATTTATTCTGGGATGCCTTTGATGCACCAACATGCTAAGGGCTTCACAGGGACAACCACTGCACAGAGGAGACTAAGCGTAGCAATAAAGGGAACTGAAAGGAGGAGAGAAATAACTAGATGGAGTGAAGAAAATCTGTTCTCATTAGAATCTGGCTGTTTTAAAGGTCTAACATGCTCCTTGCAAAAGGTAATTCATTAGAAATGTTGCCATTTCAAACACTAAAACTATGTGAATTTAACTTTTTTAATATAATGTATTAGTTTGTATTACACTGTAATAATTGACATGGTGGTTTAACTTAAAAACATGAGTTAACTCAAAGTTAAGAGAGGCTTCATTCAACTCAGGAAGGTACGTTTAAAAAGTTGAGTTGTTGAGAGTTGAAGTGACAAACTGTACTACATGATCCATTCGCGAAAATTCACATTTTACACCAGAAAAACATGTTACAGCAGTTGTTTAATTATTGACCAACTGTTTAAATCAGTTCATTGAGTTGAAATAACAATCTACTGGACTTTGTTTCCAAGTATGAAGACGTCTCGTTTCCCATCCAGGAAGCTTTTTCATAGTCTTTTAACTTTTTTAGGTTAAGGTGTATGGTTCTGGTCTGGGAAAATGTGTAAAGGTGCCTGAACCTAATTTTATGGAGTTAGTTTTTGGTTTGTCCCTCCTGCAATGTAAACAATTTTGGGAGTCACTAAGTAGTGAACCTGCCCCTTAGGTCCTTCTTAGTCCTCCTCCAGATGTTACACCGTGGGGCTATTCATAAGGTCCTTATATTGCTGAAAAAAAGCAACCATCCATCCGCCACTTCACTTTTCATATCCATAGTAAGCTAAGGTGGTCAACCTCTTGAGTTGATAAGCAGCTGTAAGGGAGGGAAGCACCTACATAGGTGTGGCTAAAACTTATCTTAATTTGAATCCCTTATTAGATTAAGAGAACAGCTTTCTACTTTAAAACTCAAAATATTAGGTTATGATGATATGCCTTTACATTTCATTGAAAGAGCCTACAAGTTTGAGTTGAAATGCCACAAACTCAAAGTTGTGGAGGATTTTCAAATTTTTTTTTTAAAAGACCCGCCCTCTCCTTTTTCAAAAAAAAGCAAAACCCTCAACATAGGGAACGCCTATAAAACGTGTGTGAGAACATGCACGAGCCCATCTCTCCATGCACAAGGAGAAATGTTGCTGTTCTCATAGCTCATACAAGCTTACTGTGTCTGAACGTCCATCCTAACCGTTAAATCCCTCAATCACTATATAGAGTGGGGACTTTATAGTGGACTTTATAGCGAACTCAGTTAACTTAACATTTGGACAGATCACTGTTTTTTGCTACCCTTTGGTCACGTCACTCCTCCTCCACCGCACGGTGCCTGCGCCATCTTTGTTATTAGTCGCCACTGTCGGGTAGCGACAGCCTATGGTGACAGTGGGCTGCTGTGACAGTAAATCGCATAATGCTTTGCAAGGAGAGCTCTCTGTGTGAAGCATTCCCGTATATATCTGCCTCCTCTGAGGCCTTTCTTTTTTTTCTCATGCACTTCGCAGACACTTGTTCTGTTCAACCCTCAGCCATTTTCATAGAACTACGGTGAGAAAGGTGAGCTTCAATGACTTTCTGAAACCGTAACTCACCACACATATAAAAATGAAAGTGCACATGCACAGAAAAAGATAGCAAACAAGCACGTTGGACGGCCTTACGTAACCTTACCACCAGAATGATTGACAATTAGGAGGACCACTTATTTAGATGATCCACCTGGAAATAAAAGGTCATCCTCTATACCTTTATATTGAAATTTCAGAACTGAAAATGTTAAGTGCAAGTAAATCATAGAAATAAGTCATGATGGCTAATTCCAGGTATGGCTTTTTACAGTGATAACAGACCATTTTGAAGTCCGAATAGGTTTGGTAAAAGGACTGCCAAACTGTGTCAAAGATAGAAACCTTTTAACTGAACTAAAGGTGTCAATTACCAAAGGAAATCAGTCAAATTAGTTACGCTTTTTAATAGAGCCAAAAATATTGCACATTAGTTGTATAAGCACATACGTATGGGTTGCTCAGTGACAACAATATAAAAAAAATAATATGAAACTTCAATTTTGGTAAAGCAATGCATTTTTGCATTTTTTTTTTAGTTGTTTGCATTTTCTTTCATAACATCATAAAACTGTAATGAAGGCTAAATAACACATCCTTTGGTGCATCCCTTTCTTAATGATTTACTTATCTTTTTACCACCCAGGTAGAGTGATAGAGATAGTAGCTTTGTTATCGTCAATTTCCAGAAAAGGGACACTGCTTTATACAAATGCACTGAAAGGGGAATAATTTAAAGAAAAAATAATCAGTGGATTAAGGCAAAAGTTTTCTGCATAACTTTATTGAACACAGCTTAACACATTATATAATACATTATGCCGCAATACCTATGCAAATAACTCAGCCTGAGGACGTACAGTAGCTAAACACAGAAGCACATTGCCTAAAGTAAATTTTATCAGGAAGAAAAATTAAGAGAATATACTGCTCAAAGTTAATCGTTGAAATACCTCTAACAATGGTGTTGCTCAGGACAGAAACATAGATGACTGAGGATTACATTCTCTGAAATTGAAAATTAATGACAGCGCTACCATAATATCATTACAATCTACAAGCTGATGTAGTCACAAATGATTTAGAATTTATTATGGACATCTCTCTACTGTAGCTTACTTGAATCCCAACGAGCTAACCTAACAACTACCGTAAACAAAATTTTCTTTGAAGTTTTTCAATGCAAATAGGGTCAAATTTGAATGTTCACCAGGTCATCCGGAATTTCCATAATAAAAACATCTCAACCGCAAGGCCCTTTGTGTTCTGTCTTTTGTATACGTTACTTTCTAAATGGACAGAACCCATTGTGAACTTAGACAAAGGGCGAAAGAGGAGCCCTAAGGCTGCCGCTTCATTAAATACAAATAAGGCTTATCATGAAGAAATTAGACTGTAGAAAGAATTTGAAGCATTCTTATAATTTGTCTTAGTAGATTGGCAACACATATTGATAGATGTAGTTATAGGGAAGAATATGTCCACCAATCTGATTCCTCCCATAGACATCTGTGAGACATCCCAGTTTAGCAGTGTAATGACCCGGTACTAACAGCATTCATTTGGCTCTATCAAGGTCAGTGTCAGCCATTGTGTTTTGAACCAGTGACCACAAACACGTACAGGTGCTCAACACACAAATGGTAAACCAGCAACAGAATAACACAATCACCACTTAGCTTAAAAGTTTTTGTTTATTTCAGTTCAGTTTATCTATATAGCACCAATTCACAACACATATCATCTCAAGGCACTTTACAGTTCACCAGATCATACAGTCAGATTGATTAAAAGTTTTCTACCAAAGGAAAACCAGTTAATTGCATCGACTCATTGACTCGAAGGCAATCCCTCACACTAAGCATGCTTGTAGCGACAGTGGAGAGGAAAAACTCCCTTTTAACAGGAAAAAACCTCCAGCAGAACCAGGCTCTGCGTGAGCGGCCATCTGCTGAGTCCTACTGGGGTTCAAGGAGGCAGAAGATTTTACCGGGTAACAGGCAAATATCTCGAGAAGAAAAACACAATCTATTGTTTCAAGTCATTAGTTAGCAGTGAGCTTTAGTTTCATACACTGTTAAATGGCAAGTTATATTTTCTGTTTAGAGTGGCTAGAAGAAACACACTTATGGGGAACACCTGTACAAATTATGGATGATTATGTCAAATGTCTTAAAATATAAGTTCAGCTTAAAAATTATAAGATCAAAACTAGCTTACTAGAAGGAACACATTTATTTACATGTTATTTTTTGCTAAGTGGGATTCAGGCAGGTAGAAGAGTGAAACAATAAAGCACACTTACTACGCCCTGGCTTCCTTACATGTTGCTTTCCATTGTTTACTTTGCTTATTTCTGTCGCACTGATGACACCTGCAATTACACACTAATTTTAGTCGGAAAGAGGCACTAAAACCATTAGGAATTGCTTTAGATTTAGAAATGCATTTGGCAAATTACCCATTTCTATTTTCTTTTTTTTAAATATTTATATCTATATATATATATATCTATAGATTTATATATATCTATAGATATATATATATATATAATAAATAAATACATAAATAATTTTTTTTTCTATTTTCGATTTTTCCTGTATATTAAAAATGGTAAGAAAAAGTGAGCTTTTTATTATATTAATTTAAAAGAGCATCTAAAATACTGCTTGTGAATAAAACAAAACATCTTTGTTTGTTGGTCCTCTGATGAATGCATGCTTAAGGGAACTGTCTGCAGTAGAATTAGCCTTTATAGCAATGTACCAACTTTGTGAAAAAATAAATAAAATAAATAATTGACCTGTTCTTGAAACATGACCCTGATTACCAGACTATGCATGTGTGCAGATGTTATAGCCTGTTAGTGTACAAAGTGCAGTCACAGGTGTTTTCTCTCTCTTGTTTTCTGACCCAGCCCCTGAAGGCCGTGTTAAGGCTGTTGTTTGGGCTGGGGGGCTGACGACTGAGATTTATTCATAGGTAGAATCAGTAAGCTCGTCACTCTGAATAGGATCCAGGAACAGACCTACGGCAAAACCCGGTAAACTATTTGTTGAATCACACTCAAACACCAGTGCGGTGGGCATTCTTTCCTGATGAATGTTTTGTGAACAAAAACAAAAGATTTCCAAACATATCTTTCCATTCAGAATTTTAAGTAACTAGCTATGTTGCATTAAGGAATGCAATAAAAATAACATGATTTTCATACAATGCTATGCCTAATCTAGCATCAGCAAACAACAATTTGTAACAGCATGCCCAAAAAAGCTACCAAAACAAAAAACTGTACAGACATTTCTGATGTTTAAATACCACTTCCACAAAGATGGGAATATAAGAAAAAAAAAAAAAAACAGCTTCCATGCAATCTAACGTCAAGATAGACTAGAATTAACATCTGGTTTCTATGAGGCTACGAGATGGAAAAAATGTTTTTGGACCAAAAGTTGCCTTTTATTGGTAAATTGTGACCTTGCCAGTGTACTTAAATAGTGACACATGTGTGGGGAGTAATTATCTTGTATGGTGTCCAGGATTAAGAAATAGTCATTCCCATACAGAAAAGAAATAGGAAAACATATAAAGTATTAATTCATCTTCAGTTTATGTCTCATATACTACACATCATAGAGGGCTTATATGATTTTATGAGTGGCCACTTCTATGTTTATTTCATACAATGCTATATAAATAATTAAAATCGAAATATGTGAAAACTATGCATGCAGTATATAAGTGAATCTTTTTATTGTTTCTTTACTAAGCCCATTTAAAACACATCCTTTACATAAATAAACAAACTCCACCATGCATAGTTTTTTTTCTGTATGAAAAGTTAACATTTTAAGAAGACTTTCACAAAGCTATAAATGCAACTCAGATGTTTAGACCATGCATCTACAGTACAAACATTTCACCTGTGTAGCTTGATTGCTTCTTGGCTTTAAATCAGTGGTCTCAAACTTAAGTCAAGGGCCATATTAACTTCTAATGTGTCCCTTGCCCTACACACCTAAATCAAATGGATAAACAAGCCGACTAGCATGCGGTCAGGCTCTGTAGAGCGCTGCTAATGAGCTCTTGTTGGTAGACACATCAAAATGTTGCAGGAAACTGGCCTTAGAGAGGACTGGAGTTTTAGACTACTGCTAAAAAAAAAAGATAGAAAAAAACCAAGCTCCTTTTGGGTTATTGAGCTGATAAGGAAACTTTCTTCAATAACATGTGGTTCCAAAATGTAAAATGTTGGTTTGTACAAAGCATTACTATGTATGTGTTTTGGTGAACGTTATAACAGAACAGTTGTTCCGTGGTACAAGTATTTTTGAAATAAGCTCAGATTATGTAAAAAGACAAGTTTTGGCATTTATTTTAAAGGATAATGTGCAAACCATTAAAGTGTTGACTATTTGTGAAATTAAAAGCATTTATTTAACAGTGAATAAATACACTGTTCAAAAAATTAAAGGAACACTTTGAAAACACATCAGATCTCAATGGGGAAAAATAATTATGCTGTTTATTCATACTGATATGGACTGGGTGATGTGTTAGGAACAAAAGGATGCCACATCATTTGATGGAAATGAAAATTATCAACCTACAGTGGGCTGAATTCAAACCCATTGGAAGAGTAGTGTAGCATTTCTTGAAATATTTAAAATGCCTGTGAAATATTGGAAAATTGAAATCTGGCAATAGTTTTAGTCAACTATCACCTTTGTGTAATCTTACGCATTTCCTAACAATATTAGTTGTATTTTATGTATCTCCTACATGTATGACAGCACAAGTATTTACCATATTTCCTGTAATCATTCAGTTTGTTAAAAACTGGCCAGTCATATTAGCTTAAATATTCTTTTTTTAACTATTGATTTAGAGTGGGATGAGCTAAAATAAGGTATTATTCCACAAATTATGAGTAAGTCCTATTTTAAACCAGACCTTTGTCAAAGCTTGATACTTTATTCAAAGAATACAATTACAATTTTATGGCTAAATTTTCCAATACCTTCTTTAAAAATGATGACAGAAGCTTAGATAAGAGAGTATTTTGTACATTATCATCCACACTCAGTTAATTTAAACAACACAAAAGCCTGATTAGACTTAATTGAACCAAAACCATCTTGTGTTATATCAAATGCTTCCCTTGAACAAAAGCTTAATTATCTACAGATGAGACTACTCTGCGCTTTTAGTTTACCTTTGCTCATTGGCTATTTTTTTCCCCACTTGCTAATTCTGTTTTACAATACCATGAAAGGCTTCCGCAAAGTCTGGTATATATAACTTCAAGGACATCTGTACGTCCTAAAGATGGACTCAAAACAAATGCAAAGCTCAATTTGCATTTGTATTGAGCTTTGCATTCTGTGTTTTTGTGTGACATTGTGGATGCTTACATGTAGTCACACAAAATAACATGGCTGGAAAAGTCTGGTCAGCAGGTGAAAGTATTTATGTTGAACTTTTTTATGTAAAAAGCTTTAATTTTGACTGTTTATGTTGCCATAGCAGCAGAATACTGAGCAACCAACTTTGATGGCATGCATTGCCACCTCCACTCTGCACCAGCCAGAGAGTCAAAGTGGAGAGTACTCTCTGCATTGACAGGTGTGCAAGGGGATTATACCGCCTTCTTTTGTTTTTCCAAAGCTGGAAGGCAAATTGGTTCTTCCTCTTGGTCCTATGACACCATGGTAAAAAGGAAATGTTGAAATTTTTGTTGCAAAAATGTAGGGGTGGAGTACTTGACCATAAAATACCAAACCCTCCAAGGACAATGCACACATAATCCAACTGGGTCACAGTATGCCCGACTCTGTTGGGACTTTGAAAGTTGACTATACAGCTTTTAGCATTAAAGACATTTTAAAACTGTACTTATAAAAGAGGCAGTCCATATGTCAAGGAGATTGATTTTACATACAGGTGATTCTGGAAGACCTAAGGAAATACACACTTATTGATTTGGATTGCTGACTCAACATGTTTTGCGATACGCTGGGTATAAAAATAATTGGCTGCCTGACAGCCTAAATTAAGACAGCCAAAAGGTGCAAGCCCTGTGTATATACTGTACATTACATGATTTCACAACAGATTACCGCAATATCCTGCAAATCCAAACAGAGAAATTAGACAAACGCAAAAAAATCCATAAAGCCCGATATGAGTTACTGACCAACTACCCCTAGTGGTCTGAAGTATGCCTGCTTGAAAGCAGTGCTTCAGACCACTGGGAAGCGGGTACTGAACAGGGAGAAAGATAAGACCTATCATGAAAACTTAAATGGGAATTCTTGGGATGGCCCCTTGACCCAGTGCAGGTAGTGGGAAAGAAGTACTGTCCTAATATTACAAAAATCCTTGAGAAATGGCCGCACTACTGCATGAAGCTGTTGCAAAGCTGGTCAGTTCCTTCAGTGGCATCCTGAGTGCATAAAACAACATTGTCGCAGATCTCTCCTCCCAAAAGCTGCTATAACCACCTCTTATGTCAACAAACTCAAAAATATGTTTACATCCCTTATTTTATTTGCATGAACATTTTGTAAATTTTCTTAACACATATACTCAGCCACATTAATTACATTTATACTCAGATTATTTAATGTGAGTAAAATACTTTTAACATTTCTACAGTATAATTTCATCATGTGGCAAACTTCACCTTACTGCATGAAATATTAATGTATAAAAATGAACAATTTAGTCTTAATGTGGCTCTGGATGAATTTGCTGCTTGTGAAATATACAAAAAAAATATTTGAATGAAGTGTTAAGTGGTTAAATCATAATAAAACAGGAACATTCTGGTCATTTCAAAGCTACCACAAGGGGCCCAGACAAACAAAGCTAAAGAAAACAAACACATGTGCATCTAGAATATTTGTATTTTCCAATTTCCTACAAGCATTATCCACTTATGGAAGCACAGATTTCTGAGAGGTGCATCATGACTTACTTAATTTAATTTCCTAGGAATTCAAGTACAGAATGTCTCATTTTTGATTACAACTAAAATAGCTGAGCTTATTTATGAAATTGTTTTCTATTTGCTGTTGAATTTGGTGGTTAAACATTGTTTCATAGAAGATCCATATTCCAGGCCATTAATTTGACTTATCAAAACACAGATTAGGGGGAAAACCAAAAGTGAAACAAGAATCTTGAATCTGTTTTGCTTTTTTTTAACAAAGCAAAACAGAATGTTGATATCTATTAAATGATCTCAGTAGATCTGTGTTTTGACAGCCAGACTACATGTGCAGTGGCCATGACTAAATACCCCTTAAAAAATGTAAAAAAAAAAAAAATAATAAAAAAGTAATGTGATGCATTTATTTCTCTGATTTTGGGTCTTCTGTTTGGAAGACGACGGGTAAGTGACAGAAACATTCCTATCATTTTCCTTTAAGCCTCTACCTCACCTTCTTGTGGTTAGGTGGGGGGTGGGCTTTACCAAGAAGTCGTCTCTGTGGCAGAACGAGTAGCCTGCCTGTCATCTTTGTCTTGTCCAGGCTCGGCAATCTCACTAACTATACTCTCCCTTGGCCCGGCCTCGCTGGCTGGCCGGGTTTTCCACCAGTGCTGACAACCCACATAAAATTAAGGGCCATGAATCCAGTGCTACCTATGAGTGGAGCTGACAGCGAGGGGCCTACCTATAGCTAATGTCCTCCTCCTCCTTCTTTTCAGCCTCATCTACACACCCGTTAAGCAACAGCTCGGCAGAACGGTGGGCTGGCTAACAGGCGGCTGGGAACCCACTGGCCCTAATTGATGATCTCTTATTCTGGGGAGGGTAGGTCTGCAGTATCAAGTTGAGGCATGGGGGTGGGTGTCCCCGGATATCTAACTCCCTCCTTGTCCTCTTCTTTCTGCTGCTCTAACCCCATCTTAGTGACAAAATGCTACATACCTCTGCTTAGGTTCTTTGGCATGAGAGGTTCTATAAAATCAAGAGAATGATTGTTCTCACTCCCTGTTCCGGTAGAGTCATACATTTGCAGAATGTGTGATTTTACTAACCTGCACTGAATTAATATACCTGTTTCTAAATGCGTAGCATCTAGAAAATACTCAAATAACTATGGGACATTTAAAAATGCATGAAATATAATGAAAAAGTCCTACTGGATCAAAAACAGTGCGAGCTCCTTAAAAACAAGATATATGTGAATGTGGCAAGTCTAGACAATAACAGATTCCATAAAGAAACAGTGTTTTGTTTCCTATACAGACTGGCATGTGTGTATCGGCAACAGGGAGTAGAACTAAATAGAAGTAGGGTTTTGGTCGGGAGCCGTCAAGTGATTAGAGCAATTACACGTCAAGAATCTGTCAAAGCTAATCACATCCTGTCTCCTTAGTCTCTGCAGAGCGTGGCGAGAGGATGACCTAGACCTACCCGCTTACACTTGGAACACTATAACAGCTAGTTATAGTAGGTTATTATACAGGGCTTCCCTAACACACTGATACTTCAAGGTTATTACATCCAACTAATTACCTGACAGTGCTGAAAGATGACTAGTGCCGCTATGCTAAGGGTTTGAATTTTGTTTAAGAAATGTTATTCTGCAATATTTGTCTACTGGTACTTGAAAAGTCTTTCTTTTTTTGGTGTCTGTGTAGTGTAGAATATAAGGTGTAGAATGTGTGTGTGTGCTTGTTTATGTTTCCTTTTGAGGACCCTTTCTAGAATATTTACTGACTTTTCAAAGACCAGCAGGCCTTCTGGAGACCAAAGTCCACTCCTAATGTGGCTAACTCGACTTTTAAAGGGTAATATACAAAGGAAATATACCTCTGAGACTGATTTGTGCTTGATGTATTAATGAGGTTCTCACAACCAAATTTTGTCATTTTAGCTTCCATGCCCCGTAGCACAGCTTCTGTGAAGCCTGATTTTCTGCATCATGCACCTAGACAATTATTAAACTACATATCCAATTCTGCATGGAAAAACATAGGGGTGTAGCCACAGCTCCATCTATAAAGGGATTGCAAATATTATTTAGTCTTTAAGGATTTGGCCAATAATTATCACTACAATGAGCAGATTATTAAAAAATTATTGGAAAGGCCTGTGCTTTCTACTTCTAGATGTTATGGTTTGTTTTATAACAGGTACAAGGGTAAAAGCCATATGGAGTATAAAAGCTGCAGATGTTGCTTTCACGTGTCTCATTCCTGCACAGAACAAATATGAGTCATAACTGAGCTTTTAGTTCCTCTGACCTCAAGCTGCTGAGGAGTCCTGGTCTTTGTCCTGAATGTTGGCGGTACTGGGTCTCGGGTTTGGCCTGCATGGCTGGAGACGGCAGTGCAGAATTGTCAGCGGGGATCTGTGTCCTACGTCTCACACTGTGCCCCTTTGGCCGCTGCTGTTCTTCACTGACTACCTCCCTCTGGCTGGTTTTATGTGTGTTTGCCTGGAACTGCTGCTTTCTTCTTGAGCCAGGGCCACCTGTCCCCTGTTGTTCTTGGGTGCAGTGCTTTGCAGGTCTTTTTCTGTTGTTTCCCTTCTTACAACTTTACACCCACTCAACATAAACACTTTTTTCTACTCAGACTCACCCACCTACCCACACATACTGTACACTCATGCACCAACACACAATGCCTCCCAATAGTTGTAGGTCATACAAACACATGTTACTAAACTACTTTGATGCTGGGCTGAGTCTGCATTAAGTCAGTCATGCAATTAGGATACCACCTTGAGCCATCCGTTTTGTAGATCAAAACTGCCCTGACACTTATAGGTAACCAGCTTATCTAAATGGTATGCATGAAATACCTAATCGGGATGCACGGGGGAAAAAAGCAAACAATGGAATCACTTTCTTCCATTTTTTTTTTTTTTTTTTTTTTTTTTTTTTTTATCATTGTATCTAACATCACAAATCTAAATAAAAAAAGGTGGGACTGACCATTATCAATAGGTATAATTTTTTATTACTATGAAATCATATAATATTCATTCTAAGATCTATTGACAAAAGAGCATTCACCTATGACGCTGAAACTACTGCATATCCTCCCTTTTTTATGCTGTTTGTTCTCTATTTGTTGGTACAGAACATAACCTTCCTTCTACTTCTGCCTCTTTGACTCTGCTAAATTCAGAGCTGTGACACTAAATGGAGGCATTTTGGCAGCTCTGTGCTGTTATGGAGGACTGACTGCCCTGCAGATCCCCTGCTGAAGGATCCCTGGCAGCGTAGTTTAGAGATCGTTGCAGATGACCTGCGTTCTGTGTGGTTGCTGAGTCTCTTGTGCTCAGACTTGTGGTTCTGCGCTGCTGTGCTGCTGTATTGCTGTACCCATGTTTATCTCAGCCCCTCCTGACCCCTCTACGTTACCGTGTTCCCGTGTGTTGTTTCGACATTGACTTAGAAACACCTCTGAGGTCAGATAAAAAAAACACTTTTGTAGCTGTTATTTAAAAAGAAAAAAACTATATTTAAAGATGCAGTTCCACATGAATAAAGTCATATAGATGAATGCTTCCTCTAATCATACCAAATCACAAAACTAAGTAGTTATACTACAGATACATTTTATGTAAAATGTTAATTCACAACAGAAATTTTAATTTGCGTCTATCCAATCCAATTATGATCTAAATAGAGGTACAACCTTAAAAGAAAGGAAATGCACGTGTGTGTCAGTGATCTGGTCTCACAATATACTTGTAGTGTTCACATTCAGCTGTTCTTAATGATTATAAATTCAAGACGACTCTAGCTTAAATGCATGATGCGTGTATCGTTGCCTCTTTCACATGTTTAAATAACCTCAGCTTGTATATCTTTCCAAGCATGATGCCCTTTGTTTTGCAAATAGAGGCGATTATGAGTGATTATCTTCACAAAGCCATGTCTATATTACATGTATGTGCTATCTGCACGATTACATATGTGTATAAGCTCAGGGATTACTTGGGGATTACTTGGTCTTTGTCATTTTAAGTGAGTAGGCATGTTTCCATTTTGCTCAGTACAAATTATTTACCGATCAAGAGCATTAGGACCTGAGAGCATTACAGAACCATAATATAATGCACCTACAAACCTATATATATATATATATATATATATATATATATATATATATATATATATATATATTTCAGCTAATAATTAAAGGTTTTACAGAACAGTTCATACTTCTGCAGATGCATTTGTTTGTTAAGTGGGCTAATCTTGCACAGCCTTTTTAGAAAGGCAACCAAGAATAGGAAACTGTCACAATCTGCCAGAAACTGTGACTGGCTGGGGCTGCAAATGCACGCTCCAGGCGTTTTCCGCCCCTATCTCAAAACCTTACATCATCTATTATTTTCCTGCTTTTATTGATATGTAATTTTTTTTTTCCTTTATCTATGTACAAATTCAAAATGACAGTTACAGGGTAGCAAAGAAAAACAAAAGAATCCTATATGTAATTTCCTGTCCCATCACTCCAAATGCACACACACATATAATTTTTTGCAAGTGTTGTTGTTTTTTTTTTTTAATATATACTTATATTTGTATATATCCCTCTCTACCATTTGTGTGATTGTTTCTGAAGTCAGAGTTATTGTTTGTGATGTCTCAACGCAGTCCAACTGTCACCAGCCTCCAATGTCTACATACTGGATATTATTTCTGTCTGTCCGTACTCCATCTTGGGGCACAATGGAGCCTCTTTCATTTTCCGTGTCATAATGCGATAGCACAAATTTCCCTGCGAGGCATCACACTATTGGAAAAGCGAATAACATATGTTGTGTCTCAAACTCACCCTTCTTCCCCTTATCCCACTGGTGCAGATGACCAGTGAGTGTGCCAACGCCAAGGGCTGAGGACAAAGAGGGAAGGCAAGAGGAAGAGGAGCGTGTTCCGGGAAACATGTCACATAGACTATCATTCATCTCCGATGTGGAGGAGCAGAATAATAGAAAATCTCCCTATCAAAACCAAGAAGAAGTGCCATAACACATTTAATTCAGAGTACCTTCACCACCCTACGTGCTTCTGTAATATTTTGCACATATGTTTTATAGATATTGGAGGAGAAAAGTCTGCACTGCCTCAAGGAACCTTACAAAGGAGATTATCTTTTCCTTGGCATGTACTTTAGCTTGGTGCCTTCTGACAGGGTGTGTTTAGTTTTTTTTGTGTGTGTTTTCTACTGTATCATGTTTCACATAGTCTCTTGCCCATGCTAATCTTTTGCCCAGCCAGGCTTTCAGGGCATCCTGGCAGCTTATGTAATGAGAGGATAAATAAGCTTAAAGAACTAGAAACTTCCACTGTCGAATCCATACTTTGGCCTATACTGAGTCAAGTGATACAGGGTCTTGCAAAAGTGTTTGTACCCATTAAACTTTTTTTTCCCCTTTTTGCCACATTAAAACTATGAATATAAATGTATTTTTATTGGGATATGATTTTAGAAACAAACACAAAGCAACATCTACTTGGGGAAGAGGATGTTTAAAATTTTTTTTAAACAAATTCAAATCTGAAATGTGTAGTGTGCATTTGGACTTTGCCTCCCTTCATACATACTTTGTAGAACAACAGAATACAAGACAGTCTGACAGAAAGAGTCAATTTTTCCATCCCTTTCGAGATGTAAGTATATCAGCAGCAAAGTAATGGGTAAAAAGAAGCACTCAATAACAAATAAAGACCCCAGGATAAAGCTGCTCTTCCTGATGAGCTTATCCAACTGCTTCCTGTTGGCTACAGATATACTGCTGCTCAGACCTACAACCTTTTGAAGATGGATGGTGGTGCCACAGTTTGAAAAGTTTTAAGGAGCATCCCCGTCTCTCTAAAGTACCTCAATGTTTGCTCCGGTGCTTCCTGTAAACGAACATCAATACTATGGCTTCTTTCCAGTTTATTTTCAGGTGGATACAGTGCATATGCTGTGTGTCTTTGCTTGTGAAAAGATTTTGTTGCAGTTACATCTGCATCTTTTTAGAGTCTCTAGAAATGCTGCACATCTTCTGGCTGAAATTTCGCCTCTTTTATTTTTATTTTTTTAACAGTTAAACTTTGCTAGATTGAGAGGAAAACATTTACATAAGATTCACTTGTTGGATTTAGGTCTATGCTTTGACAAGGTTATTTTTTTTACCTTAGCTAAAACACAAGTTTCTAAATCCACTGTTCTACAACTTTTGAATAAATCCTTGCTTAAACGCAACAATCATAAATGAGCAAAATGGTCATGGTTTTAGTTAAAATTATGGTGTAGTTAGCAGTAGTAGAGTTGACAGCAGATGTTTTTAAAATGCAAGGCAAGTTTATTTGAATAGTACAATTCATTACATGCACAATTCAAAGTGCTTTATATTAATTCGATACAATATAGAAGTAACATACAAGCAGAATAAAACAAAAATATCTGTAAAACAAATTAAATAAAAAAAATGGTTTGTTGTAAATAAGTCCACAAATGATGTTTTGATATTTCTACTCTGGTTCAAAAAAGACTCTAGGCAAATCTATGATGAGAAATAGACTAATATTTATGAGCAGATTGGATCTATGCAGAAATTGGGTTATTTCATCCAAATAGCTCTGGTTGGAAGGGTCAGTTGAAGTGATTGTTTGTATTTACTTTCCAGAAAGGACCTTGTGAGACGTGGTAAATTGGAGGATAAAGAGGCAGGTGAGGTGAGAAAAGAGGATAAAGAGGTGAGGACTCATAGAGCATTTAGGAAAAGGGATAAAAGGGAAGTGAAGAAGATATTGAGAGAAATCACGGTATGCTATCTTCACAAAGATGAAAGGTATAACAAATCTGGTCACTCTAGACCAAAACTAAGACACTAGTGGAATGGTCTGATTTCTTTCAGAGAAGATAAGCATGATCAGGGTCAATCAAGAGATTAGGTCCTGATTTCCTCTCATATGATCATAAAAATCTGCTTTAACAGTTGACTGGTCCTCAAGCTCCTCCTGAGTAGCCATAATGAACACAGCTGCACCTACTGTTGTTCACATCTTGGAAAGAATTAGGGTTGGGGAAAATACAAAACTTACTTGCACAAACGACTGTGGATATTACCTCAACATTACATCAAGCTCTACACAGGCCTGATAAGTCACTTATTTGACCCTCGTGCTTTAGACTGGGGATGACTCTAAAACTTGCAGAAAAGTTTCTTGCTGGTACTGGATTAAGTAGCCACTAACCAAAATTATGTTATAGTTCCAGCTGTTTATGGTCAGTTTCCTAAATGCACTCTCAGAGTCTCAAGTCTTTTCATAATGAGGTATATTAATTAAGAGCATCCAGCATAATGCTGCCAAAATTATCTTTTGCCATGGGAATTTTGTGTTGACAGTGAGGTTTCTCCTCACTCACCTACTTGTGATAAACTGCATCCAAGGTTTCTAATGTATTTCTTTCAAGCAGTGGTTTTCATTTCCACATTGTTCCATAAATGCAAGGTTTGTGGCGTGCATGACTCATCATTTCAACAGATTGTTTTATCTATGCTGTGGATCTCCATAGGTCATCCTAAGAGGCCACTGGGCTCTTGGCTACTTATCTGTTCTTGTTCTCTTTTGCATACCTGTCAGATTAAACAGACTTGGTGTGTTGTAGTTATACTTTAACAAAAATGGTTTATTGAAAAAGGCAAAGCTAGATGGCAAATGGTTTTAGAAATGTACTCTGCTTTATTAAAATACTTTATAACCATATCCCTAATCTTTCTTGTTCTCACTTAGGATTTTGTTTAAAAAGTCTCAAAGGCCTTTATAGAACAGCTAAGTTTATACTGTTAAGATTAGACAAAAGAAGTATTTCTTAATCAATTTTCTTCCCCAGACATTTACTTGCAATGAATCTTATTTGAAGCTATCGGTTTAGGCGGATCAAATACAAATGTGCACCATGAATTTCTGAATTAGTAAAAAAATAAGTAAATAAAAGAAATAAAAACATAAATCGTCAAAGTTATGTACTGCTTTGCTGTGTCTGTCACATGAAATCCTTTAAAAAAGCTGATGTTTCATTTTGTGCCATTACACAACAAAAAAAGATGTTTAAGGGGGTTTAATACTAATAAAAAAAGCACTGCATTTGTTTGAAAAAAAACACATGAAAATATATTAATCAAGGGAGATTAAGTGACACATGCAAACCAACAGTGAGGTAGCTTCTGCTATCTCATCTGTCCCTTGATTGACAAAAAATGGCCGTTATTACAGCGAAGATAAAGTGAAATGGAGAGGGAGCAATTGAGCGGAGAAGGGGGAGTTAGTAAAAGTGAGGGAAAGTTCAAATGAGGCGAGAGAGATGATGAAAAGAGGAGCCACTCTGTCCTTTGAGACTCCTTTTCCTCCCTTGCTGCCAAATTAGCCCAATTAGTCAAAGTGGCCTCTGTTCAGGCTGCTGTCATACCCCAACACCAAGCAGCAGTGCCAGCGGTCATTCTCCCTCATCTAAGTCTTCTGACTCTCTCTTCTGCTGCTTCTCCTCCCGAGCCACCTGCACCCATTTCTGCCAAGCACTTATACTGTGTGTGTGCACGTACCGAGTTGGAGAACCTGTATTTGAGTGTGTTTGTGAAGAACGCTTGAAAGGAAAATGTTCTCTTTAAATCAATCCCTCCCCAAGCGTAATGCCGTGGCGTTCCTTCTTCTTGCTGCAGTCTCCAAAGCAGAGGTGTGAGATGTTTTTTCAGACCTGAGGTCAAATCTACCAGTTCTCTTTAAAGCATAGCATTGCAAAACTCTTTTATGTTATAACATCTGAAGCACTGAAACAAAAAACAAAAAAAGATTTTATAAAAAATAAAAAAAAGGAGCTGGAGATGGGTTATGTCTGTAAATGCCCTCAGCATGGATACACATATGAACTGATTGGACAATAACAAAGCTTTAAACCCCACAACTAAAAAGCAAACCTCTTCAAATTAATGTAATTGTTTGGCCTGGCATGTGAAAACACAAATAACTCATGGAGAAGAATAATGGGCACCTTCACCCTACAGCATCTTTCATGACATCATTCCGTCACCAGTAACACAAATACACAGTTCCTTCAAAAAAAAAAAAAATCACTTAGAACTCAATAGCTACAGTCATCTTTCATTTCAAATCTGTAAAATTGGAGGAAAAAGGAGCATGTGATAATCTCTTGCCGATGGGCTCTGAGAGAACAGAAGAACGAGTTGAATGAGGGACGAGAGAGAGGGAGAGAGAGAGGGCTTTAATTGGTCAACCTTGTTGCATGAACAAACACACCTCAAGCCAGTTCAGTGGTGGCAGAAAGAGAGGGAAGTCACTACATGAGTATAAGTGAATGCACTCATCCCTTTAATATACCTCAGTAGAGCTGTATTTTACCTTGGGCCTTGTCTCGGCAAAGTAAAAAGAAACAGCATTGACCCTTAAAAACAAAGAAGGACGTTTTTTTCATCTTGTACGTTAATAAGAAAAAAGTTATTTACATTACCTTACAAAAAACTGTTTGTACCCCTTGAACTTTGATCTTGTGTAACAATGGAAAGAGTGAAGTTTTCTCATATATGTCACCTTCGGCAGTAACTACATACTGTCCATATCATACACACACACACACACACACAGTAACTCTTGTTGTATCTTTGTCATTAATATTGTGAAAGGACTCATCCCAGACTAATTTTTTAATTTCTTTCAAAAAGAAAAGGTCTTTCAAGATGACTTTTTCTAAAGTACCATTCACCTTTCCTACCTCTACTGAAGGGAAGCATCCCCACACTCTGGTTATACCATTATTATACTTCATTACGGAGATGGTGTCTTCCAATTAATATGCAGTAAACATTTTCTACTATATTGTATTCTGTATTTTATTAGATGTCCGATCAGGGGAAGTGGTGGCCTAGTGTTTAGAGCCGTGAGCTTGTTCTCTGAGAACAAATACTCGATCCCAACAGCCTGCACTCTGGCTCCCTGAGCAAGACCTTTAACCCCCGATTGCTTACTGCTCCCCAAGGCGATGGGTTAAGATGCAGAATTGAATTTCTCCATTGTTAGATCAAATGTTCAATCGTTTATTGTTATTATCTATCGAGAAGAATATGTCAACATATTTACTGTGTTGCTATCATGATTTATGGCAAAAAGCTAATTTGACTTCTTAAAGCGTCTTTTTAAAAAATATTTCGTTTGTGCTACTCCTTAAAAAAGGCCAGATTAGTGTTTGATTATTAGTTGTTAGGTCTGTGAAATTCCTTAAGATGACAGGTGTTGTGAATTGGCACCATATAAATAAACTAAATTGAATTGAATGTCAACTGAGCTGCTAATCAATACAGCTCCTCTGGAGTTGCGGTCTTCTTGGGTGGTTCCCTATTTAATTCCTTGTCTTGTCCAGACTGTCAGCCAAGGTGCTTCAATTGATTTTATGATACTGCTTGTTTAACCCTTTAAACCCTGACTAATTTTTCTCGAAATTACATACACCAATGATGAGGTACCCCAAAAGGTGCCTTTTGAGTTAGCCATGTTCTGTAGGAAACTTCTAAGGTCATCAAAAGCAGCTGTATTCACTGGGTTAAGATTGTCTCTGTTTTATTTAGCTGAATTCTAAAGAAATTTAATTTGGTGCTTCAGAGGGTGCCAACATACAGTTAGATGCCATTCCTTCCATATTTTTATTTATTCAAATTTGTCAAATTTGAATAAATATAGTTTTCCTTCTAATGCCACTCACCAGAGCTGTCTTGTCCGTAATAGATTTAGGAGCAGTATGAGTTTGATCTTTACCAGATAACAACGTCTTGACATGAGTGCAATAAAACATGCAACACCTGTCAACTTTGTTTTCCTTTGCTCTGTTATTACAGTAATGTGTATCAGTTAAAAAGAAGAGATTTGTTTTGGATTTCTGATTTTTGTGAATTCAGCTCATTACATGTGATTCTGTCAATGTACATCTTAATATCGGACTACAATCATTTTACTAATCTTTAAGGTAGTCTGCAATCTTAGATAAACTTGACAGCTTTATGCAGTTACAAAAAGCAGCAACACAATTATTATAATTTTTCTACTGGTATTATTTTCCATCAACCTTACTGACAAGGCCTTTCAAAACTCTGTCTAAATATCATGTCAGGGTTCATAGCTAATGATGATCTTTTTAGATCTGCGTCAGAATCTATTTATTTAAGTGACTCAAAAAATAAGACTGTATCTCTTTTGTTGTATATGCATCCTTACAATTGTATTTTGAAAGATATTTGAGGTAAAGAAAAGTTGTGGTTGGCTTTACAAACGTGTCAGTTATAATAAGATGCTTCATAGGGGATTTGAAGAAACACTTTTAGAAAAAATCTTTTTTGCTAAAAGCATTACGCATAATGTCCCTTTAAAGAGCTGATTTCTGTATTTTTCTGATGGCTGTGTTTTGTTTACAAACATGCAAAAAATAATTAATTGTGTCATGTTTATTTTCGTTTTGGTTTCATGGGGAGTTGTGTGTGCTCCTGTCTGGGCATCAGAGCGAGGGCCATTTTTCTGATTTCACCATTTAATCAAGTAGCGGTTGTAGTAAAGTGAAGACATTTTACCGGATCTCATGAACAAAGTTAGGTTTATAGCTAAGCTGTGAATTGCGAATCTTCTTTAGGAAAGTAAGCTTGTATGATTCAAGCAAACAGCAACTTTTAAACAGTGTGCACAAGGAAAAAAAGGGTTTGTGCACACTCTTGCATGCGTTTAATAGGTGCTCCCTCTCGGGAGCGGGTACGGGTTGTGCATCTACAGTCTTTTTTAGAGAGGGTGGGTCTTTTCAAAATTTTGTGAAAATCCTCCACTATACCTTTAAGTCCTGATTCATTCACAAACTAACACAGGCTTAGTCACCAAGCAAACAAATCACAGCCTTATTTGTGCATTAGGTGATGGAATGATTCTGTGGCACCAATCCCTCCTCACTGGCAGTAATCTTTGTGTATGTTAAGTATGCAGATCTTGACTCTGTCACAGTGTGAAAGAATAATCTCCTGATTTGTGAATCACCTCCATTTCCGGTACAGTGCTATATATATTTTTTACAAAAAATTGAAGGACCTGGTTATACCAGGAAAACCAACAAAAAAAGGTAATTGATGACAAGAAGTTACACAATACGGATTACCAAAAATGGAAGAATAAGTAATACTTATGCTTGCTGTATCAATTTGCTCTACTCCAATTTTGCCTTGCTTCAGGGGCCCACTTCTCAGGCCCTGCTGGCCACCTCTTAACCCTAGCTTTGGCGTATGTCGAGCGGCTCCAAGACCTGCAAGGCGCTTCCAAACGCCCACCGACTAATTAGGCCCTCTGCATGGGTCTGATAAGAAGAGCTCACTAGCGATGGAGAATCAACACAGTCCTACTGAGCGGCCAAATGAGCCGGGCACAGAGACGATTGAACAGACAGATGGTTGCTGGCTGACTGGTGGGAAGAGGCCATGCAGGGCTACAGAGGAGACCCAGGGGCCACAGGGATTGGGTAAAAGGGGTCGAGACAACAGAGGTCTGATGCCATCCAAGTAATATTGAAGAGATTGAGATGCAAATGAGGAGGAAGTTATGGCAAGATAGATGAAGATGTAGTTGTAGCAGCATGACATCATCAGGGGATGTTTCACGGGCCAGAAAAAGACTGTGTTGCTGTGGTGTCAAAAAGGGTATAGGTTTCTCTTATTAACCCCATGTTTGGTCTTCATATTATGTTTATTAGTCCTACCTGAGGCATCCTGAAGTAAACACACCTTTTGCCTTTTGTTTCAGCTCCATCTTGACATGGGTAATTACATGTATTCATTAGGGATTTAAGTCTTCTAATACAGTGATGTATAAAGCTTTAAGAGGCAAAAAACTACAGCCCCCTGTGATATTTTTGTGCTATGACTTATTTTTAACCAATAGTGAAGGAAATGTTTCCTCAAATTTTAATCTATCCTTTGTAATGTACCTTCACATACTTTCTGTTGTTGCTTTTCTGTTTTTTGACAGTTTGCATCCCTATATGTCCTGTATGCCAAGCCAAAAGGATCTCTGTCATAGTAAAAATCAGATCTGGCAAAGGTCATTGTCCATCATGTGTTCACTAGATAGAAGCCTAGTAAGAAATTTGGTGCAACAGCTCCTGTTTGCAAGACCTGGTGTCCACCCTGGTGACACGCTAGCAGCTACGCCTTTGGTCCTGCTTTGACATGTTGTCTACTATAGGAATGAAGAAAACACAAAGTGCATCCATACGAGTTATTTCTAGAGGCAGAAGGACCATGCTGGCCATTTTTTAAGATAGCTGACTGTCTTGCAACCTTTGCAGAATCTCCATCATGTTATAAGACAATTTCATTCTTGTTGAGTAGTCTTATGAAGAAAAGCAAGGTTGAATGTGTCATGGCCTGACACATCTACTGTGAAAAATGTAAGATATTACCTTTATTTCTGGACCATGCCTAAAATGAAACTCACTAAAATAAACTAACGATAAATTAAATGTTTCAGCATTCCCTAAGTAATACGTAATGTATTTATAACAACCTAGAGAAATTAGCTTTTTTCTCTTTTGGATGATGTCCAAAATATTATATGAGACCAATTGGCACATTGTCAGTTCAAGTCAACAGCTTTATTCACACCCCTCTACTATAAAAAGTATAAAATGGCAATGTGTATATTATATAAGCGCTGGGCAACAGTTAGACTTTGTAATTTTGATTAACACTTGATTTTTAGCATTTAATTTTTATTAATTGCATTAATAGGGTTATAGTTCAAATTTTATTTAGAACTATATATCTCATTTTAAGCTACTGATTAATAAAAAAAAAACAGTACTCATCAATAACATCCAAATACTTCACAAATAAGGACTTGTTTTAGAATTATTTCCTTAGTATTTCTACTTACTATTAATTGACTATGTGTTTTATTACATTTTTTTTAAATCACTTTGATTGTTTTAGTTCTCGTCTATGTTTATCTATGGCTGAACATACCTTTAATTACAAAAAGGAGAGACTGGAGTTGCCAGCATAATTTAGAGTTCTAGAAAACAATTGTATGTAAGTCACTTTCTTTCCATTTTTCTGTCTTACCTCTTCTTTTGTCAGAGTTGAGGATTGTATCTTAAGATACAAATGCTTATCTAAAGCCAATACTGATCAACATTCCAGCGATTCTGTGACTGATGGGTTTGTTTGTGTGTCATTGTGTAATGAGGAGGTTCTGTTGCAGCAGCCTTAAAGGAAGAAAAAAAAGTGTTTACCCACAATAAAATAATCACCACCAACAAGAAGCAGCTGCGTTAACACAATAAAAGCAGTTCCAGCAAAATATTACCATTTAGGTAAAGAAAGGCGCTCAGGAGGCTTTCACTACTCCAATGCTAAGTCATGTGGCATGTGTGTGTAAAACACAAACCTTCACCTTAGAGGTTTTCAGTTCTACACCCACTATGGTAACCCATAGTTCACATTTTCAGAAATAGAAAAGGTTCAGTTTTTCTTAAAGCTAACTTACTGAGCAAATGTGCTTGCCCTTTTTCTACAGTCACTACAACTTATATGTGGGGATCACTGGGGAATCAAACTCTGTCTCGTTTTTTCAAACACTCATTTTATCTTTTTTTTTCTGTTTCTGAGGTGAGCGATAAAGGATCTATGTCTTCTTAACTTTTAACAATTCTGGAGTCTGAGACTGGCAAAGGAAGCAAGGAAAAATGAAGATTCACTTTGGCATTACCAATAAAGGTTTTGAATGTATGGTCTGGTATATATGCGTCTCCTTATCCTGTGCTACGACTGTTGAGTGTGTCAATGTGCATTTTGTATTTCATTCCATTCATCCCATGAGACCCGCTGGTTTGCCCAATTTAAATTGGACCTGCTGAAAGGCCCTTGGCAAAGATGTCACCAGGTCTGAGTTGGTTTCAGGGATTATCTGATCATGTTCCACTTTGGGGACCCTTGTTTTGCGTCTTCCAACACCTTCCCATGCAAAGGGCAGTACCTGTGTCCACAGCAAAAGCAGCTGCTAGGTATCAACTCACAGTTATTTAGATTTCAGCCAGCATTCTTACTTTGCCTAGCATACTTTTCCCTGCAATTTGTGCATCTCAAAGGCAGCTTGATTTCAAAGTAATGAACCTGATTGAAGGCCTTCTTTTTGATAGAAAGTCTTGTATTTTTTAAACATTAAACTGTGTGGTGCGCATTCTTATTCATCCAGTTTCCCTCCAAGGGCCTTTATCACAACAGTGTAAAGATAAACTCCAAATATATTTAAATTAATCTCTTTATTAATACAGCTGTCATTGTTCAGGCCTCATACATTTGTTATACAACTTTAAAAATGAAACAGAACTATAGTGGCCAAGGAACACACCTGGCGTGTCAGGGTTCCTGACAAGTTTGAAGCAGGGTTTAGTTATAAAACCATATTCCAAGTTTTAAATATGTCACAAGATGTAGTCTTAGTCGAGTAAAAAAATGAAAAGAGTATGGCATAACTGATTAAATGTAGTAAGATATGGCAAAAAGAGCCAAGAAATCCAGAGAAGCAGCCAAGAAGAACTATGGTTACTTTGGAGGAGCTACAGACGTGGCAGCGAAAAGTGGTACACTCTAGAAATCTGTTATTGGTTAAAGAGTGTCAAGTAAACAAAGATGTTTAAAGTCATTTTTGGTGGGGAATAGCCATCTATTCAAGTTCTTGGGCTCTACTAACACTCAAATTACTGCTCAGTGCACATGCCAAGTGGTGGGCGGCAAAATGATTTCTATTTAAATTGAACCCAGGTTTCAAGATAGTGTGGAGGTTGGTTATGGACCAGAAACGCAGAGTAGAAGGAGGCAAAGAAGAGTTTTGCAGATTTAATGAAAAAAGTAAAAGGAACAGAAGCAAATCCAAGAACAATAAAAGAAACTCAAACCAGGAGATGCCAGGGAGAAACACACACTGGGAGAAAAGCAATGAAGAACTGCACAGGAGGTGTAAATATGGGGAAGAGAACAAAGAATGGGCTGATCAGCTGATATGGAGCAGGTGTGGATAGAAGTAACTAGAAGGGAACTAGGGGAAAGGAGACTGGCACAAGTAAGCAACAGAGTAACTCGAAACACTGCTTAATTACATACAGAATGGAATATAAACCAATGACCAAAAACAGAATGACAACTGAAAAAAATAAAATAAAAAAGAATTACAAATGGAAGAACCAAAACACCTGGAGCCTATAGTCCTGGCTATCCCTCACCAAGTACTCAGAAAGAAGACCCCTGGCAATACCTAAGAATATAGAGTAGCATAGCAAACTTAAAGTTACTTTTTAAAGAAAGCCATAGTAAGCCATGTTTGCTCTTGGCTTAATGTTGAAGACAGCTTACAAATGAAAGACTATATGCATGAGAAAATCATTGCATGTCACCTTGATCAAAACATTTGCATGGTGCAATGTAGTTGTACCATGCTCAAGATGTAGGAATGTCTTTCCTTGGCAGGAAGACACAAGCTGGACATGGCTCATGGGAATATGGATAAAACTCTTAGAGGCCAAAAAAAGATTTGAGACTCTGGGAGAGGCTCAGCTTCCAGCAGGACAATGACTTTTAACATGAAGAACTGCAATGGAAGGCATGTTGTGTTAAATTTACCAAGTCTGGACCTAAATTGAGTTTAGAAGCTAGACAGTGAGTGTAAGATCTAAATTGACCTGATCTAAATGACTGTGCTCAATATATTTTGGAAGGAATAATTGGTATAAATTCAGTAGATCAGAAAAGCTTGTAGAATAACAGAACAATGATTGATACTATAACTGAAGTTGATGATGGTTAACTCCAATTGCAGCTTTGCAGTCAGTACGTATTACTGTCAAGAGTCATTAATATGTCCAGTACTGACACACCTACCAACAGGGAGGGAATGCCAGGTCACTTGTTACATGCCCAGGGTAGGGATTTCAGAACCAGATCAAAAGATCATCTTAAAGCCCAGATGATCTTTATTTTTCTTTTTACAACACATTTGGAAAAAAAAACTTAGGCCTGATAACTAAGTCAAATGAAATAATTATTATCATTATTTTCTTTGAATTTCCCCTTTCAGTTGTTAGGGACATACATCACCAACCCACATAAAAATTGTTGGCCGTTGACACAGCTTCTTTTATTAATTTGCCATGTGCCCTTTCCTCTGACTCTGGGTTTAAATGTACTAAATACAAAGAATATATATACATTTCATAGTTAAAAAACTATACATGTTTACTTCTACAATAAAATAATAAATAAATTAAAATAAAATAAATAATAAGATTCCAGTATGGAAATCTATGCTTGGAACAAGTATTACCAAGAATGCGTGTATTTCAAAGGGATATTAATAGTTTTAAATCTTTTGGAACTTTATGTAGGTTGCCTCCAATCTTGTAAACTGCTATAGAGCTTTTCCAAAACTATTTTATTTACATTCTACAAAAAGAAAGATCTTATTCTAAATTCAGGCCAAAATAAAACTTAGTTTTAATACATAATATAACAAATGGAAAAATAAAAATGAAGCTGATGCTTTGACATAACAGTGGAAGCATGTGACAGTCATACATCTCCTTACTATTAAAATGTATTCATCACAAACAAGCTCAACATTTAAATGTATCTGTTTTCTGTAGAGTATACGGGTTACACACTGTTAGACATTTGACCCGTGGCGTGTTATTGCATCAAAACATCAATCTAAACCTTGTCCGTCTCTGACAATGGCTAAGTGCTACACAGTTCATTCAAATAAATACATACAGACACCAGTAAGTGCCTTTAAAGATATAAAAATGCAAAAAACATTGCACATTAAGTACACAGTTGTTTGAAATTTTACTCTTGCTGCATATGAAAAATGAGCCTTGTGTGTGAATTTACAATTCAGATGGGTTTCCTAAGGGATACCCATTTAAGATGCATTGGTATAATATATTTGTTGTCTTTACTGCTCACCACTGCCATTGAACATCATTAGGTAATGCGCACTCAGTGGTGGAAGGAGGGCTTATGTTTATCATCATTTACTTGGCAAGGAGTCGTTAGCTGGGGCTTCGGGTCGACTCTGTTGTGAACTGGGCGTAGTTTGATCATCTATCATAACAGTTTTACATACTAAAGACCGAGGATCATGAATACAATTAGCATGTTTGAAGCTGTGTGTTGGGGTATTCTTTCCTGTAAGATGGAGTTCATATGGAAAAGAATACTTCTGATTCATGTTTTTTTTTCTTTCATTTACATTGACAAGTTCATTTGAAATTGCTTGGTTTGTTGGAAACAGTTGGGGAACCGTGTTTGGTCTAGAGAGTCCACTCTTAGTGGATCCTTCCTGCCTGCTGAGAAGGATTATGAGAGTCATTTACTTGGCTCTTGAGAAGATATCCATATGGAACCTCAACAATTGGGTTTTGACTCCATTACACACTTCCCTGTGGGGTGCAAAGGAAAGCCATCCATCATGTTTTAGGGAAAAGAGCAAATGAACATATGACTGATATCCCTGTAAGTGGATTTTCTTTTATTTAAAAAAACATGTTGATTTGCTACTATGAAATCATCAGCTTTTATAGCTGGATTTATACTGTATTTAAAAAATTCAATTGCTAGACTTTAGTTGCTTATTCAGTTTTCTTAGACATCAGAGATTGACTCTGGGAAGGAAGTTAAACCAAAGTTCAGTCATTTCCATATCAAACATCAGAAAAGCAGTAGAAATGGATTATTGACTAGGTGCTACATCTTCTTTGTGATGCAGTTTGATCAAATATATTATATTTGTTAAAAAATTGAAGAAAAGTGTTCACAAAAAGTAGTAGGTACTACTACACAAAAAACGTAGTTGTGCAGCGCTGTGTATCTCAGGTTCAATGTGGATGCAAAACACCAGAAGTGCTTATAAATGGTTTGCACTTGTTTTACTTTCTTGGCAGCCATTTCAGATGCTGAACCCAGGGCTGCGCTGCAACCTCCAGTTTTCCTGGGCAAAATTTTATAGTCAGTGGGTGTCCTCAGTGTATTTCAACCACGGAACTAAAAAAAAGGCATTTTTAAAGCACAGATAAAACAAACCAGAATTCTACAAAACCACTTGTTTGTTTAAAAGCATCTGTTAAACACAAATGCTTGAAACAGTTCTTAGATTTTCACTTCTAATAAAAAGATCAAAACTTATATGACTTTTAATATTATTTTAATATGGTACTTTTTGATATTAAATGTGCAGCTTTAACACCATATAATTTAAAAATGTTAAAATATGTATAAATATTTTTGTAACCTTTCAATGTTTCTTGTTTGATGCAATCTGGTGTATCTGGTGTTGATTTGGGAACTGTGTTGTAACATATAGGAGATAATGATTAAAATATCACACAGAATAACAGAGAATGATAAAATGTCAATATGTTTGTATGAATGGACTATGTATTTTGTTCTGTTTTATTGCAATAATTTACCCTAGGAAGCTACATTCAAAGCACACTCATGAATTTAACAACGCCCTTAAGCAAATAACTCGAAAAAGTCACTTTTCTCTATTTTGTTTCTTTCACAACGTGAGGATGGAAACAGTCTCTCATTTTGTATAATGGAGAGACTTATTTGACATGGCACTGCGTGTTCAATAAGATTTCCCTCCGTTCTGCACACTACTTTTAAAGCATTTGAAGGGATAATTGAATTAGACATTTAATGCTATTATGATTCTCCAATTAGTGATTATTTAATCCCTTTTATCAAAGGGCTCTTAATTTAAGCAGCCTTCTGTCATTGTGATCCAAAAACATAAAGAATGCTATTAATGCAGCTGCCATCTCTTAATCCCAATTAACTGATAGCCTGTAAAATGCCTTTTCATTTAAACTCCCCTTAGATTTCCTTGTTATATTTATTATTAAGAATAGTTTAGCTGAATCTTAAAATACACAATAAAATAGAAGGATAAAAAGAACATAACAATAAAAGCCCTCTAAACATGCAAAAAAAAAAAAAAAAAATAGAAAGAACTTACCTGAAACCCTCAATGTTTAAACTCCTTAGAGATATTTTTTCCTACCATTGAAATAAACACAAAAAAATCCCCGAAAATAACAAATTGCAACTGCTATGGTTAAAACCAGTTGAGTCACTATCAAGGGTTAAACATTTTTCCACCAATGTCTCACTATTATATCAAATTAAGTGTATGTCACTGCTCAGTTTTGCTCATTTGCAGTGTTATAATAAAAATGGGAAGTGATCAGAAATGAGAGCTGCTCAGTTATGAAGTTGTAGGATAAGTGGTAGCATAAAATCACAAAATGGGGGGAATGGGTTCTGAAGCCTATAGTTGAGTGATGTCTCCAACTTTTCAACTCTTTTTCCAGACTTACAAGAGCCTTCAGATTAACTCAAGAATAATGAATAAAGAGCTCCATGGGTTAGCAGCTACAACTATGCCTTGTAGTTCTTACAGGCAATGCAATGCATACGAAGCTGATGTAAAGCACACACCTATTGAAAGCAGCAGAAATGTGTTCTCTGGATTGATAAGTCATGTTTCTTTGTCTGGCTGTTTAAAATAAGTTTTGGTTGCCAGGAGATTGTGTTGCGTTGAGTATAATACTCAATGCAGGGAGGAAAGATGTAAACAGATGATTCTGTTTACATCTAAATTCTAAATCTAAATCAAAATTCTAAATCAAAAAAAGTGACTGGTTTTCCTTAGATAGAAAACTTTGTGTCAGGGTTTGGTTGAGGTTTTGAGGACCCAGAGGCAGAGAGGCTGAGGAGATTTCTTGCAGTTTTAATGAAAACAAAGGCAGGAATCCAAAAATCCAATTACCAATGTAAATCAAACCAGAATCTGGGGAAACCAAACACGAGGAGCCAGGGAGAGATGAGGAAGGTAGAAAACAGCATGGGAAGACAGCAATGACAAGGAACCAACAAGGAGTGACTGCAGAGGGAGAGAAAATATAGCTGACTGAGACAAAGGCAGGGCTAACGAGCTGATGAGGAGCAGGTGTGAGAGAAGACAACGAGGGAGCCAAGGGGAAAGGAACACACAGAAAAACATGAAAACTAACATAAATCTAGAAATAAAAAAACAGGAATTAAACTAATAAAACTAGGAAACATGGAGCAAAGTAAAGCACAACAGAAACAACACCATGACACTTTGAATCAATCTGACTGTATGATCTTGTGACTTAAGAAGACATTTGTTGTGAATTGGCGCTATATGACTAAACTGAATTAAATTAAAAGGAACAAGACTCGTAAGATCAGAAATAAAAATGATATGAATAACTTTAATATGATATTTAAAACTTTAATTTTATATTTTTGTTATTATTGATCAAAAAGTTATAAAGTAACAACTCACTTTAAGATTTCTTTAAATGTTGCAAAATTACCTTTATTTTATTCACCCAACTGTTCCTTCTGTCTCTCCTGTTTCTTACTCCTAGTCATCCATAAAACCTCTCCTGTAGTGTATAATATGAATGGACTGAGTCTCCCGGGTGTCGCGGCCTTCTCTCTTTGCCTTGAAGGCAGATCTTCAGCAGCCACTCAGACGGGAGCCACTACCAAAGTCTACAGCAGTCTGTAAGGGCAAAAAACAGGACGATGTAAAAGGAGGATGATAGGTTTCATCTTGGACTTGGAAGATTGCATTGCACGGTGCATGTGGAGCATGGCAGAGCATGGAAGAGCAGGGAGAGCGCTACCCGGGCAAGGCAGAGCATTCTTGACAGTGCTTTATTTTGAATTCACAAGGACTTGACATATGCCCAAAATTGTTTGGTCTCAACAGCCAGCATATACACGCTCCGCTGTGATGGGAGACAGGGGTCCGCTGTCTGCTGCTGAGGCTGTGTGCCTGTGTCATGAATGTATGCCAAAGACTTAATTTGCGTGTGTGTTAGCGTTTTCACTGAATATGTTGCAGCATTGTATGCATGATGGTAAGCATGAATATTACTGTTTCAGCTCCTGAAACTTCATCATCTGTCATTCAGTTACTGATGAAAGGCAATCTCTGTTCTGTAAAGTGAAAGAAAGTACACAATTACTCACTACAGAAAAAAATGCAAAATGGGGGGTTATTTATCTCTACAGTTCTGAAAACAATTTTGTTTCTTCACAAATGTTTTATTTCATTTACCGTAGCCTGATCAACATAACATCAGTATTCTTGTAGAAGCCATGTTCACTTTTTTGACCAGTCTGCTGCTGGAACTCTGATCTTACTGTAACTAAGGAAAGAGAAGAATTAGAGGCTCTGGATGTTGTTTAGGGGTATTTTATCACCCCTTGGATGAGTAATAATTTCACTCTTAGGGTAAGTAATAAGAATATGCTGGAAAGGTTCTCCACTGTTCTATTTTTCCTCAGTAAGTTGATAATAGCCCTAACTTTGCTTCACTGGAGTTCCAAAAGAAATGAAAAAAATGCTTATTTTTAGAGGTTGTCAAATTTCTTTAGATTGAGGCATGATTTGAAAAAGTTTTAAGATCTCAGCCTACTCCATGTCATCAAGCAGGGTCCACTTTAGTGAATTATACAAACATACAACAATTTGTGATATTTAACAATC
>NW_015150473.1:163930-170645 GCF_000732505.1 Cyprinodon variegatus
GTTAACATATATTACAATTCTACAAAAATAAACAGATGAAAGTCAGACATTGATTTTCTTTTAACAGAATGATAATCATAAACAAACTCATAAAAAAGGCCTTTACAAAATGATGGCGCCCTTAACTTAATATTTGTGCCTTCTGAGGTAATCACTATAATCGATCGCTTCCTGTAACAGTCAGTGAGGCATCTGTATCTCTTTTGCAGGCATTTGGCTAACTCAACCAGAGCAAACTGCTCCATCTGTCTCAGGTGTGAAGAGTGCCTTTTTTAAACAACTTTTTTCAGCTCCATCCAAAAATCTCATTAGGATTTACATTAGGGCTCATAGAGGCCCACTTTGGAATAGTCCAATGTTTTACTCTTGGTCATTCTTGGCTTTTTTTAGCTGTATTTTGGATCATTGCCCTGTTTCAAGACGTATGACCAGTGATTGAAACCAAGCTTTTGAACACTGAGCAGCACATTTCTCCCTCGAATTCCTTTGATATTGTTGAGATTTCATTGTATCCTGTAGAGATTCAAGACACACTGTGCTCAATTAAGCAAGGCAGCCCTAAAACTTAACCATGACATACTATAGCCCCATTTACAATACCTTCTGAAAACCAATCCGTGCCGAGCTCGGATCAGTTAACAGTGCCGTGCTCAGTTCCTTATGACCATTTACACACCTAGCTACCTGTAGACCTACATATAGACTGATTATAATATTGTAGACATCTGTTCGGGGGGTTGGCTACCTGCTCTAAAGTTTAGGGACAGGTTTGTGGTTGCATGGAAGTGGTTGCATAAAGGGTGGTGTGGCCAGCGACGTTGGGGGGAAGTCCCATCTGGGGGTGGGTCTAGGTTAGTGTTAGCTGCTGGAACTGCTCTACATTGCTGCTCACCTCCATTGAGGGGAGCTTGGTCCCAGCCCCCTTTTTTTTTTTTTTTTTCTCAGAGCTCAAGCAGCTCAAGGCAGGGCAAGCTGTCTGCCCGGGGATCTCCTAGTGGGTCTGTTGGCCCGTTCTGCCTAAGGGGATTGGCCTCGAGACCCAGGAAGATGCATGTCAATTCTGGGGCATTTTGACATTTTCACCGATTTGGAAAGTGTGATTTACAAGTTTTGCGACGACGTGTCAGACATGAAAATCTGTATTTTTTGGACAGCCTATGCTACCTGAAAGTAGACATCTTGAAAAGGTTGAAGTGGAGAAATCTCCACACTGCTCACCTCTATCTGATGCTGGGAGTGATAATGAGGCTCATTTACATCTCATTTAGAAAAGCCACACCCATCCCTATGTCTGCTTTCCTTGTGTCCGAGTGGCCCTGGTCCCTGTATGGCCGCCCACACTTACTGTGGAGCATATTTTTCTTCTGACGAAGCGTTCTAAATCCTTAATACACAAGCATGCACATGCCTACATACCACAGGAATTTAGTTCCATTTGTTCACAGATACACCTTAATATTAAACACTAAATTAATATTAAACACTAATATTAAACACTAATATTAAACAGCTGTATACCTTCCTGAATAATAATATAGTGTAATCAACATAGGTTTTGCCTTCCACAGATATAAATCTAAGGGGTACTCACTCCTCTTGAAATGTTTTTGATGTTTACTTTGTATGTCTTTCTTTTTTTTGCCATTGTTATGTTCTAGTTTTTTCCTGTCTCTATTTTTCTCTCTCCCCTGAGTTGTTATTCCCTCTTTCTTTCTCACCCTCTTTTCCGTCTCTGTTCGTCCATTGTACTGTGTATGATTTTACTACCTGAATAATTTGCAATAAAGTTCCATATAAAAGTAACAGATGGAACCTTACGGAAAAAACCCTAATGGTCTGTCGATGTATCACCTACCTCTGGGACATCGATTCCTAAAACAAGGGTACCAACAATTGCTCATTTTTGTGTGTGTGTGTGTATATATATATATATATATATATATATATATGAAGTTATTAGCTAAGTTACCAGAAAATGCTTTCCATATTATGTTACCTCTAGTGCATAGCAGCTTTCATGGCTTCACCATTCCTCGGACATTAGGTCCTTCTTGTAGTTATCCAAATACCAGGCATGCCTCTGCGTTCCCCATCGTGAAACACTGCAACTTCTACACAATGACAAAAACTTTCATGTAGACTTTCCTTAAAAGCAAAAATGCTGATAATAATTAGTTAGTGTTGAACATGAAAAAGAGAGGTGTAAATTAGTGTAATCAGTAGAAGGATAAATGTGAAATACGTAGAATTAGTTAGCTGTTTAAAAGTGTAGAGCTAGATGAAAGTAGAGCTAGATGAAATACAGTTCAGTATGGTTGGATTTAATGAAACAGTTGTTTTATTTCAAGACCAGGGAATCATAATAAAATTCTTCGGAAAAAACAGTGACAGAAAGCAGGAATCAAATACATCAAGGTCAGTTAAAGGGTGATTACTGCCATTTAGGTTATTCATTGATTATCTGCCAGTGCTTTAACTAAACAATTGTAATAACGATATTAATTGTCATTGAGCAGCCAACATGCTAAAAAGTGCATCTCTTCCAATAATGTACAAAGGTGGCATGCTGCAGACACAAATAAAGAATGACTTGTATTACCCTGGAGCAAAGTGCTAATAAAGGCTGTCCCCCAACTCCAATCTAATTGTCTACGTCCAGCTGATCAGCCAAAGGAGCCCCTTTTACCCAGCACTTACTGAGATCATTGGTTTGAGAAATGATCCAGTGAACTGTACTAACTCGGATATGATTGGGTGGCCATTTAATAGCATTTGGGGGATGGTCTCATTGATGTCTGTTGCAGCGCTAATTGTAGCTAATTTACTGTGAAGCCTTTCCCGAGATGCAGTTGTTTGGGGGTAGCACCCATAATGGCTGTACAGCTCGTGTTTTATAAATGCAAGTAGGAGAAAGGAAAAGGAGGTTCCAGATTGCAGAGGTTGTTAAATATTAGAATGTTAAACATTCTAAGTATTGCTTACTATATCCATCGATAAGTAAAAGTCTCAGGTCCAAAGTAGCATTAAATTCAAATACTGTAAGTGGAGTAATGCTCTCAAAGATTATGATTTTTTTCAGTTTAAACAAGTTGTTTTTTCTCTCGTTTGCTTTGTTCTTGCTTATTTAAAGCAAGACACATTATGAGGAACCACAAGCGGCGCAGTCATAGGTGACATTAACTTGCTGGTTTATTCAAGCATACAACATAACGCTTGCAAACGTTACACAATCATCCTATGAATGGCCTTCTTGTTGGATACTTATTAATCTTCTCTGCACCCGTGCCATCAGTTTTAAGGCTGTGTAATGACTCGTAACGAAGGCAGTGCTCTGTTCTTAATGTGGGCCTACTGAGATCACCCCCATCCGCGAACACTAGGCTGTCCACTCATCAGTTCCAAAGGACAAACCTTTCCTTCCTCTTTCAACATATCGCAGTTACAGTGTGCTACAACTACTCTGCTTTGTTTCTGCTTTATTTGCTTTGATATCTGAAAATGAAATCCTGTTTTGCTTTTCCAAACACTGTACATTAAATTGTTTCACTAAAAACATTCCTCAACTGGTCTCATGACTTTTGTCTAAAGCATTACAATTTTCTTGCTTCCATCAATCCAAAAAAAAAAGTCCTATTAAATCCTCAGAGGCTCTCCATGCGAACTTGTCACCTCTGTGTTACCTCTGGGTTTTGCCCCCCTCTCCAAGCCCTGGCTCTTCTAAGCCCCACATTATTCCATTTAAACTTCAATCCTATTTACGGCCTATCCTTTCCCTCGCCTGCCCGAGGCAATCAAACTATTCATCCAGCGGACCTCATGTCATCCGGCCCTGTCATAAAAGCCTCTGTTGGGATATGTGTTCAGGAGAAGTGTATGTTTGCCATTGTGGAGCATTTGAGTGTGTGTTTGTGGGAGGGTTGTTTCAGTCTGCTTGGAAGAAATAGAAGGTTTGTATGAATTTGACTTTATGATGGTTCACGGGGAATACAGCAGAGTGCCTAGCAAAAATACCCACACCCCTTAAACCTTTACACATTTTGTCAAAATAAAACAAAGTTCAGTCTTTTCATTGGAATTTTATGTGATAGACCAACATGCAGTGTACTCTATACAGGAAACGAGATGTCACAAAAAAGCATAAATGTTTCAAGAAACCTTTCATAATAAAAGCTTTACTAAGGTTTGCATTCAACCCACCTCAGCCAATACCTTTTAAAAACAACTTTTGGTGCAATTGCAAACTAGTCTTTTCAAGTATATTTTTTGTTTTACACACCTCATTACTAAAACCTTTGCCAGATCTTGATAAATTAGTTTAAAAATGGTGAAGATTATAATGAAGATTATAATAATGGTAATTACATTCTTTAAGTCTTTCCATATAGTAACACATACATAGCTTTAATACTGCTCAGCCTGTCTATCACAGAATGGTTTGGTATGCTTTTTTGGTCTAAGTGATGTTTCTTTTTTGTTCTCTACAAAACTCTTTGGCTGTATTCAAAAAACTTCACACAGGTTACCTTCTGTTTACAAGTTACATTACTCCTGAAGGTAACTGGTTGTATAACGTTTTTAAAAAGGTATTGGGTACTGAAGCTTATTCTTGGATTAAGACATAAAAACACATCAAATTCCAGGGAAATAACTGAAGCTTTGCAATGAGGTCTAAATACTTGTTAAGGCAATATACCAGCTTATAGACATCTAAAGTGAAATATCGGAAAAATAATTTTCCTCTCAACTTGATGGCAAAAACTGCTTTTTGTGCTTCTAGACTGATGGCCACAGTTGGATGTAGTATATAAGGATATACTTTTACAACTATCTTTTTCAGTGGTCTAACAACTGCACATAGTACAAAAAGTGTAAGGACATAAAGGATGGCAGCTTGACATGATTGCAAGCAAACACCTCAGAGTGGTTTAATGGAGAATGAAGTGGAAGAGGATGAAGGTAGTTCAAAGGTTAAAAAAAAGTGTTAAAGTTCAGAGGAGAGTTACAGACAGACAGTGCATTATCAGGAACTGGAGACTACTCAAAGGAACAGAGGGGCTAGGTTTGAACATGAGCTGTCAGCTTGTGGCTTAAAACATTTTCCCTGTTGACTTCTCCTCTCATCCCAATTTGTGCCCTGGTGGAACCTCCTGCATCAGCAGAAACAAGGTTCTTGGGAAGAGGTAGGATAAAAGGTCTGCCCATCACCGTCCTCTTCTCCCCTTTTGTTCTTCCTTGCTGTTGTTGTTTTCTCCTTGGCTTTTTTGCATTGCTTCTCCCTCCAATTAACACCGGGGGATGCTCCTAATGAGCCGCTGCAGCGATGTTCGAGGCAAGGCTTTTGTGGTGCGCTGAAGTCAAGGGGTGCTGGTGATACGGCGAGACAGGAAAGACAGGGGATAATGTGAGAATAGATTGACAAGCACGAGGAGGCATTAGGCAAATGGCATCATTAAAAAGTGCAGTTACCTGAGCCAGGCTTCATGTGGCGTCAGATGAGAGAGAGGAGAAAGCGAGACGGGGCAGAAGGTAGAGGCACATTGGGGCTTTGCGCCTCCAGCTTTGCTGCTCTAGTAATTTTGATCTTCCTGCTCTTCCTCTCATGTTTAATATACTCCAGCTCTTTACTAGAGGCCTGTTCATGAGACAGAGACTGGTGGTAACATGCACTGGTTATGGTGTGTCCTTCTGATGCCACAAGTTTTTGTTTATGTACAGGTGATCAGCAAATATTTACAGGCTAATTATGATTTGTTTACTTATTAGAACTGATTACTGAACAGGATTTAATTGAATGTGTTTATTCACCAACCTGTAGGGTAATTGCCCAAAAGCTCCTTTCATTATTATGTGCGGTTGCCAGCTTGTGTGTATGCATCATGCAGGTTAGGCAAGTGTGTGTTTTAGTACATGTGACCGTCCTCTGTTGGCTCTCTTTGTAAATGGCAGCAAAGGCAGCCAAGGAGAAAAGAGAATGTGGACTCATTTGACTACAGAGATTCCTGCTGATGTGCCTCTGGCAGACGGTTATAGCACACATACACACACACTCACACACCCCAGTTCATGTGCCCCGGTTCCCCACTTCTTAAATTAAATGTTTCCAAAGCCGACTAACCTGTTAGCTGCCATTGACATTATGATAATTTTGATGTAAACGACAGCTTTTTATGCCATAGTTTTATGGTTACATTTCTTTTTATGTGTGAGGCCTTTTTTTTTATTTGCTTCTTTTGTAATCACATACTTTCTTGTTTTATATATTAGTTACAGTTTTAAGGTTATTGGCTAAACCACAGCAAAATGCCACATAAAAAAGAGAGACAAATCCTCACAAGTATAAGTTTATTTCTCACACCTTATTTAATAAAAAAATAAATACAACATAGCAAAAAAAAATAAAATAACCCCCCGAAATGTACATTATTTGTGTATTTCCAAATGTGTTTTTCTTGTGTGTGTATATGATGAGATTAATCTGAATAAAATCATATCATGGCAGCAGAGATGGGAAGTACTCAAGTAGATTTTTCTGATATTTTTACTTTACTTTACTACTTTTTATGGCAACTTTTTACTTCTACTCCTTACATTTTTACACAAATATCTGTACTTTCTACTCCTTACATTTAAAAAAAATTGGCTCGTTACTTTAGTTTTGAATCATTTCAATGGAGTTACCGTTATTATTTTTCACGTCATCAATACCAAATTCAAT
>NW_015150473.1:171900-224441 GCF_000732505.1 Cyprinodon variegatus
AAATATATATATATTTATATTATGTTGAAGCTCTGTATTTTCTGTTGGATGCAAAACTCATGTGACCATAAGAGAACCTGCAGCACATAAGTTTGCTCCAAACCTTAGTGCTTGTTGAATTTATTTTCTAAATCACAACAAAATGAACTACGGTAAAATAAATTCATAACTGTTTCATTTTGGAGATCTTACAGTTGATAAGAATTGGCCAAACATTTTTAGCAGAACTGCAGGCTATTTCAGAAATGTATTAAAGCTGCCAAAGTATCATAATGTTCTTGACACATGTAGGTGAAGAGTTCAGAATAAAATCTACACTGAAAGTTTTGGTCAAAAACAATTTTGAGGCTTAAAGTGTGAATATTTATCCCTAATCTAGCCTTATCAAGGTATTTTCTCTAGCTAACACCTTTGGAACCAGTTGTGGGTGACGACTACTGTATGATCAGCTGTTTTCAACCTATTTTAGTAAGAAACTTCACATTTCAGTGCACAAGAAACGCACAGTTGGTGACACAAATTACAAAACCTGATGGCATGTGTACTGGATTTTTATGCGTTGTGTGTCTGACAGTATCAGTGTCACTTGCAGAGGTCTACAATTGCAGATTAAACTGTTTTCTCATTCCGAACACAAATTAGATTCCTGCACAGAGCGAACAGGAACCGGAGAAATGTTGCCTTTATGATTGTCACAGATCAACAGCTTGGTTATTCCCTGGAACAATGAATGAATAATGAAATAAATAAAAGTGATGCTTTCAAATCCATAAACCTTTCTAACTGGCTCATAGGAGAAATGGAGAGCAGTTGAGGTCTTACTTTCTCAGCATTCCACCATTATGTAAATTGAAGCCAATCAAATTGCTGCAATTGAGACGCTGTGTAATAGAGTTGATAAGCTAGGCGGTTTTGAATTAGCCATAAAAGGAGACATATAAATGGGTAAATTCTGCCTGCCGTATTTTAAGCGGGTGAACTTAATTTTACTCTCAAGTCACACGGCTTTATACATATGATGATTATATACCAATCTATGTATGGTTGGTGTTTATTTTCATATTTGTCATTGTAGATAGATTCATCCTAATTCACTGTATTGTCTTTAAAAAAAATATATATATGAAAAAATGATTAAAATATCAGATGTCCCCACAGTTTTTGGGTGTATCAGAGTTGGAGAAGCTGAGCTGAATGACCACTTTGTAGCATTAGGTGGAAACAGTCCTCTGATCCTGAATGTAATTAAAACAAAGAGATTGTAGTAGATTATATAAGAAACAGGAATAAATCAAATCTGCCAATATGGAAGAAGAAGTAAAGGTGTTGATAAATACCTTGGTGTTCACCTGGACAAAAGACTGGACTGGGGAGGCAACTCTGAAGCCGTCTACAACGGCACAGGGCAGAATATACAGTAGTTATTAAGGAAGCTTAAAGGAATAGTACACCCAAAACATGATTAGCCTTCATTTTCTACTCACCCCCATGCTGAACAACACTCTGGAGTACTTTTTTGATATCTCAAATGCATCTGGAGATCTGGGAGGCTTCTTGCTGTCTGCTGACATTCAAATAATGGAGGTCTATGGTGCCCGAGACAGAAAGGTCCATAAAAGTCCACAAAAAACGTGTCAATATTCCTCCATACTGCTCGTCCAATGTATTCCAAGTGTCCTGAGTGGGTAGCGTCCATAATTTACTCGAAACGAAGTCATTTAGAATGTTTTTAGAGCATAAACAGTAGTGTATAGGATTTCCTAAAAGCATGTTCACGAGTCTACGGAAACCGCGGCAGACCAAACCAGATGAAAGTGCGCATTCAGCGCGGCAAAGAACTCATGCTCTTCCTCAACACTGAAGTCATCAGACATTTTTCTTTCGTTGTTTCTTTCTTTGCACAGGTAAACAGCACATTTCTTCTTCTACGCTTGCATTATCGGCAGAGCAGACGCTGAATGCGCACTTTCATCTGGTTTGGTCTGCCGCGGTTTCCGTAGACTCGTGAACGCGCTTTTAGGAAATCCTATACACTACTGTTTATGCTCTAAAAACATTCTAAATGACTTCGTTTCGAGTAAATTATGGACGCTACCCACTCAGGAAACTTGGAATACATTGGACGAGCAGTATGGAGGAATATTGACACGTTTTTTGTGGACTTTTATGGACCTTTCTGCCTCGGGCTCTATGGACCTCCATTATTTGAATGTCAGCAGACAGCAAGAAGCCTCCCAGATCTCCAGATGCATTTGAGATATCAAAAAAGTACTCCAGAGTGTTGTTCAGCATGGGGGTGAGTAGAAAATGAAGGCTAATCATGTTTTGGGTGTACTATTCCTTTAAGTCCTTCCATGTTTGCAGCAAAATCCTGCATATCTAAGTCTGTTGTGTAATCATCATCTCGGTAACAGCATCAGACCAAAACAATTTTAAAAACATACAGATCAGTACTTATATGTCTTTTGTTGGTATGCACCATCATTTTAAACTCTGTTTTGGTAGCAGATGACCGCTGACAGCCCGGTTCATTAGGAGGTTTCTTCCATGAGGGATTTCCGCAGCTGTCCACTGCCTCCATATACCTGCATTGGATGGAGATTACAATGACCTGATGTGATGGCCTCTGGTTTTTCATAAAGCGTCTCACTAAAAAACATAATAAACTGAACATCACTGCATTTCCTATAAATGGGGTCAAGTTAAAGAAATGTCATTGAACTTGAATCTGTACATGTGATTATATAGAACTGAATATATTTTTTTTTAATAAAGATAAGATCAGTATGTCTTGTAAAGAGCCTTAAGGGAAAATTTGTTTTGAATTAGGGCAATACAAATAAACAGTATGTAACTGAAGTAACCTCTGTCTGCCTCTTCCCTCGTTTGCTTTAATTTTTCCATCCGGAGTCACAGAAAGGTCTGATCTGTTTGCCTGTCCTTGGCCGTCCTTCTGTGAGAGAGCACTTCCTGTAGCTGTGTCTCTTCTGACTTGCTGTTGTCCCACTTATTGTTTTTAGCTAACTATAGAACTCAAGCATTTTCCCTTGGCCAATGTAAACTGTTGTTTGGGCTGACCTTGTAAAGTACAAAACCAAGCTGTAGTTTATAGTCTGACTGTTGTGGATAAAGTTCCTCTATGCGTTGTTTGTTTGAGTGTGAAAGACACTGAGGTTAATCTGTGTTTGCAATGTTCAATATATTATAATATTGTGCAGTAAAACATTCTACTAGCCGTTACTAAGGAAAATGCTCTGAGTTATTTAAATGTCGTACAAATTGATGAGTCAAAATTTTATTTCTGTGGAAGACATAGTTAGGATATGATAGAGAAACTGTTTCCACTTTCAAATTGAAAATCTAAGAGTGCTGGTAAATATCAGGTGGGGGCAGGCCACTTTAAGCGATCCAAGTCTATATTAGGCAGGTCAAACTAAAAGGTTACATTTTGATTATAAAGACTGATCTTATTTGTGTGGTAAAAGAAAGGAAGTCCCTTTTTTATTTTATTTTTTTTTTACTTTTCTTTCATTTGATATGTTTGTAGTAAAAAAAGAGTATTGCTGCATCTCTCCACTTCCTCATATGCATAGGCTCCTTTCTGCATAGTATCGTACAAACATGTATAAGACTACTTTTTAGGTGTACCTGAAGGCTCTGCTTTGATATATAGTACATTTAAAGTAATAAAACCAATACAGAAAATAATTTCCAAGGATAATATATAAAATTTTGTTTCTTAGCAGTAGCATAACCAGTTTCTTGAGGTAGTATTAGATATTTCTTCTGCCAACAAAATTCCCAGAAGACATAATATACTCTATACTTTATAAAGGCAACAATTGTTGTACGGTCCCTATCAAAGCTATGTATACGTATATTAATTGTACTGCTACAAATCACCCTATTTCTGCTGACATTTCTTTAAATAAGGATTAATTCATAATGCAACAGGTTGTAAAATGCATCTTTTTATACACTTAACTTCATTGCTGGTTCCAGATGAATGCCTGCAATCTTTAGTGTACTCCATAATTCAGTGACTGATGCAGACAAATAACCTGGCTAGTGACAGTGAATATCTGCTTTAGTGAATCCTTGTCTCTTTTCACCCTGCATCTGGAGAGCTTTGACTCATTGTCTATATAAAGTCACTTTGTATGGTTTGTGCATATCTGCAGGCGGCACACCTTGCTCTACACATATCATTTGGTTTAGTGGCAACAGACCCAGAGGACAGAAATCACAGTCACAGAAATGCATACAGACACACACACACAGATACATATTTGCCTCCTGAGGTCCCCTCTCCCTTCTTTCATCTTTTATTCAAAAGCGCTTTGGAGGAGTGAAAGAATTGGACAATCCACTGTGAGTGACGAGCAGGAGAGTAAACCAGTATGTGTGTTTATGACTGTGGGTGGCGGGGGTTGGCAAAGAGGCATTTGCGTACTCATCTTTTCATTTTTTCTCCTCTCTGTCTGCCACCAGCAGGGAGGCTCTCTAATCATGTTTTTAGTAGTATTTACTAATGTTTCATTCATTAAGCTTCAGCATCCACAGGGGAGACATCATCCATCCTCTAAAGTGGAGGTTATTATCACCTTAAATCATCTTGCAGGGTACCTGTTTGCTTGGCTGTCATGGGCCGACGGAGGCCAGCCCCAGTTAGCCCCCGAGGGAAAGAGCTGTCACTCTGCCCCCCCTCTGTTTCTCTCCCTCTGCCACTCTTATTTCCTCATATTACTCTTCACCATTCATAGCTAGACTTTCTCTTTTTTTCTGTATATATTTAATTATTTACCTACTTTCAGTCCATTTACTTCACATGATGTTTTGAATTAGAATTATGGCAGCTTATCCAACATTTCAGTTGGCCAGATAATACATTGCGCAATATAATCAGAGGTTATCAAGGTTACCGATCAGAGGTCATTGGCCATTATTTCTCTCTAAAAAATAGTACAAGATTATAAGTAAAAATAATTTTTTTAGCATTATTGTTAAGAGCATTTACTCATTTTCACAGGTAAAATGGAAAATACATTGTGATAGAAAAGTCAAAAGTAATTTTTTAAAGCAAAAATAAAACAATAGGATTATATTAATTTTTACATTTTACAGTGTTAAGCATCTTATTTTAGTGCAATTAGCTAGTTAGCGTCAATAGCATTGCAAAAGTCGACTGTGTCCATTCTTTAAAATTGTAGAGCAGTGTTATTTAACCTTTTCCCTTAACCCTTTAAAGCCCGATCCAAGAATAAAACAAAACAGAAAATTACTTTTTTTTAGTTTGAAGTCCTTATTTGGCCTTTTAACAAAATATGTAAAAAGAAAAAACAGAAATCAATTTTTGATATTTATAATTTATTACTATGCGATAAGTCAAGATAATTTTTTCTGTAATCGTCTGCCCTCTGTTATCAAGTATATCTGATTGTGTACAATAGGATTTTGAGCAAAGTTTTGACCATTAAATTATGCAAAAGGTGTCAGACGCAAAACATTTCAGAAACCGTATGTATCAAATATGATACATTTGGCATTACAGGGTTGAGGCTCACTGCCCTGCTTCTTTCTCTGTTTTTAATCATTGCTTTGATTTCAATGACTGAAGTTAATAATAGCCTGTTTATCTAACATCAGTCGAAATCAGGTGTATGAAAGCAGATTTAAAACAAGCAGGGTAGTTTAAAAACCCTGTTCTAGAGGATGAAAATTGGAACCTTAACTATGATAAATCCAAAACTATAGCTGCAACTCAAATTCGTAAAGTCCCATGACAAATGCAGGCTAAAAAGCCGAATATGAATTAAAAAAGGTGCTATGTTATATGTCAGTTTGCCTTTCTTTTAACTGCTTAAACATCAGTCACAGCTCAGGGTGTGCTTTGGTGGCGCAGTGGTTAGCGCACATGACCCGTGTATGGAGGCCTTAGTCCTCGATGCGGCTGACCCGGGTTAGAATCTAAAATAATAATAATAAAACATAAGTCACAGCTCAACATGGAAATTATAATTTTCCTTTAGAATACCATTTAACATCTCTGTGCATACCTTGGGTTTGTTTTTAAACACCTTACTGAAAGAGAGTTGAATGGTGTGTTCAATGATCTGATTTAGAACTGATTTCTGATAGGCTCAAAATATTTAATTTCTAAATTGGCACTTGGACAGTGCCAATTAAACTGAAAATCAAGTTATCCTGGTATCCTCTCTTTTAAAAAACAGTTTCTTGCTCTTTACTGACAGGATATTTCACTACAGCATCAGCTCCAACAATTGTCCTTGTTGCATAAAAATGTCCTTCTCTCCCCCACAACCCTGTAAGAAAACTCAAATGTGTGCGTGCCTCTAACTAACTGTCCCTTCTGCAGCTGTTTTCAGTTTTCTTGTCCAACCTTCTGTCTTTTCCTCTCATCACCTCCCTGCAATACTTCACTTTTTGTTGCTTGGCGCAGCAATTATCGCCCCACCTCACTTTGCAGTGACCTCTGAGATGATTAAGTGAGATTACCTGTGCTGTAGCTGTGTGAGAAGCATGCTGTGAGATAGTGTGTGGGTGTGTGCAGGATACAGAAGCTAGAGTTGCCTTTAGCTGCAGGGCAAGTGAGCCCTACAGTGTCTGTGTAGTGTGGTGCTTGCTTAAAGATTCCAACATGATCTCTGGACTGCCAAATAGATGCAGTGGCTATTGTCTTGGGTATAAATGAATGGGATAAAGAGAAAAGTATGAAACAGGTTAGAAATGTCTGCTCTGCTTATGCATTCCTCATAAAACAGTTTAGATGTAAACAGATGCGTTCAACTGCAGTTCAAATGTTATACAAAAGATGTTAAAAGAGAGGAAGGACATTTTAAAACTCTCTTATGAATTCTTACAAGACAACAACCCAGCTAGCTACCCTGAGACTTAATCAGAAGCTCTTCCACTTACCCCAATTTAAAGGCTCATGCCTGTGCATGGGTGATTGTTGGTTGGTTGGCTGCTTTCGTTGCAGTATGCTTCTCATTAGGTGTCCGTTGCTCATCTCCACCTCCGGGTGGAACTTACACTAATGAGGACACTACATCTAACGAACATCCTCCTCCTTCTGTCCTTAATTACAGCGTCCTGCCTCTCCCCAGGGCACCACAGCACCCAGAGTTTTTTTGCAACATGTCTCCCCCTCAACTGAAACATAAGGACCACAAACTGTTTCGTCCCCAAAAGCCGAAACAGAAGACACGCATCCCTGTCCGCTGTGCTGGCACGCCATGTTTGGAGGGCGTAGCACTGCGGCTATATATGATTGTCTTTGTGTAGGGAAGTGAGTGTTTGTTCATAACACGGTGAGTTGTGCCATTATTTGATATTAGATGAAACAAGCTGTAAGCTTGGGGGTAGATTGGTGATTAAGCATGCAGTTACAAGACCATGTGTAAACGAATGCAAGCTCACTTCTTAACAAGGAATATTAGGTCTGATGCACTTAGTTTTTATGTGCTGAAGTTACAATTCGGGAACAACCTATTTATGTTTTTTACAGCAAACATTTTTCTTTTTCCCTTAAAGCATTGCTTTTTTTTTATAAGTAAAAGATTTGCCGTTGTGTATTATAGCTGTGCTGCAGCTTCACTGATTGGGGAAAAATTAAAGCCACAGATAGTATTGTTTTTTATAGGGTCCAGAAGGAGACCTATCTTCCAGGTCAGTACAGTCTTATTTCTAATTAGCAAATGTTGATGCTTGTTCAAGCCACTATTGCATCAGATACTGATGCAATGGGGTTATCCCTCTTTTCTTTTTTAGACATGCAGGATGTATGAGGTTGTAGATGGAGCAAGCAATCCCCTAACCCCTAAACTTAAAGTAACACTAGTAAAGCTGTTATCATACACTGCTAAAGCTACCAACAATCACTTTGTAGGCTAAAATGTTTTTGGAAATTTGAAGCGGATCAGTGCCCGCAACCCGCCATTTACCCTGGCCGTCAATATACTGTATGACCCCCTCGCCTTAGAATGTGATGCACAGAGGGCTTTGACCAAGTGTCAGTATTTGATGAAGGAAGTGAGAATGTGCTGTCCAGATTGACTCACTGTTGATAACATTTTGTTTGGTGAGGTTATTGGTAAGGGTAACTCCCTCTATAGCAGCAGATTCCTGGGAAGTCCATCTGTTTGAAGGATGCAGCTATTTGTTAACAATATGGTAAGAAAAAAGACACTATTGATCTTTAAGAAAAAAATGCTGCCTCCTTATTTGGGAAGGGTTATAAGCTGCTTCAAAATGACTTGCAGTCCATGATTCTCTATTGAAAAGAAAATCAAATTAGGAACATTTTTAGGACAGTTTTTACCAGATCTGGACGTCTAAGCAGATGCAGCCACAGGTCAGATTGTGAAATGCTAGGAAATAACAAAATAATCAGAAGCTTAAGCTATGAGTCTAAGACCATTTTCTCTTATGGTAAATGTTAGAGTTCCTGACATAATAATCAGAGGAAGAGTTTGTATGTTTTGTATGGAACTTTTTAGACAAAAAGCATTTTATCTTAGAAAAGAAATGGCAGCACAACTGAAGTTTGCATCTCAGAGATTCTTTACTTTTACAGCAGCTTTTTTTGGATTGATCAGACTAAAATAAAGATATCTGGCTATAATGTAATGCTTAATATTTGGTAGAAATTTATTAAAAAGAGCAAAAAACAAACCAAACAAAATGTTAAACATTTCGAAGGGTGATAATCTGGGTTTATGTTTCAGCTACAAACCCTGAACCTCTTACAATCACTGAGTTGATGGTGAATGCCTTTTGTAAAATAAAGTATTCAGGTCAAATAAGGCTGTCTAGAGGACTGAGGACTTATCTTTTCAGAGAGTCTGAAAATAAATGGTTCAAGCTGTTTCATGTGCCCAACCAAAGTACCGATTGGGGCATTAAGGAATGTTTCACAACCTCAATGAAGAGAAGTTTATGTTGTGAAGACGGGACACTTTTTTTAGTATGTGAGATACTGAGAACATTCAAAAAGGAAATTATTGTTCTTTATAAATAATGATGAAAAGCAGTTTGTAGATAAGTGTGACTGACATTACTTTTTCACTCACTCAAAGCCAAGTCTGTACGTCTCTTGACCTACATGGCTAGCATCACACAACTTTTTTAATAGCACTTATTCTGACAACTCTACATATTTTTTTTAAAACGGATACAATGTTTTTCTGTTCATGTAATGCTGTTAAATGATTTATTACACACTTTGCAGTAGCAAAGTGCTTGAAAGGATGAAATGGACTTAATCCTCAGTAATAGGCATAAATTATGTCCAGAGGATGTCTGACAGCAACGCTAGCTATGGCCAAAATAAGGCGCTTTAATTGGTCATTTTGAGCATCAGAAGACCATAAGTATCGTTCCACATGGACATGCTTCGGGGCCGAACATTTCCTCACGAGCACCTAGGGTTATTATGTGCAAATTTGTAACGATTTCTAAAAGACTGACCCATGGTCATCGCTCATGGCTTCTCCTCCATCTCAGGCTCAACAAGATGTGAGGAATCTAATTAGGGCAAAGTGGAAACCCAAGTATGCCTCAAAGTTTCTGAATAATTTTCCTTTTCCTCCCTTTCTTATTAGCATTCATATGTGAATTAGGTTCATCCCTCGATACACAGTCTGTCTAAACTTTTTTAAAATTTATTGAGATAAAGAAATCAATAGATTAAAAAGAATGATTTCAGATCTTTTTAAATCTCTCTGGTCTCTTTTTTCTTTATTTGCCTGTATTCACTTTCCCTGATTTACTCTGCTGTGTCTAACCACAGCATATTATAAATGGAACAGGGTTTTAAATTAGAAATTAATTTGGATAATTTGTCTCCAACCTCTCCCTCCTGCTGCCGCTCCTGCCAGAAATATGTTAATATATCATATTAAGTAATTTCTGGCTCCCGATACACATGCTTATTGAGAGAAGGAACAAAACTAACAAGAGGAGAAAAAATAGATAAAGCACTAATGTTGGTTGAATCTCTCAGCAGTTAGTTTGGCTGTCTGGGCATGTTTAGTGGAGACTTGTTGTAATTCTTCCTCTTAACTCTGCATTGTTGCAATTAGGACAGTCATGGGAAGTAATGTAAAAGACGTTTTAGGATGACATTTGTAACCAATTGGTGCTGCTTTAAGGAATGGTTAAAGAAATAAATAAGGTAACCTTTATTCTATAAAAGAAATGGCAGTTGTTTGGGAAGGACTAACACACCACTTCCTGTATTAATAGGTTCATGATATTATTGACTGTATCACTTGGTATAATAAAACAAGGTTTTCTTTTAGATAAAGGCTTGATCCAAAAACCTCAAATCATAGCTCTTACCTCCTGTTCCCAGTCCCTATCCATAGTATATACCTTTTTTACTATCCAGGGTAGAAAAGGAACATCAGACTATGGTCCTGAATCCAGAGAGCTTTCAGCTGTCAAGATTTGGCTGATGACTGGCCCAGTTTCTGCTTTGCCGTTCTTTTGCTGTTTTTCCCGTCATCTGATCCACCTGCTCCAGCATCTATTTAACCAACCATCAAACCACTCATCAGGGTCTTGAGCCAGTGGTGAGAGTTCTCTAGCATTGCCTTAGTGTTTCTGATTGCCTGTTCCTGTCTGATCTGTTTGCCTGAACCTTCTTAGGACTCCTGCTGGATTCTGCCTCTTTAATGAACTTGGAACTATTTCCATTCACCAACCTGGATTTCACTCTGGAACCTCTTTGGGCTTCTGATCTCCTGGTTCTGAATCCTGAACATGTCCTCGTCACCGGCTCTGGCTTCGCCCTCTGGATTATCCTGCCTTCTTCGTCTGCCCGGATTGTGTCTCCTGTTGTTCTCCATCCTCCTTTGGGCTGGAGCCTCTGGGACACCCTTGGCGGCACCCAACCCATTTTGTTGACAGTCCACCAGCTGGATCCTACCTGATTCTCTGGACACGTACTGAATTGTCTGTCTGCCTTGAATACTGGGTCCCCTGTTCTGAGCCTTGACACCATCCTTATTGTTGTCACCATGCAGCAGACACACATTTCAATATAATTTGTCAAAAGGGCATTACAGACATCTGGAAAAAAAATACAAAAAGCAGAAGTTACATAAATGTAGCGAATGGCTGAAGCTCTTTGTTATAAAACCCAAATAAAACCTAAAGATGGTGTGTACATTAGCAGGAGTCACTCAAACAGTACACATCACCAAATATTGTGTTTTTGTTAAACTAACTCTAAGGTAGCTTATGCCCATATGTTACACTGTAACATATGGAGGTTCCTATTCCAACTGTATTGATACCAGGCAACGTTCTCCTTCCTTGATTCAACTCCTTCCTAACTGCCAGCACTGCTTACATATTATCAAATATCTATCATAGTGACCACTACCAAAACATCATTCATTCCCCTTGAGGTAAGCTGTTGAGCTGCATTGTAAGGAATGTTGTATTTTGCACACTAAATGGTTGTATAGGTAAATTTGTAATTTATGTAAAAAAAATTCTTTTGGTTTTTCTGTTTAATTGTTTGCTTTTGTTTGGTCTTCAATTAAAGAATATGTTATTCATTATTTGTAGGAGATATTGCACATGCATTCTAACCCTCTTCTTTTTTTTTTTTACAACCAGGCGACTTAATATGTATCGCCAGATCAAATAAAGCTGGTACCTGTGTTTTAGCCAAAAGCCTATCATTGTATTTCTTTGCTCTAGTGAACTGAATCATTCCCCCTCTATGTAAAATAAGAAATAAAAAAAAGATAATGTATTTTTTTACACTGCTGAGAATGCTGGGAATTGAACAGGGAGTAAAATATTAGGCCACAAATGGGGGATGAGTGTGTCAGAGGGAACCGGTGTGTATGTGTGTGCATATTTAAGCGACCACAACCTAAGATCAACTTCACATTAAGAGCTGCCCTGTGGGTAGTTTAAAAATGAGAGTACATGCAGGCTCGCAAGAAATATGCATTGCTGTGTGAGACGGTGGGAATACAAAGGTGATAGACGCTCCTGTCATGCTGTGTGTTTTGACCAAATGGCATCATAGTGTTTCTGGTCCTCCTCTCCATCTACCTCTGTCTATGCAAGCATGATGCTCTTTATGTGACTTCTCACCGGTGCAGGATATTACTAAGCATCATAGACTGTGAATAAACACTGCAGCATTATTCAAACTTGATGTCAAACCTTACATGATGGACGTGCAGCCACTTTTTGTTACCTCATATATCTAACGGATCAGATTCAATTCCAAATAACCACCGCATCTCTGCAAAGAAGAAAATGCTTTTAATGTGCATCGAGAATGAACGCTGGACACATTTGATTAAGAATCGCCGAAATGTATTTATTTTCTATTAATATTGATGAATTTAAGTAAGACATTTTTTAAAAAGAAATGCAAAAGCTAAATACTAGCAAAGAAAAACAAATATGAACAAACAATAAAAGTAAGCTAACAGAAACATGACCAATTAATGTTTTTCTGTCTTCCTTTTTTCTCGCTCCCATCTTTTCCTCTTCCTTTCTCTTCTACTCCTTTTCCCTCTTTCTTTGTGTGATAGAACTGCAGCACCCCCCTAGTTAATTGAAACCCAGGAGACTCTTCTTGCATAAAATCAGATTTATCTATCCATAAAAGGATTTCGTTAAAAATAGTCCAAATTCAGTGTCTCACAACCAAGGGCCTGCAGCTACTTAGGCGAGTCTGGCTCCAACCCCTTTCGCCCTCGCTCAGTCGCCGTGGTAAAACAAGTGCTGCCTATTGCTAACTAGCTGGGGACCCATTAATTAATTGCAGAAAAACACAGACATAATGTCTGTGGGGCACTATTTTTTTCAACCCTAGAAGAAAGAGGGTGTATGTGTATTTGTGTGTGCTGTGTGTGGGTGTATGTGTTTTTGTTGCCCACATCCTCAGCATCTCTAAAGTCCCCCATGTCCCATATAGTAAATGGTAGCTGATGAAGGTACATGATGATCATGAGGAAACATTGAATCAACCAAATTACATTTATTCTGGAAAACTACAGAACTGAACAGAAAGTATAGTAGAGAGAGGACTCGGTGATGCGTTTTAGTACTGCAGCATTGAACTGATTTAGAGCAGAGGTCTTTAATTCCAGTCATAAAGGTCTGATTTCCTGCAACCTTTATTTGGGTCTTTGGTTCAGCAGACCTGGGTCAAATGATGTTTAGTGAGACTGGAAATCCTGACTGCTGGGCAGGTAAAACAGCATTTTGATTCAGAGGTGTTTGACAAGGGATACAGGTAATAGGTCTAGGATGACCTCAAAGACAGGAGCTGATGAGCCCTGTTTTAGGGAATAAGCTTTAAGGAATAGAAGTAAGAGCTGCCAAATCCAGCCTAATGTTGGAAAATAAATATTAAAATTAAAAAGGAACCTGAATCAGTTTGCACTAGTTGATAACAATTGTCAGGATGCATCTTAGGCTACTTTCACACTGCAGCCTGAAGTGACCCAAATCCTATTTTTTGGCCCATATGTGACCTGGATCTGATCTTTTCATGGCAGTCTGAACAACACAGATCCAATGTTTTCCAATCTGACCCAGGCTACTTTGCTATGTGGTCCTGGATCCAATACGAATCTGACCTTTTCAAATGCGACCTGTGTGTGAACGATCAGGTTGCTTTCATCCAACCTGAACGCCATTAGTAACCGACATAGGTCACTGTTCTGCTTCTTGCTACACAGAAGCGGCAAGAAAAACAACAACCATGGCAGATGATGCGAAGAGCAGTATTTATGTTTAACCATCTTGAAAAGATTGAGGTTTTAATGTTTGGAAAGATCGCTAGATGCGCTCTAGCACTACCATCCATGTTTACTTCCGTAAACACAGAGCACGCTGGCTTCTGACGTCGTTGCGTCCTCTACTGAGCATGAGGGTCACTTAAACTGTATGCATGCAGCTCACAAAGGAGATCCCATAAAAGTCGCATATATTTGGAAATGTGAACGGCAACGCAAAAAAAATGGGTATCACAAAAAAATCAGAATTGAGCATCAAGGCCTGCAGTGTGAACGTAGCCTTAGTGTCAGAGGGGCAGGGGGTTTGCACCCAACATTCCAACACAGCTTAACTAACATTAAGTAACTCATATTTTCTTAAAAAGGAGGATATAACAAAAAAAGGTAAGAAAGAGGATATTTAGACGTGTAAGTTTAAAACAATAAAAAAATATATCGTATCGAAAGGAATTTAACATTTTAAAGTGTAAACCTAAAGGGTTTCTTTGGTGTTATTGATAATTTCCCAGTGGTTTAGTTTTAGAGAATCAACATTTATAGACGAAAACATGTTCCAAATTGAGTAAAACTGTTCATCTGATCTTTTTATTTATTGTATATGAATAAATACATTTTGTATATATGCAACCTAAGATACTATACAATTCAAGATAATATATTATTGTCTGTCAAGATAAAAAAAAAAAATTCTTAAAATAAAGTTATCAAGTTATTCTAAACTAACTCTAAAAGTCTATATAATCTGGACCTTGATGACTGAACTTGAAGACCTTTGCTGTTAACTGCGGTCTTTAAAGAGTTTCTGCAGGGCTTTAAAGTGCTCTGTTGGCTGTAGTTTGTTTGGGAAATAACCCAGTCTGTGATCCCTTAGCAGCTATAGATATGAAATACAATCTGCAGAACCACTCTGTAAGTATAAAGTGTTTAAAAGAGTTGAGTAATATGTGTTGAATTCCAGTGATTGGCAGTTTTGAAAAGGGATTGTGAAAAAAAAAAAAGTAAGTGTAGCTAAAAGCTTAATTAGATAGCTTTTAACAAATTTTAACACATTTATATCAGTTTGTTGAAATTGTTGGTCCAAGAACGTCTAGGACCAAAGTGACCAAAGCTGATGCTGACTTGCCTGAAAACATAATTTAGCTTGATTAGCTCTGGTGATAAAGCAGTGCTCTGGGTCACATGACTCAATTAATGAAGGATCCAACCCACCATCAATATGCACCAAGTGCTGTATCTTAGCCAGAAGAATTATTCAATACATCTCAAATTAAGCTATTTGCATCAACAGTTATGCAGGGTTGCTTTGAAACCACTCTCATATTGGTCAGGTTAACATTGGTTATTAACTCCGAAGGTGATCTTTACAGTATGTATACATAAAAAGGCCAGTGGAAGAATTAATCTAATGTTCTTTCAGAGAAGGGGTCAGATGGAGAAATAAGAAGTATAAGAATCAATAATTTTGCATTTAATCTCAATATACTTTAAACAAATACTGCACTTCCTGAGACATATTTTTTGCACTCACTGAACTGAATGTTCTGAGAAAAAAATCAAAGCAATTGGTGCATAAACAGTACAAAATAAAATTATTGCTCATAATAATGCAATTAGAGTTACAGGTAAAAATGCAACCATAAGCACCTTACGTGAGTATGTCATAGAATTTAGCAAGACTTAACTGTCTAATGTGACTTTAAAAAGTCGTTTTGGACCCTCTCTAAATTCTTCTATATGAAGATTGCCCCTAAAAAACAATCTGTGATTTTTGGTATGTTTAGCACTAGCTACTGCTTCCTTAGTGCCTTGTGATTTATTTTGTGGTATGTGTGGCTCTCATCCAAATTGCTCTGGATTTATGGCAATACAGTCTCCCTTATTCCTGCTATGTATATACAGTGTGTTGTTATTTAGATCTTTGGATGTGCTGTCACACCCTCCTAATTTATTTGGGAATCAGGTAAGGATCAGATGCTTGACAGATAATGAAGCAGGACAGGGATTTTCAACAAATTCAAAATAGAAGCCTTGGAGGCAACCATTAGTGATGTAACACCCTGAGGACCTGCTTCACATATGGGACACTCCAACCGAGGGCGTTTCTTAATCATTTTCTGCCATTTGACATAAATTGACCCTTTGCTCCTGTGCATCAGCTGAAATTGTGGGAAATGGTAAGAGTATGACCTGCTTTTTTTTGTATGAAATTATCTACATGCATGAGCCAACACATCTGATCTTTTTGCATTCGTGTCTGGCTGTAAAGTGATACATGATGCAGCTGTGTTGTACCTTCAGTTGGTGCTTCCAGGCTTTTCCTCTCCTTTCTTGTACAGGAAATTAATAGGCAGCTGCCACTGGGGCGTTAAATTGCTTTGCTTTGGGTACTGCAGATAACTAGATTATTTATTTGCTATATGAACAATTTTAGAACAATTGGCTTCTGCTTTGCTATTGTCTTTAAATGAGATGTTGCTTCCCTGCCTATAGTGATTGAAGACAGCATTTAATTGTGTCAAACTATGACATGGGTTGTAAGGTTTGGTGTTTAATTCTATTTTGCCTAATGGGATTGGTTTGGTTTTTATCTAATTACAACAAAACCAAAATTGAAAACACTAATTAAGCTTTTCCTTCCTTCATATGCCTTTTTCATACAATGTGCAATCATAAGGTAATTTTTTGCTCTTCTGTCACAAGCTACCAGTGAAATATATAAATGTAACAAAATGTGAAAAAGTTTAAGGGGTATAGATTCTTTGAAAGGTTTTTTAGATATGAACAACCATTATTAACTGTTCTGTCATGTATTTCTCATATTAAACATGCCCAGCTCTTCTTCTTTCTGTGTCTTCCTTTGCAGTGAAGAAGGCTTGCTGTTTTCCTCTGCAGCGGGGTGATTCCACACACACACAAGGACCACTGTCAGTAGGAATCTCCCTCAAATCCCTGCTGCTGCCTGGCCTGGAATCGTCTCACGCTGCCTCCGCACATATGCATGTCATGTAGCGTCAGTGCCAAGGTGCTCTTTGATGTTATGGGGCCTGATGGCAGCATATTCCCTGCTGATAGCGATGATTGCCACACTCAGGTGCAGCTTTGCGTTCCTGTGTGTGTGTGTGTGTTCCCTTTAAGCCCACCCTTCACCTTATTGGTCAACGCTGGAGCTGACTGGTTAGTTCTTTGAAAGAACATAGCTTGGCAGCTTCAGGTTTATGAGGCTTTTCTATGCTCTGTTTCACCAGGTTCAAGATCTTCTTGCCCCCATTTCCCCCCCATTGTACACTAACGCTCATGTTTTTCCATGCGGCTGAGCTTTCAACAGGAGGGTCTGACTCACACACTCTTGCTGAAGTACTGGGGACCATTGCTTCAACGATCTGCTTTGCAACCTCCAACTAAAGTTTCATGAATAATTAGTGCAAATTGGTGTAAAATATTTAAAGAAATTCCTGAATTTATCTTTTGCAAATGTTATGCTCTCTGTGTTGGTTTTCCCCTTTAAAATATGACTTCCGTAGTCAAACCCTTGATCTTATGGGATTAAAAAAAAAAATCAACAGAATTTAATAAGACATGAGGGAAAATATGAAGATCATTAGCCCTGATGAGAAAACTTTACTAAAATAATTCACATAAGATCTCAAAAAAGTTGCCACATATGTATTAAAATAAGCCATGAGTAATATTCAAGTATGCTGTGATTTACTATGACATTTAGTAGATTTTGCATTAGCTCACACACCAGGCAGCACTCATGGGAATCTCCTCTCCCGTTCCACAGTTAACATTCTGCATTTGTCCAGCACTCTGTAATTTATTGGAACTCATCTGTCCAAGCTTTGATTTATATATTGATTTGAAAAATAAATAAAAGTGATAGGAACCTGCATTGGAGTGTAATGATGGACTGTGTCGACATGCAGGAGTAGGGATATGAAACATTGGGAGGAAATTAGATATTATGCCCCCAAGACAACTGCAGCCAGCAGCACATTCATTATTGGCTGGATATTTATTATTAAGAATTTCTCCTCATGAGTGACTGCTGCAGAATATTTCTTCTCAGCTCCAGCAAGCTAAATGGTGTGTGCTCGTTGGGGCGTGGGTGTCTATACGGCTCAGAATTTCTTTGCATGTGTTTGCAGAAATGTTTGCAGCCATATTGTCAGTAGGTGATGACAAGGGAGCTGAGTTTGTCATGCTCTAGACTTTACAAGAAAACACCCGCAGAGAAACCACACAAGATGCTTGGGTTTAGTTGGAAAATATGTGGAGTTTACACATAAAAAAGATTTGATCTTAGTCACACTACCTTTATTTCTCGCTGAGAGGACTCCATTCATGAAACTAGCAGGGCAGAAATAAGCTGCTGAAAATCAAAACTCCTTGCCGCAACTCCTGCACAAATTCTAATTACAGCCCAGTGAATTTCAAACAGCAGCACAGAAAAGGGCTGCTGTCCAAGCCTCTCACATTTTATTTCATTTCCCCCCCCTCCCACTTCTCTGTTCTAATCCACTTCAATTATGTTCCCTCCCATTTCTCCTGATCACTTTACAGCTCAGCAGCACCTGTGCTAATTGTAGCTGCGATGATTGCTGATATGTTTTGCATCCTTAAAGGAGTTTTACAGGAGGGGGACGACAAATAAACATCTAGCCCTGGGGCTTTTTGGGTAGCGGCGGCTCAGCCTAGCAGATGGCCATCATATTATATGAGCGGAGCTTCTTCCATAGGCTGAGGTTCTGGTGGGTGGGGTGTAATGAGTCTGGGCTTGGGGGAGGATGGAGGAGGAGGCTGTGAGGTGTAAGGTAGGAGGGGAGAAGATGTGGATGAAGGATATAAGAGATAACGTGGGAGAGTGACAGACGGACAGAAAATTAAAGAATACAGCTCCAGAAGAGGGGATGAAATTTAATTAGGGGATTTACTAAGAAATTTTTACTTTTTTTTAAAGTTTTTAGGATAAATTGAACAGGCTAAACCAAGCCTAATTTTGAAATACAGTGGTAAGGCTATGTAAGATTAAAGTCAGATTTCATATATATATTTTTCTAGGTTAAATAAAAACCAGAACTGGCTGAATCTAAATAGCCTGGAAAGAAGATTTCCTTATACACCCAGTGGTTGGACCATATTCAGCAATTAGCTCAGCAAGGATTCTAAACATTGATGGGAATGACTAGTTTGGCTTTTATCTAGGGCTAATGAACAGTAAAGTTTTTAAAAGCTCAGAAATACTCTCATTTTTTGCATTCACTCACCACTGTGTCACATGTAACATTTACAAACAACTGTGAATATAATAGATACAAAATCCAGACATCCGAGCAATTATGCCTGCTAAAAATGACTATTGAAACGCAATTCCCTTTACTATCTCTATGAAATTATTTTAAGACTCTATGATTATTTTTAACAGAAAGAAAGCTGTTTTGTACATTCTTAACTTTTTTGGTGGTGTAACTTCAGTAACTTCAAAAGAAAAGAAAAATCTCTCTTTATTTACAATCTGACTATATGATCTAATTGAATTTTCTCTGTGATGTGCCTTAAGATTCAGCGCTATAAAAATTTGATGAATTGAATTTATCATATTTATTATTCTTATTCTAGGATTTCTGATCATTCCCCAGTTTGATGACAGCAACAATATTTTAATTTAGTTTTTATTTATTTGTTTAATTGTCAGGGACAAAACACATTAATGAGCATTTCTGTAAATGTGTCAGTATTAGCTATGAAGCTACAACTGTTGTCCCTGCGCAAGGTGTATAATGCCAACAATTGCCAAAAAAATATATAAAACAAACTTAGAAAATGTAAAACATTGAGGCTACATACTCACAATGGCAGGTCATGCAGTTCAAAAAGAGATATTAGCATAAATATGTACAGATATTTACAAGGTAACACTCATCCAGACATTTGGCTGTCATGTACCAGGAGATCAGTAAAGTCTAATGAGCACATATTAATTTGATTTTAACCAGTTTTTTTAACTGAGTTCGAAATGTGTTATGAGTGGAGGATTCTCTGATAGTGAAATGGATGCTGTTCCAGATGTTAAAGCCCCTGACTAAAAAAACAATCTGGCCAAAGGTGGTCCATCTGAATGGCACTTCAAAGTCTCCTCTAGCCGTAGACCGAGTTGCTTTGCCAGAAGAGGATTTCAATTTTATGAATTCCCTTAATGGCTGTGGTGCAAGTCTGTTGAGTACTTTATAAACCATGTAAGCTAATTTAAGAAATTAAAAATTCACAAAGTCGCTGAGATTTTAAGTCTTAAGAATTCTTGGTTCTGCTGGAGGTTTCTTCCTGTTAAAGTGGAGTTTTTCCTCTCCACTGTCGCTAAAAGCATGCTTAGCGTGAGGGATTGCATTTGAGTCAATTCAGTCATTCAATATCAGTACAAAAAGTTAGCTACAACAAACAGCAGTTTCTGATAGAAGGACGAATTAATGCTTGTGTCTATCACAACAAACTATCCAAAAATGCAGTGACCATTGCATTCCACCCTGTTTGACTGTAATTAAATTGTCCTTTTTTTAATGTTGTGGGAGGTTTAGGGCTGATGTAAAGGAATCTGAATCTTCAGATTGACTTCAGATAAACTTTCTTACATATTTTCCAAAAGGTTTTAAGGATCCTCAAGAGGTATTTGATGAATTTCTGTTAGGTCTATATTTTTTTGTCAAAATGCGGTTTGTTTAATTTTTTTTTTTATGGGTTTTTGCCTTGAAACTCCTGTGGGGGTGTACCTCCAGCCCTTTAAGGGCAATTTCCTGCAATGTTTTGATGTGTCTGAGCTATAATGTTTGAATTACATAATTAGTTCTTTAAAAAGGGCTTTAGAAATTCACTGCATCCCAACTTTGCTTTTTTATCCAGCGCGGATGGTGTTCACATTTTCCTCCTCCTCTTATTCAGATTTTATTCAAAATACATATCTGCTGCAGTCACAAGAGCGATATTCCCCACGCTGATTGTTTTGTTGATCTGTAGCAGCACAGATCAATGGCCTACATTCATGAAATTGTTAATTGCCTTGAAATATAACTGATCTAGTAAACATAATAAAAAATGTGTAAACTGTGTACAAAGACCACTGGCCTACTTCATGCTGTCGGCAGGGTTCTTTGAAATCAATTTGATTTTTCTGAAGGTTTTATAGTTTGATGGTTAATTTTTTATTTATAATTTTTTTATTATAATCTTTTTATTTAATATAATTAATATTAAAATATATATATATATAGTTAAAAAAATTTTTTTGATTTAACATATTTGCCGCTATTGGGTTTACACATTACATTGCTTTACTGGCAGTAATCAGATGTGGGTGTGACTGTTGATTTTTAGGTCAATATTTCAAAACACTAAATTTAATTACAGGTAATTCATGATTTTGGGGGTTAAGTATTTTTATTTTTTTTTTTTACATAAATCCAGGTGCTTTAGTTATCCTATTTCCTCATTTAAGTGAAAATTAAAGCAGCATTTTTTTCTCAGGTTATCCTTATCTGATAGTAATATTTACTTGAAGATCTGAGACAAACAAAATGTTTTAGAAATGAATTTTTAGTTCCTATATATAAAAAGTATTTTCTTTAAAAGAGCCAGATGTGGACGCAGTGGCTGAGAATCTCTCACCTTCTAACCTTGCTGCCCCCACCTTACCGACTGCCGCCGTAATAAATGTGCTGCCAGTTCTCCCCGCTGTGGCTGTCTGAGGGCTGACCACATATTATATGGTAACCTATCTAAAGTGGACTGCATATTATATAGTAGCCTATTTGCTGAGATGATGAGCTCCGGACACCTCCACCATTATTTATAAGGAAGGACTGCAGCGGTGTGAGCCTGGGTGGCCGCAGTTGGCAGGTGTGTACGTCAAGATGGACAAAACGACAGGAGGAAAATTTAAAAGAAAAGAAAGTAGAAACTAAAAAAAATTCAAGCACTCAATATCAATATTTTTAACTCAGCTTGCTGAATGGAATGGAGCTTCCTTTGAACATTCCTGTAAACATTTGTCATCCTACACCCCCACTGACAACAAGTGCTGCAAAACAGAAAAAAAAATGTTTGTCTAAATAAAAAATAGCTGACTAGAGTTTATAGCAAAGTGCTTTGCTTCTTTGAAAAATGACTGAAATCCTCCATGTTCTAACAGGGGTCAGCCTGCTTTGTTAGGTGTGTTCTCCTGGTGCACAAGACAAATGATGTACTTTGCCTTGGGTCAACTGGGCTTTCCCATCCCATAATGACCTTTCAGGGAGCTGGAAGAGAATAGGTGTTCCCATAGCGATGAAGTACGCAACACATCAAATGTGTGCAATGGCAAACTAATGTTTTTAGTACAGCAGTATGACCTCCCAACCTCTAATGGACTGTTTTCCCGTTCATAAATCAAACAAAAACTGCAGCTGAGCATGGTGACAAAAAAGGAAAAAGGAGTTTCTGTTAGGTTCTTTTATGAAATCTTATGATATGGTAACCAAAGAGGGATCCAAAGTTGTTTTCAGTTAAGTTACATTACATTACATTACGCACAACTTGCCACTCTGCCAAAGAATAATCCTAGCAGGTTTCTGTGTGTGTGTGTGTGTAAAGGTTCCCTGAAGGAGAGAAGATCTCTGTCAGTTTGTCATCACACACAAGCTGCCAAATTTTATGAAATACCAAATTACTAATTGGCCCAGCATTAGGTTTCCTGCCAAGAAGTGAGATTGTAATATCTAGGCCTCTATTAGGATCACAGAGAGAAGCCCTCTCATCCGGTCCCCTACTGTTCTGGCAAGCCTCTGCCATTTCGCAGCATGCTGGCAGAAATGAAGGACAAAAGGCATCTCAAACACAACCAAATGCTCCAACTTTAACATTATATTCAAAGTTTTAAAACTGGACCTCCATTATACGATCTGACACTTATGAATTTGACGTTGGTTTCTTATGGGAGTGTCTCAGCTTATAGCAACATGAATGAGTCTTAAACATTATTTTCTGTATGTTTTACTTCCAGAAATTATTTCACAATTTTTTTTTGTTATGCTTTGTTTAAAATAAAGGCAATTTTTATTTTGTTGTATTTAGCAAGCTCCTAGTTCTTACTAGCTGTAAATCTTCGAGTGCTCTAAGAGTGCCAACAACAAGCCAAATTTAGTTGAAATGGTTCAGCTGGTTTGCCTGCACGTCTTTGTATTTCAGTCAGTTTGTGAGGCTATTGATTCCCTGATAGAGAGACAGACTCACACCAACATGCATCCTACACCATACTTAAAGATCCTGTGCATGGGCAATTCTAGACGGGGCTGCTAAATTAATTTATTATAATGATATGTGCTGAAAGAAGAGACCATAACCCAATCCCCCCTTGGGTACAGTTAACTTCAAAATTTACTTCAAAAAAAAGCCTAGGCGGAAGTTCAAATAAATAAACAGAATCCCAATGCTCAATCAGAGGCTCATCCCTCTTCAAGCAAACCAATCAGCATTGGACTGCATCTCCTTTCAAGTCCAATCAGCATTTAGAGTCCAGTTAAAAATAGTTTCAAACCCACACCTCAGCCTGATATCAAACCAAACTCCTTGGTTTGGTAGCTCACATACATTTAGCTCACATGTAAGATTTTCACTAAAGCAAACCTGATTCTAATTTCCTCCATTCTCTTCTCAACCATTGTGGCCAACCTCCACATGGCTTCTTCTCTATTTAGCTGCTGCCCTGTTCCCTATGGTTCTAGCAGAGATTTCCTTCGAAAGGGAGTTTTTTTCTCTCCACTGTCGCTTCAAACTTGCTCATCATGGAGGTTTCCGCAAACCTGTGTCCTATTCCAGCTGTCATCCATCTTCATTCCATCTCTTTTCCACCAGAATTCCTCCCTTTTCTCATTCATCAGCTAATACATATCATGTAAATTCAATGTATGATGTAAATTTCAGTGCTAAAGTTTACCGCCGAGGTCAGAGACTTTAAACATTGTATCAATAAAACTTTTCTAATTGCCTTCTTACTTTGTGCGAGTTTTTCAGGTTAAAATTGCAGTTTGTTTTTTACAGAGATAGGATCACAGTTTTCATCTGTCAGATAGAGTCTGCAGACTTGGCTTTGTAACTCCTTTAATGTAATAAATGTGTTCCTGCTTTTTTGTTTGGTCCATGTAAAAACACTGACATCACCCTGATCCCCCCCTGTTTATTTCATCTAGAATCGCCACTGGTCGCAGGTCATGCTTTTTAAAGGCATAAATATATATAAAGAAATATGTATATAGCCTTCGGTGCTATAAGACTAATATTTAATTTTATATCAGTTGGTTTCTTACAACCTAAATAGAAGACACTTGCTTTCTCTGTGACACTGCCCCTTTGCATGATGTTGCCCTGAAGTTGCTGCAGCATGGTATCATCATATTTTAGGCAATTAGGCTTTTCTCCAGGCAGACTGAACAAAGTTTGAAACCTCTTGCAGAAGAACAAAAAAACTGTCGCTGTCACTGTGGAGATCAGTTGCTAAAAGAGCTTATTTGTCTCAAAGATTAGCAGAAATTATCTTATGTGATCATAGACAGTCGGGGTGTTGTTTACTGAGCTGGCGCAGCACGATCAAATTAGCTGCTTGCGAGAAATGACAGGCATGCATAGACCAGTGATGATCACTCGTTTCACAGGACAGGAAGAGCCTGAGCAGAATTTGTGGGAATTAGGCTGACATGTCATTTAAAATACCATCCATCCATTTTCTGTCACGCTTTATCACAGCTGGGGTCATGAGGGTTGCTGCTGCCAATCTTCAGCTATGTTCAAGCAAGAGGCCGGGTACACCCTTAACAGGTTGCCAGTCCATCGCAGAGCATTCAAAATACCATTTTGGGCGTAATTCAATAAGGAAGAGGCATTATCACAATAAAAGACAAATACATTTTTAATGTTATAGGCCCTTTAACAGTAAGCTTGATGCATTTCACGATCTCTTTTCCTTCACCAAAACATTGTAATCTGAGTCTCATCTGACCAAAATACGGGGTTCCAGTTAGATACCCAGAGGTGTTGAGCAAACCCAGTGCTTAATGGTAACTCTTCTGAATGTAGGCAAAGTTTAATGGTAGTTATGGATGTGCTTTTTTTTTTTAATCATTCGTTTAGTTTTTTCTTTTATTAACAGTAAGATGGAGATTTTCTTGTGTCTCACTTAGCATTCTGCTCCTTACATGTAAAAATCGATATAGAAAAGTAGACATGGGAACCTGTGGCCATATAGGAAACTATAAGGTTACCAATCAATACAAAGTTTAAATTATGAGTTAAACTGAATTGTTGGGAGTAAAAATCCTTTTTCCACCAATCATTTTGTATAAGATAATTTCTAAACATTGGATTATTTCACCTCAATTAATAGCTTGATTTTCCTTCATATTTCAGTGAGACCATTGTTTAGCTAAATCAGATGAATTAATTTTGAGGTCTTTTACACGTCTTCACCAGGGGGTGCCAATAAATGTGGCCCACGCTATAAATAGGACTCTCTAAGGTAATGAATATTCAAACCAAAAAGGAAGGATTTGGTTGAAGGCGACTTTGCATAAAAAGACAGCAAGGCTGCAAATCACCATGTAATCACATGCCGTAAAAAATTAATGCTAATGTATCACATAAAACATTTAATCACCAATTTCAATCATTGAAGGAAAAAGAAAATCTGTTATAACACAAAACATATTCATTCACAAGTAGGATCTTAAATTCATCAATTTACAGACTTTAAATTAGTGAATGTGTGAGTGACCACTTCTCCAAATTCATGTTATACCAAAAAGACTGCTGTTAATTTTCTGTTTAGCAGCAATCCAGTTTCTTTTTTTTCCCAGGACTCCTAATCAAACATGCCTTGGGCCACTAGATGGATAAACACACACAGATAGATTTTGGCAACAATTCAACTCCTCTCTGAAGCGGTGCAATGGGAGGGAGAAAGGGTTGGCTGACAAACCACACAAACACAAATCACTGTAATTACTAAATACATAGTTTATTGTAAAAAGAGATGAACCCTTTCATCCAGAAATATGATTATGGCAGTTGACAGTGTTGCTATTCAGAGGTACAAATAAATATGTACAACTTAAAATGCTTATCACATGACCAGACATACCACTTTTGTTGGCAAATTACCAGGAAAGTATGAAAACCACTTTTAGAAAGCCATTTATTAAGCAAAAAAAAACAACAATTCTGTCCGTTTTCTGGCACATCCGAGGGCAAAAAGGATTTTCTCAAATAGTTTGACTTTTTTCTGTCATATATGGTGGGCGACAATCATTTTAGACATGACACACATTAATACGTCTCTATGTTTTACTTCCAAGAGTTCATTTCTCTTCCAACCACTCAAGGGTCTGAGTTAAATCCAGTGCAAAACTGTGCAATTTGGTTAACTAAGGAGCTGGCTTCCCTTTAGAGGGTCTAATAAGTCCTCCCAGCTTCACTCAATGTGGGGAATGTTTCTGTGGGGATCTAACGCCTGCTATACAAAACCCCACCAGGCACAGAATCCTTTTAAAAACATTTTACACTTCCTTCATTTTGCTGCCATACAGTGCTTCCAGCTAACCAGCAGTGTTCTGGTATTGGATATAAACTGGATCCAGCAACTCCCTGAACCGCAGTTTAATCATGTCAGCTGCTTGTAAGGCTGATTGGAGGTCAAACCCTGTATAACCCATCCGTGGCTCAATAATGATGGTGATGTTGCACCGTTGCTCAGGCACATGCTTCCGCTCATCCTCTGGAAAACGTGTGCCGACGCGAGACGTGGAGCGGTCGGAAGCAGTCTGCCTGTGCAGGACTTTACCCAGACGGTAGGGAGGCCTCCTATACGTTCTGTGAGAGAAATCGGACTTTTTTTCTTGTCAGCAGCCAGCTCCTGACATCCTTGATGGAGGGGAGATTCATTTTGTCTTTGTTTTTACTGTAAACATTCAAGAAGATACCAAAGACCACCAGAAGGCCTCCCCAGATGTACCTGAAAAAGGCAAGGAGAGTATTCAGGGTGCTGATAAGAGGGCTATTTGTTTAATCGCTGCCTAAGATAAACCAGGTAAAGGTGACTTTTACTACAAGGAGTGTTGGTCAAAGGTTTAAACAAGAACTTCCTAGAAATGTTGGTCTTTTCACTGTGGGATCATAAGAGAAAAAGTTTTGATGAGTTCAAAGGATTTGATTAATAATTTGCTGATTTTAAAAAAATCTAATATTTACACGGTTTTTAATATACAGACAGCATGAATCGATCCATACTGTAGATTCTAACTAACTTTACATCAAATGTGTCCTATTGGATTTGGTTTGGCATTGATGGGGCTGTGATTGAAAAAACAAAAAAGCAAAAACTTTTTTTTATCTCTAAAGCAACATTCTTTGGAACCAGGTAAGCTGAGAAACAAAAGGAGCTCTTCTCTATTCACGTATGACTGTTGCCATGGACATTTATCCAGCTCTCTTGATAAATAAGAAGAAGTGTTTAGGGTCAGAAGAGACACTAGTTCTGACTTTTGGCCACTAGGACACACAAAATGGGCGAATTAAGGGGAGGAAAAATAAAAAGTGGGAGGAGTAATGAAAGAGGAGGACAATCAACTGATTCTTTAAAGAGCAACAGCTGAATAGTTCAAATATCGACATCATTTCATGTTCCAACAGGAACAAGATGACAAACACAAAAAAATATGGTTTTGGAAACGATAAAGCCTTCTGGATTGATCCTGACCTCATCACTCAGAGAAAGGTATAGACAAATTAAAAAGACCGACCTGTACATAACATAAGTGATCATATGTGCATCTAGAAGCTTTCTGACAGCTACAGAAAACATTTAACTAGATATAATAATTTTCCTTTTAAGAGAAGGCAGCACATAACAAACAGCAACAGCAAATGTATTAAGTTGGAAGAAAAACAGCTGGAAGCATGAATCTGGCCAGGTTACACAAAAGTTTGTTGTTAAGATATGTAGACATGTATGTCAAGAGTCAACAAAGAAACAGAGCTAGAGGTGTGAAGAAAATCAGTCCCCTCTGACAGCAGCAGAGAGCTAAGAAGATAAAGGGTGAAGGACGAGGATGAGGAGCTGAGGAGTCCGGTTCTGAGGTGAGGGCATGAAAGCCGAGGAGGTCAAATCCGAGATTTCTCCAGCAATGAGATCAGTGGCAGCTCTATGTACTGAAATTTTTAACAAGGGAGAAGGGCAAAAAAGTGAAAAGGTGATGTTACTTACTGAAAAGTGAAAGGTTTGGTGAAGAACATGAAGGAAAGTACGATGGTCATGGCCTTTCTTCCAGTGGTCACTGGAAAAGAACCGACAGGACTGCTTTTAGAATTCTGTAGTAAATCACCAACTGATGTAAAAAGTTTAACACTAAGCACTTTCTGACCTTAGTTTCAGTAATGAGAGTATGATAAATTTAACTTAAATCTGTTCACCATCTTTAATGCAGCATATATCAGGACAAATCAGATAAAATTCAAGTGATCCTTCCTAAACTTAAAAAGTACAGCTTCAGCAAAACATTGCAAATTTAAAAAAGAAAAATCCAACATTTACATCCACTTTGTTTGAAGTTTATTAAATTTACTATGACTAATGAAGAAGACTAAGCGGACATTTCCATAGTTTTTCTTACCAGTTGAACTATTTATAACTTGTCACATCAAGACCATCATGGTTTTGTTGCATTTTATTAACTGCTGATAAATATTTTCAATATTTACAGCGATTAGAAATATAACTGCAGAGAGAATCTGACAGGGCAGGAAAAAAAATATTATTTGGTGTCTGACCTGTTACTGCAACCAGGGCGCCAAACAGCTTGATTAAGGCTAGCACAAAGGAGATCCCAAAATAACCCGTAAGAGAGAAGAAGAAGGCATAACCGTAAGTCTTAACAGGATGCTGCAAGAGAGAACACAAGAGTCAAGTTAACAAAGGTGTCTTGTCTGAGCTCTTGTCAGTGTGTTGAAAATCAGATGCCTAATTTCCTAAAGGATAAATTAAAAGAGGCATTTAGAATCAGAATACGGTCATTTGGATTATCTAAAAAAAATACATGCAGCAAACATAGCGAGGGACATGCAGACTTCCAGGATATTCACCTCTGAGCAGAAAGCCACAGCTGGTCCCAGCCCACCCACACACAGCAAGCCTCCCAGTATGTAGATGAAACCGATAGAGTACGAGTACAGCACCTGTGAACACAGAGCTAAGTGATGAATCAGTGATGTCACACCTGGAGTTAGTGTCGAGTTTCAGTTAAAACACACATCAGCTGTGCTAAAGTTCCTGTATTTACCTCCAAAAAATACAGGAAAAATAACATATTCAAACTGCATTAGGATTGTATAAAAGGACATTTATGAAAACGTTAAAATTTGAATCAAAGACCTTCTTTGGTGGGAAGAGAAACAGACAAACTATTTTAGTTTTAACAAAAAAGTTGCACAATGTTGGTTCCCACACCTTCAATGCTTTGGATGCAGTCACTGTCTCCCTTCCAGTTCCAACATAAACTCCTCTGATTGGTTAACACACGGCATCAAGGCTCCAAAATGTTCCGATTTTCCAACTCGAGCGTCTGATGCTTCGGACACCCTTGATGGGCGTCAGCTATTGAAACATTCTGCGCTCACTGTTGAAAATGCTTCGGCAAACGCTGCGCAATGCGGTTAAAATGCACAGCTGGACCTAACGACACTGTGGTTCCAAAGCTCCCACCGATGTAGAACCATAACCTGGACAACCTGCACAATTTGGGCTGCACGGTGGGGAAGTTTTGTGGCGCTGTTGCCTTGCAACGATAACGTTCTGAGTTGTATTCCCCTTCCAGGCTCTTTCTGCATGTTCTCCCCATGCATGCATGGGTTCTCTGTGGGTATTTTGACTTCCTCCCAAAGCCAAATGTCATGATTGTACTTGGGTGTGAGTGTGCATAGTTGTATGTTTCGGTTTGTCTCTGTGTTGCCTTGTGATAGACTAGCGACCTGTCCAGGGTGTACCCCGTCTCTTGCCCACAGACTGTCGCAGATACGTACCAACCCACCGCGACCCTGATAAAATAAGATAAGGAAGATGAATGGGTTGTCCATAACATGGGGCGCAGCATCTGCATTTAGACTGACAGGAGGCGCAGCTCTGTGACAATGACTGCAGCTCTACTTATTTTAAATTTACAAAAAGCGTCTGTTCAGTAATTTTGTTAGCCGTTTTAAAATTTGACCCAGTCATTTTTTTGTGAATATTGCGCCCAGCCTTTGCTTTCATACAAACACAGAACACAGCTGGAACTTTAACCAGTTTGCTTTATCCCACCATGCCTCACAAATAAGCTTATTGGCATGTTGGTGAGAGCTGAGTGATTGTTAGGAAGCAGCATCTTGGTGACCTTTAATATTTTGCTCTTTACTCCAGTTCTAAAACTTTATATTTCCCTTCCATTCTGTCTGCTACCTTTACTGCTAAGATAAATCTGGATCCTTGTCCTGCTTAATGCTCAATGGGTGAAAGAAATGGTTCTTTGTATCATTTTGGATTTATACATCACAGACATAGCTTACACAGATTAGTGAGGAAAAGTCTCTAAAAACTGATCAACTTATTAAAAAAACAACATTAGATTTATTTTAAAAGGGGTACTTACCAGCAAATTTCTCAACAGTAATCTCAAGTTTCCCTACTAGCCAAATAAAACTGTCTGACTGAAATTTACTGACTTTTTGTTGCTGTAATGAAAAGATTCATTTACTCTGAGGCTTTTAGCTCCCCTTTCCTGCCTTCTAACAGATTTATCCATACCTGTGTATTTTGGTCTTCTAGTAATATAAAACAGCTACCATTTCAGAGTTGGATCCATTATGGAGCTTCATGGCTTTCTCCTGCACATTTCCAATCACAGCATCAGCACACAGAGCCATGGAGATGAGCACGACACCTGCAAGAAAAACACACACAGTTAAAAAAAAATGGGTAAAGACAAGGTAAAAAAAAACAAAGGGTTAAATTCATACTCTACATACAAGAAAGAAAATAAAAATCTGATCCTAAGAGCTAGGCTTAATTTATACACCATGTAAAGATCAGGAGTGGACCAGAAAGAGCTGAATTTCCATGCACCAAATAATAAAATAAAAAAATAATAAAAAAAACTGCATATTAGATTTAAATTTGATATGTTTGTTCTGTAAGACATTGATGGTAAGTCTAATTGGTGCTGTAGTTAGTCATCTGTATAAGAAACGAAGACAGATCCTAAAATAATTAGATATTAGCTTTTTATCTCAGATTTTCAGAAAGGCATAGCTCTTGCAGTTATACGAAAACAGGTTAAGAAGAAATATGATTGAAACCAGCTAACTGACAGTAAGAATTGTACTTGAATCATTAATAACAAACAGTGAACCCACTTTTAAAGTCTATTCTATGTTGGCTAACCTGCTGACATTTAAAACTTTCTGTGAAAATCAATGATGGATGCAGGTAGATCCTTTATCCTTCATAGGGCACTCAGTGAAATACAAATAAATTTCAAAATGTGTTATTGGAGGACAGGAAAGGATCTTACTACTTTTGTAACATTAAAATAAAAGTATTTTCATGGCAAGCATCAAGGTTAATGTAATTCCAAGAATGTTCCTAATATGGTAAAGAAAAAAATCCAAAGTTTATCTTTAAGAAATTTTTGAAAAATCAGCGTGAAAGAAACAAACTTTTTGGTTACAACATAACCCTCAGAATATCATTCTTTTTACTTATTAACTTACCGTAATTTTCGGACTATAAGCCGCGACTTTTTTGCCATTTTTCGACCTTGCGGCTTATATAACAATGCGGCTTATCTATGGACTTTTACAGCTAAAGGCCACCAGGGTAATACCTAAATCTATGGATTTTATCATCCACCATGTTGACGTCACATTTGCTTCAAAACACAAGTACGGTAGCCTTGCGCGGGGGAACGCGGAGGTCCTCCGGAAGCAGACTTCTACCGCAAGTGGTACGAGACAGAACAACAGCGAGAAAGACGGACATTAAACATAAAAAACCTGCGGCTTATAGTCCAGTGCGGCTTGTATATGTACAAATCATGCAATTTAGCTTCTGCGGCTTATATTCAGGTGCGGCTAATGGTCCGAAAATTACGATAGTTTATTAAATTTCTTTCCAATTAGCTTAGTAAATTTTTTACTTATTACATTTTTAAACTCTTTTTAACACTACTTTACAAAAGAGAAGATAATCACACACAACAGGCAACATTAGATTAGTGCCGTTATTCTATGAAGCATTTATGCTCAGTTTAAGACAGAGTCGGACCCTGCAGACCATATTGACCTCCCAGTTTTACCTTATTTGCTGCAGGGCGGTGTTTATATCAGAGTTACCAAAACTAGTAACTTGGGCGACAAAAGGTTAAGGAATTACCTGTAACATTGAAGTTTGGAGCAACTTTGCTGTCAGCTAGGGTAAACCAGATGAGTCCCAGACTCATGCAGAGAGCAGCAGACACATCAGTCAGGTTATATCGTTTACCTTGAACACAAAAACACACACAATAACCTCATTAAAATGATACACAAATATATTTTGTAAACTTGTTAAAAAAGTATAATTATGGCACGTTAAAATTATTACCGTAATAGTTAATGAAACCAGATGGATATATGAGTAATAAAAAGTTTTTCTCCAAGTATTTCATACAATTGAAAAGTTTTTGAGGATATGCAAAAAAAAAACAATAGGGGAGAAAATGCATCGGAACAGGAAAGCAAGGGAGAAAAACAACAAGATGAAAACAGACTGACGGATGGGTGCCTTAAGGTTGACAAGAGGACGTAGCATCAGGTTAGTTGTGGTCGGCTTTGATTCCCCTTCTTGCCTTTGAAGGGCCTCACATCAGATGCAACCCCTAAAACCCCTCCCAACATTCACCCACATCCTTCTCTTCCACTCTCTTTCCTTCTTGCACTCCAAGTGAACAAATGTTTTTTACTCTACCCCTTAAGGGACCATGGTCTTCACATCTACTCATCGAAATAAGATGAAGGAAACGGGGGCAAAGAAGGAAGCACTGAACTCATCTGACGTTCAGGACATAGAACCTTGAGAAGGCCAGTGCCGCCGACTGAGCTCCGATGGCCGAAAACAACAGAGGTGGATGAAAAAGAGGGACTCAAAGTTGAAAGGTGAAAGATACTTCAAAAGATACCTGTGATCATTAGGAAGAGGTGGAAAAAGTGTCCCACTTTTAAAGTCTACCTGTCTTTACCAATTAAACTTCAACAGATTTATGTCAAATAAAGCAAATGAAATATGGTGATTCACATTCATGCTTATTTATAAATTCCATTACGATTTAATACCTATTAAAATTCAACATCTGAACTATTTTTCCATCTCATATGAATTGGACAAACCCATATTAATTTAAACAGGAAGTGGTTTATGTTTGAGCCAGTGTTGTTTTTGACCGCCATCTTAGATTTAGTCTTAGTCTTCAGGATGAAAACTATTATTAGTCTCATTTACATTTTAGTCATTATGATGTGTGACAGTTTTAGTCATTTTAGTCTAGTTTTATGTTGAAAATGAAAGTTAACCTTTACAATTTCTAATAACAACCAGATTCTTTACCAGGGTGACAGCTCTTGCCTAGATAATTACTAAGTATAGAATGCTGCTGTGCAGTTCATCATTGCTGTTGGCAGAAAACTTTGATTTATAGAATTCAAATAAACTTTTTTAATTAATTAATGCACTACTTTATAAAAGAAGTGTCTCACAAAAGCTGTGAAAATAGCAGATCTAGTTCAATACATCATCTTGGTTAATATAGCAGTCATGCAAGCTAACAAAATGTGCATTTAAGATTTTTTTTAAACATACAATGATTCCATTGTAAAGCAAACACTTCCTGATCTACAATGATTTATGCATTACACAGATCAATAACAATCTTCTTTGCTCCAAAACAAGCAAAGAACAAAAACATTCTTCTTTCTACCTTGGTAGTTCTGGCTTTATTTCTGCGAATGTACCCCTTGTTACCACTGATCAGGGGCCAAAGTAGATTTAAATTCACAGGGTTTTGATATATATATAAAAAATAAAAAAAAAATTACACAGATAACCTCTATAGGCTAATTGCTTTGTAAAGCAATCTGGCAATCCAGACCTAAATTGAATGAATATGCTAACTAAAATGTTTTAATGCCAATACAAGGAAACATTTATATCATATATAAATAGATAGAAACGAGAACAATGAGAGAGAAATATTAAAAGATCTATGTATATTTTCACCTCGGTTTTTATCCAAAAATAAACAGTATGCAATGAAATATTTTATTTGGATATAAATTAGGGATTCCTTTTGGTAAAAATTAAAGAAGGTTTAGTATCACCTCTTGTGAGCTGGAAGAAATAAAATATTGATAGTTAAAGGGATTTTTTTCACTTGGCAGAGGACGATCAGCCACATAGTTTATTAAGTAGCGAGAGCAGGAAGAGCCATACTGCTGAGAGCGAACTATCAGTGTGCAGACTCAGAGCTACTCGCCGTGCAAAGACGCATTTCTGCACAAGCACAGATGAAAGAGAAGGGCAGTTTGTCCGAGTTGAGCACACAGCAAAGGACCGGCTCATATTGCTTAGCAGATTACAGCACGACGATGCTGTTTAAACATCTGACCGACGGCCAGCAAATTTTTTATTAAGTCTCATCTCATTGACGAAAACGCCAATCTATGACTAATCATGTTTTATTAATCAAAGATCCATGTTTAGCTTGTCAGTTTTGTTATCGTCATTAAAAAAGTAGTGTCAATGAAATTATTTCGCCATCATCATCGTTCATGAAAACAACACTGGTTTGAGGTCATCTGTTACACCAACAAAACTTCAAATATAACACTAAGAAAACACCAAGATTAGCTAACCTTGGATAAAAACTCCTCCGATCATGACTGGGATGAGTTTACAGCACTTGAAGATGACCTGGGTGGGGTAGTTCAAGTAGCCTAATGAGGTATTGGATAGTCCCATAGTCCCTACTGTTAGAAATGCAATCATCATATATGTCTTCCCGGGTATCCTAGAGAAAAAGAACGAGAAAGACAATAAAAAAGATAAAGAACATGTCATCAAAAAGGAAATTGATTAACACCCCATCCACAGTAATACATTAATATACACATAATTTCTTTGAATCCTATTCTTAGGATTCTGCTAAGAATAGGATTTGAATTTTCCCTGTTATACCCATGATGCACCAAGAGAAGACACCAACAGCAACTGCACAAAGATCTAAAGAGGACGATCCAGAGGATTTATTTATTTACTTTCTCTCAAAGATCCCAGTTTCTTTTGCTTCTATAACACTGTTAAAATCTTCAGCCAGAGAGTTTTTTAATTTTCATTTAAGGTGAAACAGAAAAGGTTTTACTTCACCATTGCTGTGTTTCCTGGTTTAAAAAAAATGGTGCATACATCCAGCTTATAAGAGTTAATGATACAAGAAATAAAGCCAACAAAAACATGAAAAAAAAACATTCTAGTTAAAACTGCTGTTTTAAACTGTGCTTTAAAAAAAAAACAAAATATAAACAATGTATAAACAATTTAGTTAATGTTTGACCAGATAAACCTCTGTAGCTGAATCAAAGAAGGATGCAACAATAAACAAAAATAATTAATAATTAATTAATAATTTTAGGGGATTTCAATTATAAAATAGTCATAAATCTCAATGTATGTTTTGACAAATTTAAAATATTCTAATTAAAAGAAAATAAATAAAGAAACAAAGGGCCCTTTAGTTTATTACCAGGCAGAAGTTGTAAAGTACAAACAAAGTGTCTCGCTGTTAGTCAGTTGCGGTCTAGTCTTGCTTACAGGGATTTAAAATGATTCATTTCTTGTCTGCCACTAAATAAACATTTTTGTTTTTTTATTCAATAAGGTTAAGTCAAAAAAAATATCCTTAAGTAGAGCCTTTATTAGTTGGCAAATTCTCATATTAGCCTGCCCAACAACAAGTCTCTTTTTACTGTTTAATAAAACTTGGGAGCAAATCAAGAAGCACTTCCTCCCTTTCCTGGAAACCAGAACCTCAGACATAGTCACCTGGCATCAACTGTAAAACAATCCCACTTCTGTGGAACATAAGAGCTGCTTAGATTGATAAGGTAACTAGACAAAAGTTTGAGAAACACCATTTTTATTTAAATACTGTGCCATTTCAATAGATGCCATGCCATAAGATCTTATTATGAAGCCACAGTTTAGAGCTGGGCAATAGAACAATAAAACCATGTCTCACAATAGGCACCTGATCATTGTCAACAGAAAATACATCCAAGGATGTTCCTAAGTTTCACTGAGCTCCAATCCAAAAACACCAAGTAGTCTCGGGGATGTAGGCAGAGGAAAAGTTTTTAGCCTCTCAACCTCTCACGGCCACAATAAAAGCAGGATGAACCTCTATATAAAGGGTTCCTAGTTTCAAATATTAAAACAAAACCCAATCAAAAATTACTTGCCTCAAAAATAAAAAGGCTTAGAACAATTCTTCCCACCCATGTTGTACAGCCCTGTTCAAATTCCTCCTACTACAGAAGAACATCTCAGATTAACTAAATATTTGTGTTTGTGGGGATGGAGCCAAGGAAAAATAATCTTAAATCAAACCATGCATCTGTACCTTCTGCGCTTGTCTTGCGTGAACTGAAGCTCCACAAGTCCAAACATGGAGTAAAAGCCAAACTGCACCAAAGTGAGGTACCAACCAAAAGGTTTAAATCCTTCCACAGAAAATATTAACTCCTAAGGAGAAGGAAAAAAGAACAAAATAGAAATTAATGCAGAGTAAAACCAGAACTAGAACAAGTTCATGCACAAAAATCTGAGAGTAAACAATAGAAGGTTAAAGATTTTAATGCACATTTGTTTCTTTTTTGTCTTTCATCCATGTTACCTGCAAATATCCATAGACAAGATAAAAGAAGAAGACTCCAGCCACACAGATGAAGAACTGTGTTGGGGCACTGAAGCTGCTGAGGTTGATTCCCAGGACCCTCAGCTCCTCCACAGATTTGATGTGAGGTGACATCACCTCTGTGGTCGACGGAATGGTGATTGAGATGTGCTTCCGTGAACTGTTGTAACCCACCAGGCCATATTTGGAGCTCATGGTGTCCGTGGCAGCTGGAATCTGTGGGAACATAAAAATACAGGATGTTTCCGAACAGTCTGGCACAAAAAGTTTTCAACTGTAGGAACATTTCTTTTTTGTGACCCCTTTTATTTGGTTAATCACTTATAGATAGGAATGATGACATCAGGAGTCTTGATCCTGAAGCGATCATAATTTTATTTATTAAAAAATATCAAGTTTCCACCCGATCAATGTAAATGGACTAAAATAACATAATATATTCCATTTATTATAGTCTGCATTATTATTATGATTTAAGGATGCTATAGTATATGTTTTTGTTGACAGAGACAATTCAGTTTTCTTAAGCAGAAGCTTCTGCAGGGTCTGCCCCACACTGCTCAAAAAATAAATAAGAAAATTAGCAGCAATGATGCAAAATAGGTTTGCATCAAGAATAGGGCAGCATAATATGGCCAATACCTATTTAGCCCTAAATTTCTTAATTCATATATTGCACTTTAAACAACAAAAAAAGCCAAATACTGTTAGGAATGCACAAAAATAAATTATATACAATAGCGTCAAAATTAATTAGTTTATAAGGCTCCTCTAATATAATATTTGCTTAAAAAACAAAAACAAATTAAAACTCAGCCAGTGACAAATACTGTAATGTATACTGATGTATAAAAAATTGTGTTTAAAAGTCGTATCACACTTATTAAATAAATCCCTATTGTGAAAACTATTGAAAATAAATTATTGTCCACTCTAATCAAGATGTCAGTCTATCACACCAGTGCGCAACTTTTTACAATGTCCTGTATTCAAAGAAAAAGGCAAACTATTACATTTTAGCAATTCAGCATTTAAACTATATTAAATACTGACTGATGAACAGTTTCTTGTTTTTTCTTAGATTTGTAGACATCTTTATAAAACATAACGAACCAGGAACCTTTTAGGTCAGTGAATAACGGTTGAGAAGCTGATGCTATGCAGCATTGCTAAATGGGCTCCATATAGATGACGGCCAAAGGAGCTTGTCAAGTGTTCATATTTACACACAGGACAGCATAAAGGCCAACCTTGTCACAGTTAAACAATGTAAAATAATCACACACTGGACTTTCTTTGGATCATTTTTACATTTCTCTTCTGTCCAGCACAACCATTTCAACAACTATTAAGACTAACTAAGAAAAAAACGGGTTTCCGTCTTCTGGATGGAAACCAACCAACAGCAATTGGAGGAAGGTTCTTCTGATTAAACGATATCAGTAAATTAACTAGTCACTATGTAAGAAAGCATTATTGGAAAATTAATCAGTTGGTAATTTGTTGGCACCCTAACTATTAATGTCACTGTTTAGTAAAAAGCATCTTGATTGTTTCGGAGTACACAAAGCAAGAGAAAATGTGCACAGCTTGCTGAGCGTGTGGCTGACATAACAATTATGTAATTAAATTATATTTAAATAACACACTTTTTTTAAATTAATATTTTATTTTAAAATAAACCATATAATTGCCCATTCCTAATAGGGACTACTTAAACAAGTCTTGATTTGTAATTTTATAGCATTTCTTTATTTGATTGTGCTGCATAAAATGTATGTTTGCTAAAGAACAAATAGTAGATGTTAAATATAATCAATGATGACCCACATTTTTAATGAGAATGCTCCGATTGCAGGTTTGTGGCTGACATAGAATCAGATTTTGATGGATACCACTGTTCTTTGTAAATAACTTTCAGTTGTTATGTAGGAGCCAATTATTTGTTTTTTAATATTTAAACAAGTATCTTGTTTTTGTGGATAATCTAGCTAAGTTTATTGTCCTTTATTGTTTGATATCTGTTATGATATTATGTTTTTTGGATATTTAGTTATGTTCCTATGTTTCTGGTTAGTCATGATTAATTTGGGTGAATTATTTTTATAAATAGGCTGTCAAGGGTAGGATGAGCATGCATCTGGGTGGGCGTATGTTTTTTTTTATTTTTTACCAGCGCAAAAGAAGCATGGAGGAAATGTTTGTCCTTTTCTGTTTGCTTGCCTGAGGAGAAATAAACTGAGAAAACTAGAGGAGCTTACCTGGTATATTTATTATTTTGCCTGCCTAAATTACTTTTCCATGGTGCATCAGTGGCCTTTGTGGACCTTTTTTTGTGTCATCAAAGCTGGGCCACAACATATATGATCCCAAGATACCTACAATATTTCAATCTTATCTTACCGAAAAACATTGAAACCTTTTAAATAACTGCTATTGTATATAAATGCAATGCTTAGAGCACAGATAGGGGATAATTTACAGACCTTAAAAGAGGCAGACAGGATCAGTGCATCAGATAAATTTCTTATCCAAGTATTTGGCAAATATTGATCTTCCAAAATTTATTAAATTGAGGCTTGATGATCAATTTGTGAAGCCCTATTTGTTGTGCATTAAAACAGAGATCATTTACAAACATTGCTGAAGCAATGTTGCTATATAATACAAGAGAAAAAGTGTTACTGAAGCATATTTCTGCATTTGTCTGATGCATTAAAAGCTGACCAGGTTCAGCCATTATTGATAAACATCTATGTTGCTTGACATTTATTTTTCAGAATGTATCCTGCAAAACTGTTAAATAAAATCATTCAAAAATTACAGATTCTTCCTCATACGTATGTTTTTATCACTTTGCCTACTTTCTTCAAATATATGTATGTGTATATTTTAAAGAAATTATTTTGTAAGATACAGGAAAATAATGTACACAATTGTATTTATCTTATAAAACTGCTAAAATCATTTATCTCATCCTGACAAGAAGCTTCTTAAAAACCTCATTGGCCCAAGACCTAAAAGGAGATTTTAAACGGACTACATTCGTTTACCTCATGATTAACCGAAAGATAAAATAACTATTACGTGTTCTTGATAATGAAATCTGTAAACAATGCTGCTACAACAACCCCGCAAGACCAAAATAATCGATGTTAACTGATTGCGTATAATAAAAAAGGGATTTCGTATTCGCAGCTCTCAGTGTTATCTTATCTCATCTGATATTATCATAGATACTTTAAATACTGCTCTTCGTTGCCGGCTGGGTTAGCTTTAACAGCTAATTGGTTACCTTCAATAGCACTTCCGGGAATCTTTAAGGGTGTTTTTCCTCCTTTTCAGAGGCAATGTTTGAGAAAATCATTCCCCTGGACGTACCGTCTTCATCTTTCATGTAGCCTATACCGTCCCATGATTTGATATTCTAGTGACAAACAGTCCAAATAGAAAAGTAAACCTGTTAGCCTGCTAAAGGCTACCAGCATTTGCTGCAGTGCCAGCATCAGCCAACAACTTCCGGTGAACTCTGAACTCGAACGCCATTGGTTGATGGTGGACACGCGGAGGCAGGTGCTGAGCACTGCGCTGCGCGAGGCCTTTATTTAGTTTTATTCAAATTATTAAAAAGCCCCATTGCTTTGGTTTGAGCAATGAGGGAGAAATTCATTGAAAAAACGAATATTAGATGCAGCTGAAACACTCAAGATAGCGTATATTTGACCAACCTGTGTGCCAGAATCCATGTGAACTTGATGAGTGTGTCTGTGTCCTGCTTTACTAACTACAAACTAAAACCAAAGCAAACAGAACTACAAGTATATCCTGTAAATCCGGTCAGCCGACGTCACAATTCACTACATAATCCTGTGCATGAAATACAGATGCAATCTTATTATTGTCAGAAAGCCAATTAAAACATGAATTTTACATTATATGACGTAGGGTACCTGATTCTAAATTACTATGTCATGCTAAGGGTGTAACTCAACCCAAAAACCTTTCTTTCCATATAAAACTGTTGAGATCTTGCCTATGTGGTGCTATTTTATTGTTTCAGTTTTTCTTTTTTTTTTCCTCAATGTGATTTCAATAAATTGATGTATCATGACAAAAAATACTGGAATTTGCTTTAAAGAACACACCAACAAAAAATTGTCTACAGTGCAATGCTTACATATCAAGACCACTGGTTTGTCTTAAGTAATGATGCAATTATTATTGTAATTTTTTATTCACTCAGCTCAATTTCTTTAAAAATCCTAAAGATAAATTTGATGTTAACATGTTATAAGTTGCTTCAAAGAGTCATATGAAGAAATAGTTTCAGGCTCAGCCAGGAGCAAACCGGCCCATGTGCTAGCAATGGGGCTTTTTAATAATTTGAGTAAAACTAAATAAAGGCCTCGCAAAGTTATGACAGTGTGGCCATGTTGTTTTCGCAAACTTGTATTGCTTCATTGAATTGCCCACCGTATCCTACACAGGAGTTGTCATGATCGCAGCCCCGGTAGCTGATGTAATTACTCCCTTCATTCACCTGCTGTTCCCTCCTTGCACTCTAATTATCATTCATCTTATCCACCTGTTTGGTCTGCTTCATATATATGGTTTAGCCCAGCTATCAGAGCCAGATAATTATTCGTGTGTATTTCTGTTAGTTGTTCATGTTTGTTTTTGAGTTTAGTTAAGTCCCTGGTTCACGTCCTGACTCTTGAGGGCCTGTCTGTCGAGCGGGTATTTGTGTTAGCTATTCTTGTTAGTTTTTCTTATTTGTATGTTTGAGTTTTAGTTAAGTCCTTGGTTCATGTCCCTGCTCTCAGGGGCCAGTGTGTAGAGAGGGTGTCTGTGTTTGTCTCCTGTCTACTGATCGTGTCCAGGCACTTCTCCGTGGTCCCTCTGATTTTTGCTCTGCGTGCAGAGGGAGCTCCGGCTCTGGCTCTTCTCCACAGAGCGCTCTGGTTTTGGATTGGAGTTCAGGGGAGGCCAGTTTTAACTCCCCTCATCCTGGCTCCTAGGAGGAGCCAGTTTAAAGTTCTGCAGTTTTCCTGGTATCATGTCTTGTCTCTGTCCCTCTCAATTACTGGTTGACCCACCTGTCTCAATCTGAGCTTGTCTGTCTGAGCTCGCTGCTAGACTCTTAGAACTCTGTACCTGCCTGAACATTCTGTGGATTCCTGGAAGCCTGGATCTGTGAGTTTCTGTTTGGATCGGAAACCCTAACTGGGTAATGCACTCCTGGATCTCAGAACAGTCCTGTTCTGTACTGTTTTCCTGACCTGGTCTTCTGCCTGCTCACTGGGGTTGCTGTGTCGGGGAAACTCTGGAAGGCTCAGCGCTGCATCTCGTTGGCAGTGCATCGGCTGATCCTGCCTTTCATGAGAGGATGGACTGAATTGTTAAACCAGGTAAGTGATTCACACGGATAATCATCTTTTGTCAGATTATCATGGTCACTTACCTGTGTTTCTCCCACAACCAGAGTGCCAGTGATGAGCGATGCTACGCCTTCCCCTGCAGTCGCTGCAGATCCGCTGATCCTCAGCAGCCCAGTTCTGTTTCTGTGTAAGATTTTGTCATTAAACGTTTTAAAACTTTCCACTGTCTGACTCGCCTGAATACTGAGTCCATCTATCTTGTTTTATGACAGGAGTAGGAATGCTCACAAATGGCTGCAGTTATGTGTTAATGAATATAAGTGGTTTTGGGCAGAAGAATATCATGTATGGGTATTACTGTTGGATATTGATCGCTCTGTATATTTGGATACCTTATTGTCAATGTTGGCTGTTTTCTTGATAATATAACTCTGCTTTTAAAAAAGTAACCAATTTACTACAATGTTGAGTATGGGCAATATCCACTTAAAATCATCCTAATGTTTTAAAGAGTTAAAATTTACAACATTGACAACACCAAATACATAGCTCTAATACTAGCAAAAGTCTTAGTAACAATAATTAACACATGTTGCTCTACAATAGGCTACTTTAGATGAAAATTATTTAGCATAGCTGTTGTTATTATTATTAACAATATGCAGTCAGTCATAATTCATAAAAAGACTTGTTGTCAAATATAATAGAGATACATCTCTAATTAGATATTTTTTTTCCTACTTTTCCTGTAATGCTATAAGCTATGAGGTTATGTTTCATTTTAGCTCCATCAAATGTAAAAAAAGATACTGTAGGAGATCTTTTGTTAAGATATCAATATCCTAACAAATCATCCATGGACATTGCAAGGTTAATATGATCTAAAGCTGGGGAAAATGCAAAAATACTCAGACTGGGAGGAAGAAAATGTCTGTAGCCGGGCTGGATTAGAAGCTACAGCTCACCTAGATTAGACACTTGATAATTACACAATAATACCCACTGCAGTAACCCATTGATCTACTGATGCCATGTGTGAGGAAGTGGACACCCATTGTAGGAGTCTTTGTGTTCATGATCTAATGGTCTTTGTTAAACCTGCGGCCATGTTATGTGGAAAGAGCCTCAGTGCTGATTTAACACTTTCTCTAGCTGAGAGCCACCTCTTTGGGAGGATGTTCTTATTGCTGTGGATCGTTTCTGAGGTAAAGAACTGGTTGGTTTGTAGAGGCAAAACCTGTCCTTGAACACCAGTTGGCTTTGGCAGTTGGCTGCTCACACTGAGCCTGGTTCTGCTGGAGGTTTCTTTCTGTTAAAGGTTTTTTTTTCCTTTCCACTGTTGCTACAAGCATGCTTAGTGTGAGGGATTGCATTCGAGTCAATGAGTCGATGCAATCAACTGGTTTTCCTTAGATAGAAAACTCTGAATCAATTTGACTGTATGATCTTGTTAACTGTAAAGTGCCTTGAGATGACGTGTTGTGATTTGGTGCTATATAAATAAACTGAATTGAATTGAAAACAAGTGTTTTAGCTCTTCTTCATATTGCCTTTTTGGGATAGAAAAGTAGGTCAAATAGCCGAAGCATTTTAGCGAGCTATTGCTTATTTCATTGCATATTAGTATATTTCAGTACCAAAACATTGAAATTATTTGAAATAAAAACTTTTCTGCAGGGTAACCACAAGTTATTTTATCCCATAACAAGTTATTTGTGTCTTGTTTCAACCTTGACCGTTGCTTTCTTCTCATTTCAACAATTCTACCAGGCTTCCTTCTTGTTGCACCCTAACTCTTTCTATATGCTTCCTGCCAGATCCCCTCTGTCTTCACCTGGCTTTCACATGCTTTTGAGCCTTCCTTCCCATTACACTCTACTCTCCCCCTATTATTACATTAATTCCTTCTCAGCATTCTCCGTTGCTTCCCTGTCTCTTGGCCATCTCATATCCCTGCCGCTCCCTCTTTGGCTTCCCCTCTATAAAGCATGAAACTCTGTCTGGCCCATTCGTTTCCCTCCTCCTTCCACTAGTCATCCTCTCTCCACGCCGTCCAGTCTCAAATCGCTCCCTCAGCCTGCCTTCGTTTTTTCCCTCACTCTCACGCTCCCCCTGTCCTCTCTCCCCAGCCAGAGGTTAATACACTCCAGGATGGCATTATTTCCTCCCCGGCCCTCCGACAATATAAAAATTCAGAATGGACAGCTCAATCCCTCTTCCATCTCAGATTTGATTGTAATGGTATTGCCTCCTGTCCCTGGGAGGCCCCTGCTGCCTCGCCAACCCAGCCTTTATGACACTAAATGGCCAGGCTACAATTTTTCCATCTATTCAAAAAATTCTGTTAATAACTCATTTGGAATGAGCCGTCCAGACTCCGTGGACTGACTGCATCCAGGGCTCTCACCTCTCGGCTCACAGGGGTCGCAATATACAAAAAGGGATGCAGGGCTGAATGGCAAATGCACTGGTTAATTAATCTCTCTGAATTTACAGCTCTCTTTTCCCCAAAAGCCCAGTGCACTCCAACTGACAGTCCCAAAGAGACAACATTTTCATATTTACAACCTTTCATGGAGAAAGTGCTCAGCCTTGCACAGCAGAGGCACGGGCTTGTCAGACCACTTTTCCTTTCGCCTTGTCCAACTTTACAAGTGCGCCCTTTCATCATGCATGATAGATTTATGTAATAAAACCCATTTCCCTTTTCCATACCACCCTATTAAATAATAAAATAATTATTTATTGATTATTCAAAAAGGTACATATGTGTGGGTAATGACTTCTGAGCATGCTACTGGACCTTCAATAAATAAAGCAGACAGGAAGGAAAAAAGGGAAATAAAGTAGAGAAAGAGGGATAGAGGAAATAAGAGATGAAGGGGGATGACTTTTGAACCAGTAAAATCTGGATCCAATTCGGGCCTCTTGGAAAACAGATCAGGAGGGACGTTATTGGATTTTCAACAGCCTTGTATAAGAATGCAATGTATAATGTGTTTTTACACTGTATGAAGACAACTAGGACAAAGGCTTGGTCACTTTTGCATTTTTACATTTTAATTTAAGAGGAGTTAACACTACATGCATCTTTAATTTTTTTAAACTTTACTATTGAAAAGAGATGTGACCCGATTGAATAGTTTTTCCAGCTGTGAGCTTACAGTGTCACTGTAATAAAGACACTCTTCAGTGTGGAAGTTGTTGCTGCAGACAGTTTAAGTTTGTGATTTTCAGTATCAGTGAAAAGCTTAAAAAGTGATGTCAGAGGACACAGAAAATAAGTATCTAAAAGGAAACTACAAAAAGTCAAGTTGGTTTTTCCTTATGGCTGCTCCGATGGAAAGTTAGGCTTAGCCAATGTAGCCTCTTCACCATTTTAATCTTTTGCAGATACTGCAAGAAGCATGTTAGACTAATAGAAAATATAGAGATTTACAATTTGTTATTTTGGGAATAGTCACAGATGCATCCTGTCCTAATCACTCTTTCAAGGTACTCAGGATCCTCCAATCAGTTTGTCCTTATTTGTGAGATGACCTGCATACACTGTGGGACATTATCTCCTCACCCATCATGAGAAATGCATCCCCAAGACAGAATAGGGTTACCTTTTTAATTTTTGCTCTAAATGCAAAAATGTTTTATCAGCAGGAGAAAATTAGATATCTGCCAAAAATTGTCTGATCATAGAATTGTTGCTTTAAGAGAGTTCATTCATCAACATCTCTTGAAAGCCAAACAAAAAAAAGAAAAAAAAAAGATAATATTCTAATCAATGATAGACTTGTGAAGTGTTTTCCTCTGGAGTGTTTGTCCCCAAAAAAGTTGTCTGGGTTTTAAAACCTCCCCAGCAGTGTGGCAGGGATGACATTTGTTTATTCTTTGCTTAATCTCCTTTCCAAGAAAATAGACTTCGACTCCTGTAATCATGCTGCCCTTAAAATCATCCATCCTAATATTGCTTAATCACCGTCTGTATCATAGAAAGCTCCATCCGTGGATCATTTCAAAAGAGACACTTTAATGTCAGCCAGATATTGCATTTAGGGCTTCTTAATAACCCATTTGTGTTTGGTCTTATCCTCAGCTAAAGTGCACTCACTCGCCGTTGTCTTTTCCCGTCTTGTCTCAAGCCTCCTGCATGCTACAGAAAACAGATGTTATCTCGGCTATATTACTTCTCAAAGCACTCATATCCTCTCCCATGTTATTTTCTTTGATCTGCTAGGCTTGCTGCCCTTACATTTTTCTTCCTCCCCTCTCCTCCTTTCACAACCTCTCACCCCCCCTTCCCCCCTTCCACAGATACACTAACCCCCTCCCGCTCTCATTCTCTTGCTCTTCATTTTCACCTCCACACTCGACCCATTTTTTTTCTGGGGAGCAGAGACGGACCAGTCCCACTGGTTAGTCGTTGACATTTGAAATTCATGTCATTAGTTCTGTGGCTCACTGTTCGGTCCTCTTCAGTTCTGTATTTAATATATTTAAAACATCGGCACACATATGAGGCATAATAGCTGAAAGTAGTTAGTTTTCTTTTCATTTTATTTAATCTCATCCAATCCTGGTTATTTATAATTACATCTTGTATAATGCTATAATCAAATGTAATTATTATAATGTTTTTGACAGCACAGGTTTTTATTTTCCAGAGCAACATCACTTCATTTTAAGTACCATACAACATATAATTGAAATGTATTGATCTTACATTGGAGAAATTTACCTCTGCATTCAACCTCATCCACTTGTGGCGCAGTGGGCTGCCATTGTGCGGCACAGGGGGAGCAGTGTGGGTTTAAGGGAGTGGGGCTCGAGCTCGGAACCTCAGGATTCCAAGCTCTATGTCCTAACCACTAGGCCACCACTCCTCACAATATACAAAAACTTGCAGTAAAATCAACAAGAATATAATTAAATAATAATAATAGATGACAAAAATGGAAATAACATTTCCAAATAGAAATTACACCAATAGGGTTTATTGTGTTGAGCTGGCCTCCCTTATATAACTGGGTAGTGAGTTTTACAATATTGGGTCAGACTGTAGACACAGGTGGGTAGTAACTAGTTGCATTTATTCAATTAAATTTACTTGATTACCTTTAAGAGTAAAAAATGCTTTTAGGATTTCCTGTACTGAACTCTATTTGTTACTTTTACTAAAGTCATTTAATTTAAATAGTATACCTGCACTTTATTGAGTAAAATTTCTGGTTACTTAACCCACAATGAGCACCTAGAGATGTTTGCAATCAAATTAATATGAAAAAAAGCAGTAGATATCGATAATATTTCCTAATATAATATAATAATCGATGCATTAGTTACTGTTAAGATTGGTATCCATGTTTTTGTTGAAAAAATGATCTGAAAAAAGTGTTTTTCTTCTGTCCAGATTTGTTATTTTGTAATTTGTTACTCTGTATTTGTTACACTTAAATAGTGTTATTTTGTAAAATGTTAATTATTTTTATTATTTTTTGTCATTATTTGAAAAACCAGAATTTGCACTTAACTCTCTGCCTAAAAACATTGTTTCAAACATTAAATCAGGTGTTATAAGCCAACAGTTACTCAGTACTTAAGCCATTATACCAAGTATTTGTTTACCCTTACATTAGTATTTGTTTGGATGGCTACTTTCTACTCTTACTTGAGGAATAAAAAGAAAATAAAACAAAATGTAGGGTTATGCTTAATTACGTAGTTACTATAATTTAGGAATATTTTGATTAGCAAGTCCTGACAGTGACTATGAGCATAACCAACATAAACTTCCCTTTGAACAGAGATGCAGCCATTCAGATGTAACATGATACCGTATAGTTGAAGAGAGAAACACTGATAAATGTGGTTGACTTAATCACAGAAGTCAGGGGAAGTGAGGGTAGAGGTGCCTGTGTAGGGAAGACATGTGAGACTAGGAAATGTTTGACTTTCTTATGAGCAGCCAGGAGGGGGAAGCATCCGTCTTTGCAAGCATGCGTAGAATAAAAGGAAAGTAATTAAGCAAACAATTTCTAAGGGACTGTGCGTCTGCTTATCCAATCTACCATGCTCCCTCATACTCCGATATATAGAGACAGGAAACTGGAGGTGGTTGGTGGTGTTGGGGGGGCGGGGGTTGCTTTTGTCTCATCAGAATGACAATAAATGACACACATGTTTCATTGCCCATTCATTTAACCTGCGCTGTGCTTATGGAGAGAAAGGGATTTAGAAACAAATTATGTAGTGTCATTTAATTAAGAGTTTGGCTCTGAGCAGTAATCCTGTTTTTTCTCATAACCTTTAACTACCTAATGGATTTGAGAAGCTATTACCTTTCAAGATTTCTGTTTTTAATTATTTGTAATATTTTCTCTGATATGAAATGTCAGTCGCACAGCAGCATTAATACCAGAGCTTATGACTAAATATTATTTACTTACAGTATGACGCTGGATGATTACATCCGTAGGTATGCCAAAAGAAAAAAAGGAAATCCACTTGGTGGCCTAGTTGGATTTCCATGTTCTTTAATCTCTATCCATCCTTCTGCTAATATAGCCTAATTCTAATTCCATGAGAGGCCATTATTTACATACATATTATTTGAGGAAGCCAAGGTAAATCTCACAGTAATATTAGAAATGCGCCTTTGTGAATCTCAGATTGGATTATAATAATGACTCAGTTTTAATATGTACAAACTCAATTTATAGTTTTCCTCTTTTACTGTTTATACTGTAGGTGTGGATGTGTAAAAATATAATTTACGGTTTGCATACGTGTGTGTGTGTGAGATGGGATAAGGCAGCTTCAGAGGAACTCAGCTCTCACCCTCATCATTTTTTGGCTTTGCTGTGAAACTAGCAGGCAGAGTTTGTTTAGTTCCCCCCGGAGGACATTGCACTTCCTCTGCCAACAGACAGACTGTGACTCTAGTCCTGACTGCGTACATGAATATCACCTTAAATACACGAGCGTCGCAAGGAAGGCATGATTTATTTTGCCAGGCGCTCACGGACTTCGAGGGCATGTGTCCAGATCTAAATCACGGCTGCTCCTGTGACAGCACTCCATGTACCTGTAAAATACGGATGTATTTTGAATCCCTAAGTAGATCAAAAATATATCTATTAGGGGGCCCTGATATAGCTGCTCTGAAAGTGGATAGTTTCACTTTTTGTTAATGTCTAGGAACACACCTCGAGCACTTTAAATATTCACCGATTTATTCAAATTGCTGTTTTCACCCAGGTTTGACACGGCTCTTATGCTGCTACGGTGGCTCCTGAGAGTCCCCCTCCTCCCCTGCACCTCAGCCCCCCATGGCACGGGGCATGTAATCATCCTGAAAGTCTCTCTGGGTGTCTGCACTCTCATAAAGCAGGAAAATGGATCGTGTGGCCCAGGAAGGTAAAATGAAAGAAAAGGAGAATGAAATTACAGACCTGGCTGACTGCACAAATCATGCATATCATGTTTTATGGCTTGCCAGAAGAATTCAACACCTGTGGATCACCGTAACTGTAATTGTATGTGAACGCACACAGGGATGGAGGTGGGAGGAAAGCTGCGGTTTGTGAATGTGTGAGTGTTTGTGTTTGTGTGATCTCTGCAGGTATGTTTTTGTTGGCAATGACTGGATTTTTAGAGACAGAGGTCTGGTGATAAAAAGAAAGTTATGGGAACGCCTGTTGTTCACTTCTTTTACACATCCTGGGTGAGCCACCCACAGCCCACACGGCTCGCTCACAGAGGCTTCATTTACCATTGTAATTACCCTGTTTATTTACCCTACATGCTTTTGGTGGTAAAACGGGGGCCAATCCATCAGATCAGGACAATTTGGCTCGGCTTAGGCTTTGCCATTTACTTTAATTAAATGAGGCAATCAGTGCGTCATAAATCACAGTCGGTGTGACCACTGACTCTGTTTGAACCTGGTCTTCTTTAAAGCTGACACAGCTTGTGCTAAAGCCTAAAGTTGACACTCAGCCTTAACCTTAGAGCAAGCTTGTGTCATAATCCCACTTGGAATAAGTCTTGGTAATCACCAATACCTACTTTTACAAGCAGAAAATCTCCATCAGACTGTTTCTATGGTTTAGGTCATTTTAATAAGATGGCTGAAGACAAACCAAAGTCCGTGAAGAGGTGTTGGTTTTCCCCCTTCCTTAGTTGCTATTGTGCACAGCCAGTCAGCTGCCTGAAATTCTGCCCCTTCCTTTCAAACCTATTAATTAATAACTAAATATTAAACGTAACAATATTTAACAAGTAAAAATAAAAGTATATTTGTGGGATCATTTTGGCTTTTATGTTTTATTATTAATCATGTTTGTTTTTTCTCTTTTGAGTTTACACCACATTTTAAAAATAATTAATATAGACCTTTTCCACTCTATCAATTACATCTAAAAAAAAAAAAGAAAAAAAATACAATTTCACATATCAGCTTTACCCTTTCTCCAAGTTTTTTTCTCCAAGGGTTTTTAGATAAGTTCCAGCACTTCAATGGTTGCAGCATACTTACATTTAAAATCTTAAACAAGAGGATAGTTCTAGTGTCTCCTCTGCTCTCCCCTTCTCCTCTCTTCTCTCCTCTCTGGTGTGGATGCTTGAGTCAAATTGATTACACCACTCCATCTGCATCATGACTGGCCTCCTCCTGTGTTTGCCGCCTCTGCCTACAGCACAGAGTTAGTGTACAATTACATATAGTTTAATATATCTGCCTGAGCACCTTTAAATAAGCATCACAAGTCCACAAGGTGATTTGTCTTGCAGCCCCATTACTCCATTGTACATCTTGATAGCCAGGGATCGCTCCTAGCTATGTTTAAGCATTAAATAGTGTATTATTATTTCACATAAATCAAGCTGAGATGTGGGGGGGTATTCATAAATTTTGCATTTCTCACAGACAGTGTTTTAAAGTCTCCCTCTCTCTTTCTCCCTCTTTTTCCCTCCGCCTTCCAAAATTCGGAGACTAAAGCAATTCTGCTCCCTGAGATAGTACATTAAGGATGGGCACATCGTGGAGGTATATTCAAAACAACATGTAATACAGACGGATTAAGTTTGAGTTGCTTTAATGCATTCATCATTGCACCCTTTCCATAATAAGTAGGCTTCGTTTTTTGTTTTTTTTATGTCAGCCAGATGCACACGTGAACGCTGTATTGTGATTGTCATGAATAACGGGAGAAAATACTATTAAAGTCCATTAATCCTAATATTTTTCCAGTTAGCCGTGGCTACTGAATTTTTTATCAGAGCTTGACAACAAGAGGATAAAATTCAATTTAAAGGTGAATGTTTGCCCACAGACGCTTTTCTTCCCTAAGTACCTCACACACCAAACAACTTATTATTTAATCGTGTGTTGCTGCAAAATCTCCTACTCAGGAAATGACTTCACTCAGGAAAGTGGATTTCAGCTTCACACTCCAGCTGCAGAGGCACCAGCAGTACGGTCAGGATGACAATGTGTTCCTATCCCGGCTCACTTGCCGATTCACTGTAAAGATATGCGACAAAAGAGGAAATTGGAGCCGCAGTTGTTTTGGTTACTCCAAGGCCAACTTGCACCTTTGCTGCAGTTTCCTTTGTTTGTTCTGGAGATGTGATTGGTTGACACTCAGTGAGGGTTTACATGGTGTGAGGGGAAACCTGCGGATTCTTAGGGATTAAAAAAAAAAAAAAAAGTGAGCATTTATGTCAATATCACAGAAGCAATGCAGGATTTTTTTTTTTTTTTTATCTTTTTAAGGTGTTTTTTTCTTATATTTTTCTTAAATCTTGGTTTTTCACTCAAAATGCCCTCACAAATATATAATAAGATTTGTAAAACTATAAATAAATAAAAACACCTATAAAAAAAAAAAATTGCCATTAACTGAGGAACTTGGTGGTTTACTTTGAAATTGGTGTAATTTGTTTAATCTCATATACAATTCTCTACACAGTTGAGGTACAGTAAATGCCGTGTAATTCTAGATTATGAAAAAATGTCATCAGAACACAGTAACACATTATAAACTGTTCATTTTTGTATTACGTAATTATGTTTAATTTTGTCTGAATATTCATTTAAAACATGCAAAATTACTAGAGTATTAGGCAATGGCTGGTTAGAATATATCAAATATGATAACTCTGAATTTTAAATACCATAGTTTTTCTTTATATAAAATTAACACAAAAAACTGGAAGATAAAAAATGTTCTCCAATATCTTAATATTTTATACAAAACAATAAAACAACAACCTTTCCCACTGCTGGTGCAATAATAATAATAATAATAATAATAATAATAATA
>NW_015150473.1:224451-227146 GCF_000732505.1 Cyprinodon variegatus
ATAATAATAATAATAATAATAATAATAATAATAATAATAATAATAATAATAATAATAATAATAATAATAAAAACTTACATTTACAATAATAATATTCACATTTATTTTTGTTATTAAAATACATCAAATCGAACCTGTGGGATTTGGTAGTAATTTTCAAATAAAATTTATTTCACGAAGGTAAACTTTTTTTTTTTTAAATCTGCTCTTTAAAAATAAAAAAAGATAATTTTTAAGGGTTAATTAGTGATTCCATAATAGCATGATCTTTTATCTGTAATTAAAATTTGAAATCTTTTCAAGCTGCCAAATGTTCTTTCTTGTAAAGAAGGGGAAATTGTTAATAGCTTTTATTTCAGCCAACTTTCATGCAATGCACAGCAAAATGTGTACAAGCACTATTCTAACAAAGTGTTTTGATGAAACCTCATATCATCATACCAGTAACAGGCTCATGTCTAACAGTGATTCAGACAAATAAATTAAACCTTCTACTGACACAAGATAATTCACTAATAACCAAGCAAAATACAAATAACACTTCATGAACTGTATAAATGATCCAGATGCACCTTCAGGTTTTTTGTTTGTGATTTTAAGCCCACATAGTGGCAATACATTGTAATTAAAGCTAATTTGGACTTTTAAAACATGCCTATCATATTTAGCACATGATAATTATATGACCTCCCTGTTGTAAGAAAGTTAAAAATAAAAAGATAAAAAATCTCGTAAAAGTCACTGCAAATTGGAAATTGACTGGATGCCAGGACAGTAAGTTGAGGACTTGAAGGGGGGAGAAGGAATGAATTGTCTTTGAACTAGTTTTTGCTTGCAGAAAATATGGCTTCTGGGTTGATATTCTGTCTGAAATGTTTCAAGGCGATGGGAATTAAGAAATTAAGCTGCAGAGCCAAATGATTCAGTTAAAGAATGGCCCATACCCACAGGTATCCTGTTCCTATGACATCACCCGCACATTTTTTTTTACAACTTTATGTTTATTTGAACCTTTTTTGAACTTTGTAAGTTTATGAAATTTTCATTGATTTGTGTGTGTGTGTGTTTGTCCCATTAGAAGTGATTTATTATAAGGTTAGTTAGATCTGCAAGAAGCTACATGTCAATCTCTTCCTCTGCCTTCATTCCTGGGAAGACCACATCTCCTGATGTTAACATGTGCAGGCTGGCTGCATGCTTCCTTCTCATTACACTCCCTGAAACCTTGCTCCTGTCATCTTTTTTTCTCATGATCGCTCAGCTTCCTTTTGCTCTCACATAAACAGCAAACTCTAGAAACAATACCTTGGAGGATAAATGCTCAGTTAAACTGAATAAACATAATCCAGACATGCTCCTTTCCCTGTTGTCTGTTATGGCTAACTCACACAGGGAACCGTGATTCCACCAGGGGAGATTAGATGTCCTTCGCTAGATAAAACATGATCCACAGCTCTTAAGATAAACAGGAGTTTAATCAAACATCAGATAACTAAAACTGGTTTCACTGCCTCTTTTGTTGAGAAATGATAGGTGGGAATATAAGGATTGTCATAGATTTACGGTTGGTTTTTGTTGCAAATATGATCTGCTTTTCATTTATTGAAGCGTAACACCGCTTGAAGAGTAAGACCTCGCTTTTTCCACCATAGATGCTTTTGCTCCAATGCTTTCTCAAGCTTCACTAACCCTCCCCTCCTCCTCACCCACACACATAAGCTCCCACACCTGTCTATCATCCAACCATAGGTGCTCTGGGTGGGGCAGGATTCCCATCTTTTGAAGTGAACTTGTCATGTGAGAGCTCCATCACCAGGCGCTCACTGCAATCACCAGTGCAAGATTAATTGTTTGCGGTGAACCACTTCAAACATTTTTCTTTAGACAGAGCGTTACAGGATGAGCTCTTCCAAGGCCCATCATCATCATCATCAACTGTACACACACCTGCGCCTGTTGAAAACCAGTAACAATGATAAATGCTATACTGTATGCTCACGTTCCTGTGTGGCATCCAAAGAAAAAAAGAAAACACAATCAGATGCACGATGATACAAACATTCTACACCTTATCAACAAAATGAATAAACATGAAATTAATCTACGTAAAGAACAAACTGGAAGTACTCTAAAAGGTACGTAGTAAATTTGCACCGACATGTGACCCCCCCCCACCTCTCCTGCACCACTACACGACTCCAAACAGACTGCAGCAACACAACATTAAGCGCTTTTTCTCCTCTTTGTTATCTCCAGCTTCCTTTTTGCCCTTTGGTTAAACATTCTCTTGGCATGCATGATCCCATTTAACTTTGATTTCCTCCTTTTCCAAGACGGCATCCTCGATGGTTCCAATTTCCAGCCCAGTCCCAAATTTCCAACCCCAATGACAGACAACACACACAGGAACGGCTGTTTAACCGGGGAAGGGACTTGGTAAGTGATGATTTCTTAATCCTGTTTGAGATAAAAAGGCAAGTTTGCCGCAGATAAGGACTTGCCCGAGTGGAGAGCAGGAAGCTGGGAGATAGTTTGAATGTGCCATTAACTGCAACTGAACACACGTCTGATTTATGTGTCAGGTTTAGAAAAGAGTGCTGCAGATAAGGATAAAAGACCTAATTTAAATGTTAGTAAGTACCAGATAATTCATAAATTTCTAGCTTTTTAGATTTCTTAAAATTACAAAATTAAT
>NW_015150473.1:227421-243229 GCF_000732505.1 Cyprinodon variegatus
TTTTTTTTTTCTTAATTACATTCAGATTGTGTCTAGCATAAATGAGCAGCTCATTGTAGAACCTAAAGCAGTTTTTGTAATTTCCTATAGCTGGCATTATAAACCCATATGGATCCTGAAAAACCTTGTTTTTAGCACATTCTAACTAGGAGCGAACCTGCAAATTCATTCTTTCTGTCTCCGGCTGCAACTCAGTCATAAAGCAGAGCACCCCATTTCCATATCAATCGGATTAGTTCCAAGACCAGGGAAGTAGGAGTAATGTAAGTAAGCGTACAAATTTAAATATAGGACATCAAAAACATTGTTAGGGATTCATTTATTTTTGAAGCAGCCCTGGCTCCCGGTGCCTCTCTCTGAAGATGAGATGAAAATGCATCTCCTTAATTTTATTCCCATTTTATTTTGAAAAGCGCTATAGTATTTCAACACTACATGGGCATCATAACATCTGGATGCCTTTATATGCTTAACCTCTTTTGTAAAATGAGTGTGTCATGTTAAGCAATGCATTGGTAGAACATATAACAGTTTTGAGTGCACATGTTTAAAAGTCATTTTGATTTCATTTATCATAGATGATAAAAGTTTGATAGTGTTGGCAAAACAAAGTGTTATTTTCTTTATATATCTTATTGACACAAATCAGCTGAAATTCACAGATGCAACAATTTAAAGAAATGGGTGTAAGTATTTAAAATTTTGAAAAGTCATCAAAATTGACATTTATATCCACCAAAGCAGTTGACGTCTTCTCAGTACTTCAAAAAATCAAAACTTCAAAAAAAGTAATACTAATAAATATCTTTCTAATTTACAAGTCATCACTTTACTTTTTTTTTCTTTTTTTTAATAAACAGTAATTTAGAAGACATGTAAGGCAAGTTTAGATCAGAAAAGATTGTGAGGTCAGTGTGTTCAAATGAGTCACAAGGTGATTATTCAGCAGTCTGGCTGTTGACGGATCAGCGCAGTCAGAACCTCCCCGTCTGGATGCAGAAATAGATGGATGCCTGTTGCCTCTTCAACCCTTTATGACTTAGTCTGTCTGTCTGTAATTGAAAAACTAGCTTGGCTCTGTTGTCTTGGGATTTGTCCTTTTATAATGTGGGTTCAAAACAGGAAAACCAATAGTGGGAATAGACCCCCAAATGTAATTAATTTTGCGGGGGCGGGGAGGGGTAAGAAGGAGGGTTGTTGGTGGTGGTGGGGGGGTATTATTGCAGGAGGAAGAATTCTAATCAGTTGCAGATTCCTTCCTGTTTGGTTAGCGTGACCGTGGCCAATTACCAGTGAACTCTGTGTTACAGTTTCACTTCCTGCGCTACCCAAAAGACGGGACAGAGAGCGGCGATGCAGAGCCTGCTCGGACAGGGGGGGCAGGAGAGACAAGAGGTAGAGGAAGAAAGACGAAACAAGACGCAACATGATGGGGCTGCAGGAGAGAAAACAAAATAGAAAGAAGTAAAAAAAAAATTGTTCTTGAAACTTCCAGCTTGGTCAGAAACATGAAGGCACAGGGGTCCTTTATCCAGCTAATATAAGACACAACATGTGGTTTCACAAAGGAAATGAAGGGATTTCTGACCTGACTTTCTGAGCGGCTGAGCTGTTCTCAGGTAAACTATGGCACAACAGCCTGAACTCAAGTCACAAATGCAATAACACATAACTCAATCACTGCAGCGATGTTATCAAAAGACACAATTTGGCAATGCTGGTTTCCCCTAAATCAAATCAAACTGCAGGACTCAACAACTGAATTAACAATTGCCAAGACACACCTGAATTCACATGAAGTGTTCTTTGTTTTTGTTTTTTTTTGTTGTTCTTTTTCTAATCGTTGCAGATATGTAATTCAGTTTGCTGTAACTGTACTCCCCCAGAGACTGCCAAAGTTTTTTTTTCTTTCTTTTTCTAACAGCAGTTGTTCATTTACTCCATAAGGAAGATGTTTAGAACTGGCTAATTCTAAACTTAATACGCTGTGGCCGATATCCAGCTTGTCGAAAGCTATATGCTTTAAAACACTTTTTTACCGATCATTAAAAACAGCACTAACAGGTGGCTTAGCAACAACCTTCCATTTGGAAGTTGTCACTGAAAGAAGCCTAAATGCCGGTTACGTCCAGAGTGTTTTCAAAATTGAGCAAAACAAAAGGCGTAGGAATCTTTTTATAATTTCTATGTGCTGGTGCATGTTGCATTTGATAATGGTTTGTATCTTTTTGAATTTTAAGACTTATATTAAAGATCTGGGGAATCCATTCAGAAATAAGATTAGTAATGGTAATAATGTTAACTGTGCAAATAAAGAATATATGATTTTAAAATGCCTTTTCTTTAATTATTGTGTCTTTAGTTCAAAATGATGACTACAACTAAAAAAACGCCACATTTTCCTCTCTTTATAAGAATACAAACTTAGACTAGGCAGGATGAATCATTGAAAAAACACGTAAATCATCCACCAATCCTAAACAGTTAATTTTTTTTTTTAAATCAACAAAAATCCTTTTTTTTTATAGCTACATATACATATACACTATGCTTTTTTATGAATACACACTGACTTCCATGTTAGCAAACTTTAAATACCGTAAAAAAAGAATGCTAGGCTTTAGGTGAAAAACTGAGACATTGTCAGCTACTCAGGAGAGTTGTCTAACAACTTGAAGCATCTCTTTAACTTGATCCCACTCCTCTGATGTCTCTACTATTTCTGTTTTACATATTTTCCCATCAGTCAACATTTTCCACATATTGCTCTCCCTTATTTTCCCCAAAATTCTACATCTCCTGTTTTTGTTTAGATAAGATAAAGATCAGGATGCATGTTGGGAATCTGCAGTCCCTATTCTTAGTTGAATATTAATGTTTTGTTCTGTTTTTAAATACAATTTTTGATTAGTTTGAAGTGAACATATTATTAAATACCCAAACAACAGATGGATCTGTTTGCTTTTTCTACATAAGCCCCTTAAATTATAAGACAGTATTCAGGAGTATCTTGATTCTGTTGTTGATATGAAAATACTTATATGACATATAAATGCTATGGGTGATAAGATCAAATTCCCTTTTCTAGTAAAATTCAAGAAATCTGTTTTGTGTTAGACAACAGATGACATGACATTTATTACCATTTTCCAGCACCGTTGCAAACATCTCATGAGGCCTGCTACTGAAGCAGTTACACGCACAGTAAACTGCTTAGAAGATGTTCAAGGGAATGATGCACAGAACTGGCAATATGAATGTGAATTCCCTTGGAAGCCAACTTTGCACACACACACATACATAGAGAAGAACATGAGAAATGGGCAAAGAGCCACACTATTCAATGTGAACTGGAGGGTCCAAGTCGCTAAACTAATCCTAGTACCACAAGATCCTACTTTCAGCCAAGTCTTTTGCTGCAGCTGCCTGGGATCATTTCACAAACACAAGGTATTCCTGGAAGAATTGATTCTGTTAGATAGTACATTGATCACACACATCGCCTGCGGACAGAAGATGGCTTTACAAGCAATAAGATGGGAGACAATTATATTATTTTAGTGAAATAAGACAGAGTACAAGCAGCGAGTGCCAATAGCCCAGGCAGGGGAGATACGCTCGGGCCCCCTGTGTGGCTGCCTCAGTGTGTTTGTGCTCCATCCTCAAGTGGCACGATAATCCACTAAACTTTCCTGCGCCTGCTCCTCTCAATGCAATCAGGATGCGAAGGCTCACCAGTGATTGCGTTCATTTGTAAAAGCATCCAAGCCAAAATTGAACCCCAAGGCTGATAAACTATAAAGATGCTGATCAGATCGCAGCTAAGGAGTCCACACTTGAGGGCACAAGTGTCAGGGCTGGAGCCAAAAGAGCAATGACTCTGTATACCTCACTCAGAGCCGGGCGACTGGCTCGGAATACAAACAACAAGAGAGAAAACACAGAAAAACGATAGAGAAAGGGGGCCAGATTTTTCATCCTGCTGCTTTTTACGGCAACAGAAAGTGTTATCTGTTTAGCAGATTAGATGTTTTCAAATGCCCTTTCATCCACTCTTTAGGAAAACCTGGTGTGTTTCCTGAATATTGATTTCTAAAGTTGTCAAAAATGATCAACTTTTATACTTTTGAAGGTACAACCACAAATTTTGATGTGTTTTATTACAATTGTATGTGGTAAACAACAGGAAGTAGCATATATAATTGTGAAATTGTGAAACGAAGGAACAACTTTGTGTTCAGATAAAAAAGAAATCTTAAAAGTGTTGTGTGAATATGTATTCAGCCTCCTTCCCCTTTACAATCTAGCAACCTTTCCCTCTAAAATTGCTTAATTAGCAAGTAGCTTCTAACTGTGTGTGATGCAATTTCACAGTAACAGCAAATGTTCTATGAAGGCCTTTTCTGAGAACTTTAACAAATAAACAGCAAGTAACATCTAAGATATGAGATTTGTGAAGGATAAAGCCATGGAAAAGATTAAACAGAAAGGGTAAGCAATTGTTAAAAGGACACTTATTATAAATCCCCTTAAAAGTTTTTTTTTTTTTTTTCCACACACCATGTAGGGAAAAGGCAAACATTTAAAAGGAGTTGATCCCCTGAGATAAATTTGTTTTTTTGCCTCAAGCAAACACATTTTTTTAAGGAAAAGTCAGATAAACAATACCATGTTTTATTAAATCGAGGGAAACATAGTGGTGGCAGCATCATGGTCTGGGAATAAAGAGGAAAAAAGAAATAGTAACAAAATATGGAACCATTTTGAGGAAAAAAACCAAAAACTGTTAAGAGACTTTGAACAACCAAACACTGAAACACAGGTTAAACTTCTAATACATTGACATTAGACATTGACCCTAAACATACAGGTAGTGCAAATCAAACACATACAATAAGCAGACCCAAAAATCCAGATCTGTGTCTACTGGAGAGTCTGTGTGAAGACTTTAAGGTTAATGGCCTCATCTACTTTATATCAATCTAACTGACTCTGAGCTATTTTGTAAAGAAGAATGTGGAGCAATTTTAGTCTCTGCTGCGATTATAGTATATAACCCAAGACACTTGGGGGTTATATATTGAATCAGGATGACACAATTTTAAGATTTTTCTGTAAAAAAACAAGCATATTTTTTCTGTCCAAAGTGGTGTCACTATTTTTTGTTGATCTATCATATACAACCTAAAACTCAATGAAGTTTGAGACATTTTAATAGAATGTACTTTATTGTGAAGCATGGTGAAAATCTACTACTATGGTTAAAATTACTATCGGTTACATTAAACAAAGAAGCCTAAAGCAGAAGAAGTTTTTAGGTTTAAGTATAGAAGTGAGATATCAGGTTATTGGACTGAGAACAATGCTTAATTCTACTCTTCAAGTCAAATACATACATTATTTTTCGGCTTATTGTCACCCAACAAAAGCTGTTTTTTTCTCTGCTTTACACTCATGTCTCACAGCTATTGCAGCATCTCACACTAAATGAACGGTGTCATTACTTTAAACACACATATCTGCCTCTGCTGAAGCACAAAGAGCAAAGACAGACTGACGGAGAGAAAAAGAAAGAAAGGGAAGATCTAAGGATGCCCCCCCACTCCCCTCCATCCTCATGGCCCCGGCGCGTTAAATGTCAAAGAGCAGTCAGCGGGAGAGACTGATTCCAGGAGGCGATGTGAATGGGACGATTGAAGACCCACTTTGATTGACAGCTCTTCCTCTCCCGCTCTGCCCTCGGGCTGATTGACAATGTGGTTCATCTCGCATTTTGTGACTGAGCTAATCCAGTAAATTCCTAACAGACGCTGCTCAACTCAGCGGAGACGTGCCGCTCCTTTCCCAGGTGGAGGTTTCATTTTATTCCTTCTTACCCAAAATAAATATGTTTTTCCATTTGAGGCACCAAAAACAAACCAGGGAGGGGGTACGATGTGGCTGGGGTGGGTGTGGGGGTGGCAAGGGGTCTATAATTAAGTGCAAGTGCATAATTAAGGGAGTTTAGAAAAGTGGTAGTATTTTGTATAAATTATAATGTAGACTAATTACGTATGGGAATTATCCTGCTGTTGTGTTAGCGATTAACATTGTCACAGGTTACTGTCTCAATATGCCGCCTGTTGGAAATGGGATCATCTCACTGGAACGATTGATCTCTTGCCAAGTTTAGTAATTAATTGACTCAACAATCACTGACACGCAACTATCTTGAGCGTCGTCCCTCATGCCCACAAGGTGTGCCGCTCGTCCTTTCGACCTTGCACCTGTATTTTGATGTGTTCTGGTTCCCACAATTGGCTTCAGTTGCACTGCAGCTGGCTTTTCAAAGGAGAAAAATACATAGTTGGACAAAAAAAAAAAAAAAAAGGAGAAAGAATCTATTTAAAAGTTTATTACTGTTTTAAAGAGCCTCTCTGACACCAGTGACACATAATATTGTGGTTGCCCAATAAGGATAGGCGTGTGCAACACATTTGATGCCTTCATTAATCATCATTCCTAAATGATCACTCTATAAGGGGATTCATTTAAGCATGATTAATTGCAGAGTGTGGTTAATCAGGCAATGAATTACCTACCTAACCTTTTGTAAGAGGTTGTTGTTAACCCCAAGTCAAACCAGTGGAACCCAGAGTTGTTAACTGTGTCAAGGAAAATTAAAATGCAACAATAATAAGAATTAGAAAAGATCTTTTAATCTCAGAGACAATAAGTAAATACATAGTCCTCTTAAATTACTGGTATTTCTGAGAATTATTGTAAAAAAGAAAGTATTGTCACTGCAGAATCTAAATACCAAAAACCTAAAAATATCCTAATGTTAATTTAAGTGCTCTTTTTATCAAAAGTGCATATCCACATAGATAAACTCTCAAAAAATAATTCATCTGAATAATTCTCCTATAACGGTTTCAAATTCTGACTTAATCGGAGTGGTTACGTTAAGTAAAAACTTAATAACAAAGACTATTTTTCTTCGGATCGTCAAAACTGGAAAGACAAGAAAGCTTGCTTCTCAAATAAGGTAGATCATCCAAGTCATGAACTGGCTACAAGAATATAGCTACGTAATGACAGCCATCTAAAGTCAGAGCAATGGTGTAAACTTTTAAAGCAACTGAAACTATGGCAAAAAAGGCTGGTCAAGGACCTGAGTTTATTTTGGTGCCATGCAGAAATCAGGGGGTTATAAGGCAGGTTAAGAATGAACTGATGTCTGGGGTGATTCCACAACACCTGATAGAACTGTATCTAGTACAGGCCTACTGTTTCTTAAGAAGGCATGTCAGAAGATCAGTCCTCTAATTGCAAATTAAAATGCTAAGAATTTGCCAAAAAAACGCAGGTAGATTTGGCATAAAAAACGAAGAGTGGAAAAGCACCTCATGCTATGAGGTATGGTGAAGGATCTGTGATGCTATGGGATTGCTTTATCTTTCACACACAGTAGGAACCTTATTAGACTCTGGGGTATCGTTTTAGAAAGGCTGAAAAGCTTAACCAAAAGATGGCATATTGCAAACACAATGTCTCCATAACAGCTACTAAGTTTAACATTTCTCTATACATCTTTACTTGGGATGCAAATTTAAAAAAGTATTCAAGTATTTTCTCACTTGAACCTTGGTGTCTTTTAATGTCTGTAATGATAGTTTAAACTTCTTACGAATACTTGATATGTATTGATTTTTTTTTTGGTTTCACTTTTTTAACAAGATAAAACAAAAGGGAAGAATGCTCACATCATTTGTAACATTGACAGTTAGGGATGTTTAAATCCAGAATCGTCATCAATAGATGTTGCCCTTTTGGGTGTCATAGATCAATGTTCACTTTTGTATGACAAACGCCCAACCTGCCCATTTCAACATCATTAAAGCAAGCTACTTTCACATAGAGATAAACTGAAAGCGACTTGTTTAAGCATCAAGCTAGCATGGAGTACAACACTCAATAAATGATTTGCTTTTGAAGTTAGAGACACTGAGGGACGCTTTAGACTGCAGTCAGGGCTGCAGCAGCTTGTTATATGAGAAAATGATTATATTTCTTCAACACAGACTCTGTCTCAGGTTCAACTACCAGGAAATTTGTGTTTTTAAATATTATGATCATAGTTTAAGTTACAACTAAGCTATATTTCCTTGAGTCTTATCTTTCTTTGTTATGATAACAATGTCTCAGCCAATTTGCTTTGTCATCTTAATAAAATCTGTTTTATGTTTTGACATAAAGTTTGCTCAGAGACGATCCAGTTCAAGCATTTTATTTACATGCCGTTTGTGACTGAAAGGCAGTTGATATGTATTAGACTTTTCAAATACTGCATTCAGTCGTTTTGGTTCCACGTGTCGATATTGAAATTTTGATTGAGATTCAGTGCAGCTCTTCCTGGTGCCGTTAAACAAAAAAAGTGACTCGATACTTGAGAGCAGAATAAATACTGGATTAAACCACAGCCTTTGATTTGACTCTCGCCTCAAAGCCAGTGCTCATTAGAAGCAAATACTTCTGTTCCCACACACAAATGAGCCGTCATAATTGCACGATTTTATGCACAATTCAAATTCAGACCATTCCTTCTTGACACAGCCAATACATTTGTCACACAGCTCCTCGTTTTTCTTTTTTTGTTGAATAATTAAAAAAAGAAATAGAGAAACATACTAATGAGAGAACCTTACTTGAGGGCTTTCCCGCTCCACTGACTATCATATTAATGTATTCCTGTGTGAATTAAATGCATCATCAAACACCTAAGTTCCCTCTGTGTTTTCCTCTGAAGTGGAGGCCTGGACACCGGTGTCTACCTTGCCCTCTAAAAAATTAAGGGCATACTTTATTATTGTACCTCTTGTGATTACTTGTTAATAGCCACACATAAAGTTCTTCCTTTTAAATTAGAAAGACACTGGAAATGTATCGTTTTTTTTTTTTTTAAATGACATTGTTTCAGTCAGTGATTAAGTCATTAATAAATGTTGAACAGACATGTTGATTTATTACATCTTAGTGGTTCATTTCTTTTAGCTTTATTTGCATATGCAAATATCTGACATATGTATAAAAATATCTGCCAATGTCGTTCAAAATTATGGACAGGTCTTGAACTTTTTTACACATTTTATAATAGTGAAGTGTATTAGAATAATAGCCTAACAAAAACGATTGAATTGTAGAGGGTGAATCCTTCTCATATTATAATCTTATATTCTGAAAAATATAGTTTGCACTCGCAAATGCCCCCTTTATTCTGACACCCCTAAGTAGACCTTTGTTGAATAATGTACTATAGAAATCACCCTATAAGTAGATATGTAATACATTTTGAAAATAATTTGTAAGTAATTCAATTCCAAATGTAATACAGATGCAGGCCTCCCTGTGTGCTGGTGAAAACTAGTGAAGAAACATAAAAATGAAGAACAACTTGTGCTGAAGAATAATGCAGAGCTAGGTGACAAAACAATATTCCAAGCTCTGAAAAACTCAGAGTGTTTAATCCATCATCTAAAAATGAAGGTGCAGCTGCTAATCTACAAGAATCAGCCATCTGCCTAAACTGACAGGTCTGGCACTAGAAGCATGGTAGCTCTGAAGAACTGCATTATTCCACGACTCAGGGAGGATCTCTTTACGGGAAGAAAGATGAGAGGTGTGCTTCACAAAGTTGGACTTTATAGAAGTTTTTTAAGTTGAAAGCCAATATTAAAAGAAATAAATAAGTAGTCCCAGCAGCAGTTTGCAGCAAGCCGTTGAAAAGGGACAACAATAATTTGAAAGAAAGAGATCTGATGAGATTAGACAAAGAAATAACTATTGTGGCAGCATGCAAAAATGAAATGTCCAGCTTAAAATAACATGGCCCATTACCCAGAGCAAATTCCCTATAATAAAAACAACTGAAAACACTTAACTACCCTCAACACACCACACCAGCTAAACATGGCGGTGACAGCATCATGCTGTGGTCATACCCAGATCTAAGTGATATTGAGATTATATGTCAAGACATCAAAGATGCATTTCTGAACACTCACTCCATTCTCATTGAGCCTTAAACCCATACCTGTTGCCTCCCAGTTATCCAGGACGGGTACGTCTCAGCAGAAGTTCCCAGACTTCCCTCAGACACATCGTGAGCATAAAGTGTTTTACAATTGTTAATGCCTATAATTCATTAGCGAAAAATACAAAGTAATTTAACAGTTTTCAGCTTTTTACTTGTAAGAAGAAAGCCTATAATTTCCCCTCCTCCCGAAAGATTATGCAATGCATCTTGTAGGCGAAGTGGTGGCCTAGTGGTTAGTGCATAGAGCTTGGAATCTTGAGGTGCTGAGTTTGAGCCCCACAGGTTACCACTCAGGGTCCTTGAGCAAGACCCTTAACTCCAGGCTGCGGCACATTAGCTAGCAGCCTTAAAAATCCAACTATAAAATAAATAACAGCTTGCTTGCAAGTATTTTCTAGAATTTTCCCATAGTGGGACATAAAGGGATTTCACTTCCATGGTCTATAAGATAACAATTAAAGTGAATACATGTACTTTTAGACTTTTAAAAATCTGGTAGAAAACAAAAAAAAAAGTTCAACAGATATGGATACTTTTGGAGGGCACTCTGAGAGAGCAATATATGACAGACAGGAATGCAAGAGGTTAAAACTAAAATTCCATCGTTTCTTTTTCATCCTTTCTTTCATGTTCAGCCTGAAGCTCTGTTGCCTACCAGTGTAATCTATGCCTAACCTTTTAACACTTCCCCGAACTTCTCTCTGTTCCTCCTTCCTTCCATTTATCCGCTTATCCCTGTCTTCCTTTCTACTCGACGCAGACTGACTACTTTTCAATGCTCCTTTCCCAGAGTGTCTATGACAGCTTGAATCGCCTCATTAAGGTGAATTGGAAATGGGAGAATGAGGTACACAGGTATTTTAAAGACTTCTTTGTAACTGAGTAAACATGTCAGCTCATGCTCCAAAATGTCACGTCCAGGGTGGAGGCAGTGAACAAGATTTAATAATCACAACAGACGGCATAGTACTTAAACTGCTAAAGTGGTCTTGCTTTCATTGGAAGTTCAGAAATATGTTAAATTGAGCGTTTGTATGGAAATCTGCAAAATCCGTCTCTTTAAAGGTGTTGCCCAGCCCCCATTAAAGGTGAATAAAGTACAAAGCATGCAGTTAAGGTGGGACTAAAATGTTAGTTTGAATATTTAGAATAGATTTGCCCATAGCTCTTGGAGAGCAAAGCAGGCAATGTTTGATTGATCATGTCCCACAGGGGCAACAGCCAGCATGCCATTTATACACAACAAACGGTCTTGGCTGCACTAAACTAAGCTCACACAACCTATGCAGATAGCAGTCTTTCATTTTCACATGTGCATGCTAAACCTGGCTGATAAACGATTTGCCTAGCAGCACTTCCGTCCATATTTTATCACAGCAGACAATGCTTGGTGGCGTTGCCAGACTCGCTGTATATCTAGTATTCAGGCAAAAAGAGAAGAAAAAAAGCGTCTGCTCAACCTTTCAACAGCTTGGCTCCTATAATTAACTTCCACAGGACTGATGGGAGCTTTAGTCTGAGGTTGAAGAGACAGAGCAAAATGAAAAACAATAGAAAAGAAAAAAAAACAGTAGAAGATAAGATAAAAACAGTATATACTCACACAATACAGACATGCATTGAATTTGACAGAAGAGAGAGAGAGATCTTGGGTCAGTAATGCTTAAAGCTCATAACCTCCGTCATCCACAAAGCTCCTGTTGAAGGCAGAACTCACTGAAAGGATTAATGAACATTTACACTTAAAGCTCAGCAGTTGCTAAACACATCAAAAACCTTTAAGCTGTGGCACGCCTGCAACATTTTAAGCCAGTACTTTGAATATGGCAATGATGCCAACAAATATAAACGGGGTAGAGCGTTAACGTACATATCCAGAGGCAAGAGTCTGGTAAATCTGGAGCCCCAGTGATTTTTTTTTTCTTTTTTCATCTTTTAATGGAGAGCTTTCAAATTTAAGTGCGTCAGATAAACAGATGTTCCAGTCACAACCTAAAATATCCTCTGTGTTAAAGACAAATTTGTTCTCAGAGTTACAGATTTGATTCAGAACTCTACAGCTTTCAAGTACTTTAACTGTTTTTTTTAATGCAGTTTCAGATTTAGCAAACAAACAGCAAGCAACTAAAATATCAAAAAGAATGAAACATTTTCTATGAGTAGTGAAGAGGAAATAACAATTATTGCTTTCGCTGCTTCCATGGTAATCTTTACCAGACAAGAGCATGTTTGGACTCCAGATGACGTCTAGACTGTCTCCAATTGGACAGATCCTGCACATGCTTTTTGTTAAGAGGTATCATTAATAGCCATGCACGACCTCTGACCATCTCTTTAAACCATTAGCTAGGCTGCTGATGGTTTCTATTTTCCTTCATCACAGAAGATCTTCAAGAGGGAGAACTGTTATTTTGAGGATATTGTGACACTCACACAATGTTTTCTTTTTGTTTTTGTAAGACCAGATGGACTTTGTAAGTGACTTTATTCAAATCACCTTATATGACAGGGGGACATTTTTGGGAAAGGTTTGTTTTGGAATTTATAGTGGTAAAATTAGACATTACATTTAATATCAAATATGGGCCTGATTCAAATAAACAATTATATCTAGATATTAAAAAAATCAAGACAACAAAAAGAATTTTTCTCATACCATTCATTTGCTTTGAAGTAGTTTTAATAAGATACCTAGATGTTTCTGCCATGAATTTTCCCACCTGTTGCTGTGAAAATATTTATGGACAAGAAAAATGTAATGAGAAAACGAAAAAAAAACCCAACCATCACTTTTATGAAGGTAGCACTATTATATCACTACAGTTTGAAACCTAAACAAGGATGACATTTACGTGGTTGACTACAACCTCTACCCCAGGCAGTTAGGGAAACTGGTCTAGCAGCTAATTTCAGCTTTTAAGTCACAGCATTATTTATATCCATCTGTGGTTCGGCGGGCTAAATCAGCATCTTTGATATGGGGGATCCAGGTTTTTAATAAAACTGTCAGGGACCTGGGTTTGGTTCTGTGTGTTAGGTATGTGATTGTGGTTTCTTCCAGGAGTGCTGTGGGACCAGCGCTGTGTTGGAATTTTACAGGTGTGCTTTTGGTCACCTGTTTTTAATAAGCAGGTGTTTATGGGGAGCTGACTTCCAGCCCTTAATTACTCGATTGTTAACCTAAGCCCGTTCTCCCTGTTTCTCTTTGTAACTAATCCTCCCTGTGTTTCCTCCTTATTTTCAAGATATTTCAAGCAAAGGTCTATCTCTCCTCCATGAATTCCTTCCACAACATCTCCTGAAAAACCATTACCTTCTCTCCCACCTTCCAACATTGGTACAGCCAAGTTCCCCAACATTCACCCTGAGTCAAACATATTTACCCTTCAACGTCTCCATCTCTAAATTGCGTTCCTTCATTCTGCCGCCTTCCACCTCCATTCTCACTGGACCAGGACCACAGGATCTCTTCATATGGATTTCACTCACTCTATCTGGGATCATTAACCCACCCATCCTGGTCACTTCTGCCCAGTGCGCAGGGGAAAAGTTCAAAATCATTATTACTGTGTTTAATAAACCTTTTCAAAACTTTCTCCGGATCTTCAGATGGTACCCATGCATGTGGTCAGGCATTAACTATCCTAAAGTTTATTCCATCACAATATTGTTGCTGTGTTTCTATGATGCAGATTAAAGTGACAACTTAAACAAGTTCACCACTGTTTTTGTTGTGAATAGAATTGGGACTTTGACTCTAGGTCCATACAATTGGTCCAAAATATACAAATGCTGCACCTAAACATGAAACTTAGGTATTATGAAAAAGCTAATATGCACTATCACGTCATATTTGTAATTGAGTAATTGTACTGCTAAATGAAATAAACTTATGGCATCTATTTTACACTTTCAAATTCAACTTTGAAAGTGTTGATATCAAATGAGAGGTCTATAGAACCAAGTGGTGAAAGAAAAGAGGTAAACATGACAATACCTACTACATTGTAAGTTTTTGGGTTTGAATTAATTAACTCTTCCGCCTAATTACTGTTGTACTTAAAAAGTGGTTTTAATAATAAAAAAACATTCCTTTCTAAAGTCTCCAACTAACTTTTTTATTTATTTTATTCTTTTTTTTTTTGTTTTCTTTTGGTTTTTTAAAAAATCTATGCCACATTTAATGCATTTTATATATAACATTAGTACATTATAATAATCAACTCTATTTTAGCATCAGTTTAAATCATAAGGAGATCATTTTATACATACATTTGTTAAGTTTTATTTACTTTTTAAATATACTTTTAATTAGATCCAGCATTTTAATCCAAGGTAGTCACAATGGTAGAGTCTCAGACTTCCCTATACTTAGTCTTTACATATATGCATACAAGTGTCAGTTCTCAAGCACATGCAAGTCATTTTGTGCTTGCATCTGTTAGATGGGAGGGCAGCTCCCATTCAGTAACCTATCACTTAAATCTGGCTTCAGGGCACAAAGTCCATTTGTCACGTCACGCTTTTGTTATCGCACTTTTCTACAGAGAAAACAAACAGCAAATCACACAAAAGACCTCCGCTGAAGGACGTTGCCTCATCCGGCGAGAGCTCTTTATTAGATATGATGCGGGGGGGAGGGGGTCAAATATTCAAGGAAGATGTGCGATTAAGTGTGTGAGTGTTTGTCATTGCAAGCAAGCATGTTTCTTTTCCTCATAGAGAGTGTATGTGTGTGTGCTTGCATGTAGGTATATTTTGGAGAATGTAAATGGGTGTGTATGGAAGATACCCCGAGCCTAGCTGTAGCACTCGCTGCCTAAATCATGTGTACAAGCTGTTTTCAATAAACTGTTAAATTTGATAAAGAGGTCTGCGATTATATTACAAAGCCCACAGGGCACTCGGACCTCTGCTATCATGAATACATTTTGGCTGATAATAACGCTCTGACTTTAGTCCCTGCCACAGGAAAAACTGCTGCCCTTCTGAAATCAAGCTGCATGACAGGGTGACACCTGTATAAATGGACAGGTGATGAGATTATAATTTATTTATGCTTCCTAGGCTGGTGTTAAGGGACTTCTACAACACCAGCAAGAGTGAGTAGAAACCAGAACTGGAGGGCAACCTAGAAAACCCTCAGCCAAATGACAAGTATTTGTTTTCATGGGTGGGAGGGTTGCCTTGGTAAACACAGGATTTTTTGAAGAATATAAATTGTAAGTAGTGTCCCTGACAATCTTAATGTTGGGAAATAATTCATTTAAAAAAATATAATTCGAATGCATTCAGGCTTTTTATCTTGGCTCTACCAATATAGTTCGTTATCATGAGCTCTTTTCTGTATACCGGTATGTGCTGCTATATGTTTTGGCTGCTGGATCAATAGGGACAACTTTTCCTCATTCTACTTGATTCTATATTTATTCTCCCATTCTGCAGTATTCAAGTTCCACTTATAACTGTGTGCTCTCTCTGCTTTTTCTCATCATAGCAGCTTCATCTGGTCTGTTCCTGTTCAGACATAATCCTTGATTAAAATACCAGCAGTGGTGCTACCATCGACATCTCTGTTTGTAGATGTTGGAGATTGGCCTGTTTCCTGTGTAGTCCTGTTTCTTTTACTGTGATTAATTGTATGTTCTTTTTTTTATCCTCTGACAAAAAACTGGCTCGGAGTTTCTCTTCCTGTCTGTGTCTTTATTGGATTGGGCCACCTGTGGAGCTGGT
>NW_015150473.1:243560-260261 GCF_000732505.1 Cyprinodon variegatus
ATGAAAAAATACAAGCAAAAACTTGTCACAACCTCCGTCAGGAGGAGCATATCTTGCAAGTCACTGACTGGATGTAAACAACTGGTTTGCCTAACCAATCTGAAAGTATTTTTTCTGTAAAGTGCCTCGAGATCACATATGTTGTAAATTGGCACTATATAAATAAACTGAATTAAATTAATTGAAAATTATCTATTACATTTATATAGTTATAAAATGTCTATCCATTAAAGGAGAGGATATATTTGCCATTTCTTATAACTTTGACATCACAAGTTCACCTTAGATTCTTTAGTTTGGAACATCATTACCTTACAGCAAACCAAAACAAGGAAAGGTTACTCCACTTCTGCCGCTCTCGGATGTCAGAGCTCATTACCAAGTAAGAGGCGATGTTACTTGGTATTCCTGGCTGTGCCAGACTTTCCCATATCTCTGGTCTCCATACAGTATCTAGGTAGCTAAGAAGGTGGGCAAGTGATGAATGTTCAGTAATTGTCAGACTTCAGTGGTAAAAAGATTCAAATCCATGACAGTGAGAAATGGAAGAGATTCCCCTGGGGAAATTTCAGGCTGCGAGAAAGTGCATCCAGACTGTCAAAATAACTGATCGCACCTTAACTTGGTCACTTGAACATGCAGACTGATATTAGAAGTTTGCCTGTATTGCAAATAAGAGCTGCTGCAGTTTCTGTTTTTTTTTCCACATCAGCAGGGTAACATTTTACTAGATATTAGATCTTGCGTATGGTTGTAGAAGATTAACATTTTTGCAAATAAATGATAAAAATAGAGAGAGATAATGGCTTAATTTATGCAAACCTTTAGAATTGCAGATCCAAAGGGAAATTGGCTCATGGCCAACACTGATCAACAGTGACCGTTCAGTCACAAGTTAAATCATTTTCTTTTTTAGGTTTAGTTACCACCTCATAAATACAGATGTGCTTGAATGTTTACATAACCTCAAATTAAAGAAAATGATAAGTTCACACTAGTAATTAAAATAACACAAAATTGAAAAATAAATAAAAATGTACTAAATGATATATAGTAAAATGAAATATTGACTTTTTGTTTAAAAAATATTCTAAAAAAACAAAACAAACAAACTGTCCCATACATATTAGGACCTTGCTCATGAACAGTAAACCAAGATACATTTCAACAGCTGCAGAATATAACAGAAAACACCTGATTTCAGTGATTGCCTCAAAGAGTTGCTCAACATTATTTATTATTACTTTTGACAATTTAAATTTGGTTTGATTTTGGCTTTTAATGGAAAGGTATGTACTTTCAAGCACAACTGTAAACACCACTGAGTTGTGTTTACTCTAAGTGTCTTCAGGGAGGAATCCCATACATGAGGAAGATTCAAAGTTCATTTTTAAAAAAGGAATAATTATCAACAGTTCAAGTAAGAAAACAGGAGAGCTAAAGAAAACATGAAGGTTAAACATATTTATGAGTTCAATTTTATCCCTTCAAACTTCCCACTTCTTTTATGTAATCTGTTGAATTTGGAAATGCTAATATTACTGAGGGTCTCACAGTATGATATGATTGATTATGTTTGCATCCTGTAAAAACAGCACTATCTAAACATGTCCAATTTCTAAAGTCAAAAGCAAGAGTGAGCAAATCCATTTGACGGCGTGTCCATCCATCTCGTGTCCATCATTGATTATTTTTCTTTTTTTTTATTTTATTTTGAAGCCCATATTCAACAAAGATGTCAGCCAGGAGATATTGGAGCACAACCTGACAACACAGTTGATGCAAAGTCTGCTATTAAAATAACCTTTACATGCTGTACACAAAAAAAAAAAAAAATGTAACAGTTTTAGGCATTTATTTAATAATATTTTATTACTTTCACAAAATTGTTTTATGTCCTACCATGCTTACAAGAAAAATGTGTTAAAGTAACTAAATTTAATTTGGTAAATGCCATAAATGGCATTTTTTCCCCCAGTATATAAACATGAAACTCCTCTAAAGTCAGACTCAGCTAATGCTAGACAAGTACTACAACATAAAAAAATAACATTATCCAAAAAAAACTTTATAGATCAGTGCTATAAAGATGTTTTTCAATAAAAAATAACTTTTAGCTGTTGCTAGATTTTAAATAATGCTGCAGGTTGTTAAAACTACTGTACAACTAGATAATAGTAAGTGGAAAAAAATACTGGGCAGTGTACAAAACACTGTAACAGATATTCTTCATAAGCTGGGATTCTTAAAAAGGAATGGTTCATTTTCGGTCCTGAGAGACATACATAGATAGCCACATGTCCATGAACTACTGTAGGTCATAATTCCAGGGATCTTTGCTCGTTCTGTCACCAGGTAGGCAATAGCCTGAGCACTGATCTCTAAAACCATTTAGAGTTAGATTTTACATTTTGTTTGGTCTGAGAGTCATCCATTAGAGGATTTTTTTAAATATTATGCAGAGGCATCAGACCGCAGACAGCGAGAGTGGTCCCGTTTAACAGTAGTATACTACTTCAGATTCTTAAAGCAGTCCCAAGTGACATTTTTAGCTTAATAGATACTCTTCTAAGTCCCTCTGATGTTAATCTAAGGTCATGTTCACATTGCAGGCAAATGCAGTCCAAACCTAAGCTATTTTACCCATATGCGACACTTATCCGACTTTTTCACAGCAGTCAGAATGACCCAGTTCAGATCTTTTCACCTAAAACAGAGTCTGAATTGTGCCACTTCAAGATATGTTACTAAATCCGATACATATTCAATATTTTTTTAAGCGTCCTGTCGCATTTCAGTCTTCTATCCAGGCTCTGACTATTCACTCATGCAGACTCCTCTCCAGAACAGCAATCAGTTCTCATAAAAAGATTTCTTAAATAGTTTTTTTCTTTTTTTTATTGTCTTACTATGATGTGACAATAATATTGTTTCATCCCATTGTTCAACAATTTACGTACAACACAAATGCACTGACATCTGTTATTATTTCCGTAAACATTTTGCTGAGGTGTGATGTATACACTGTGCCTGTGCTGCATGCAGTTGTTGTGGGGCTGCAAAACATTTAGACTCAAGTCTAACTGTGGTCGCATTCAAATAGTAGTCTAAACTACCATCCATCCATTTTCCATCACGCTTATCCCAAGCAGGGTTGCAAGGAGTGCTGGTGCCTATCTCCAGCCATCTACGGGTGAGAGGCAGGATACATCCTGGACAGGTCGCCAGTCCGTCGCATGACAAAGTCTAAATAACCATGCAAGATAAATTCGTATTTAGGCAAAGGAAATCTAAATTCAGCATCAAGACCTGAAGTGCTAATGAAGCCAAAGTGACGATTGAGTTGTCTGTCATCTCCGCCTACTGACTTTGGTTGGAAAACCACACTTGCAATTTTCTGTGACAATGACCCGGTGGTAGTCCTGCAGCTCTTTTCTTGTTCTCACAGTAAGATATACAGCTTTTTGGCTGCCGAGCATGAAACTATTAGCTATTAACTATTAACAATTATATATTTTGAAGGTTTATGACGTGGTACAATCAGTAGAAAAGCCTTTGTTAGAAGAGCAAAGAAAGAGTTGGATTGTGAGAAAAATAAATTTCGCCAAGGTGAGACCATTGCAAGACCTGAAGAAGACCTGTCATTTAACTTGTAAGTACCTTATGTGCTAACCTCTGTCAGTTTTACTATAGTGATTTTTTTAGTGTTTTTTTAGCATACCACCTTAAAACATGGAGAGGCTGAATTACTTCATAAGAAAAATAAAAAAACAGGTTACTTGAGAGCTAGACTAACACTTAAGTGACTTAATGTATACTGTAACAACTGGAGACATGTTGATATTAGATATTCAGTTCTACTGACCTCTTTAGACATTTGGTCGACTGTGGGGTGCCAACTAGTGGAGGGTGGTCAGTGTTTACAACAGTGCTCTTTTTAAAAGGCCCTGTAAGGCGAGCAGAACTCGAAAAATGTGGCTTTAAAGTAGAGATTCTATTTAAAAGTTAGAAGCCTTTACAATTTGATCTCCTTTAGTTTGCTCTTCTGGTGCTTTTGTATGTTATGATTTCAGATGAACTGGTTCACGGAAGCTGAAGTGGAAGCCATCGGCTAGTCTGAGAGACTAGCCATGTCTAAGACTAACCAATATTTACTCCAATGTTAAAAGAAGGCCCTATTTTAAGTAGGTTTCACAAAGGACTGCACTATCTCTGCTTTCATTTCTGTGTAAATAAACATTACCTTAATTTTTTCTTAATAATTAGCACCTTTTTAAGGTTCCTAAAATAGTATTCACATAGTGTGCTATGTGAATACAGTGGAATTTTCTTGGCATGATATTTGGTCAGTTTGGTCATGGTTTCTCTAAGACTAGATCAGGGGTTGGCAACCCAAACTAGCCATAGACTCCAAGTGTATCATCCAACTATCAAAATTGACTTTGTGGGCTTAAATATATAAAAGCACTCATGATTACATTCTGGAGCAAATTTCAAATGAAGTGACTATTTTGCTCTACCATATTCTTTACTTTTAGTTTAAATTCCATTACAATATTATTAAATAAGATTTTGTTCCATTGATGAAATTATAGAAACACAATAAAGAAATCATATATTTTGTGTTATTATTATTTTGAGAATTTTGGGAAAAAACCCCCGGAAGAAATGTATACCTTCATAAGAGCGCTACCTGTTCGATCCCAGAATGGTTTTCCATGCTTGCAACAAAACTTGTGGCAGTATTGGAGTTTGGAGATGCAATGCACTTCTTATCCAGAAGTCGGCTGCATATTTAGCATGCCTTCCCTGGAAATGCCTTTCGAAATTTCTGTTGTTTAATATTTGACAACCTCACATTACAAGGCAAACATACAGGTATTTTTTCCACATTGGTAATGAAAGCAAATGATTTGGTTAATTTTTCTCTGAATCCTCTGTTTCCATCAGCTATCTAGCCTTTTTTTCCACTTGGCATCCATGGCCTGAGACACACCCAAAGGTTTGTTTACAACAGTCACCTGCCTGTTACTGCTCCATGCTAAAACGTGTTTGCAGGCTATGACGCAAAGTTTGGTTGACAGAATAGTTTACATTTGTTGTTTCAATTTATTTATTATACTTTTTTATCTACATTATTGGAAACATAATTAATGTTTGTTTGACCTCCTGCACACCATATTAAAACAAACAAGCAAAAAAAAAAAAAAATCCCAAAACATTAAAAAAAATCCAAAATCCAATTTTTTTTTTTCGTTTCATACATTTTTTAAAAAGCTTGAGGGAGGCACAAGGGGGGCGCTAAAGAGCCGCATGCGGCTATGCACCCGTTGCCAACCCATGGACTAGATGATAGCTCTAGCCTCCTCGGCTAATTTTCATTCATACTAAATGATCACACCAATAGTTTTTTTTTGCAGGTAAGATATCTAATCCTGGTTACTTTTTAACAGAATATTCTTTAAAAAGAAAAAAAGCTAAACATAACCATCAGTCCTTAAAAAAATAGGGTATATTATTTGCTATTTAATAGGGATTTTACAATGCTGTATAAGACTGTAAAATCTCTGACAAAGACAGATGAACTGTGGTGATGAATATGCTTAGTGGATACATTTAGTAAAGTCTTACACCTTGATAAACAAGGATGCAGGCTTGCTTTGAGGTACATAAATCATCAAGGATGGCTAGACAGCAAATTCCCTGTGGGCATTTCCAAAAGCATAAAGATACATTTTTAAGTAACATTGTGGGAAGAGTTGATGATTATAGATTTGAAAAACTAGAGGACATTTGAAGCTTCAAGACCGTATTTCAAGAATGCATGGTAGCAAAGTCTCATCAATAAAGACACTGATTTTAGCACAGGTTCTTTAAATTCAAACAGAAGTACTTAAACATTTCTCAATGATGTTGCTCATGTAGAATAACTTTACAACTTACATGCTACGGTTGAGTCAGTGCTTGTAGTCAAAATAAAGCAAAGAAAACACCAGAGGCCATCTGCTTCACTGGAAGTGGGTCTTGTAAAAGTCTGACCTTCCCAAACAACAACAAATCAGCACTCTGTTGACTTCCTCCTGGGTTAAGCTGTGGTTAATACCAACAGGACAACCGTTCTCAGCAGGACTAACAGTGGCCCCCTCACATTATTAATTACATAAACAGAGAGACAGTATTAGAGATTGATAAAAAAAGGATTAATATATAAAATGCGGCAACAGTAGCCTAGCAGACCACAAGAAGATGTCTCAGTTGTGCCACTGGGGACTTATACAGAGGATTTAGTTGTCTATTTTTGGCAATTATGTCCCTCATTGCAAAGAGTAGTCCTCAGTTGTATCCCAATGTCCGGTGTTCCAGTGCGCAGCCCCCCCATTGTGCAGAGAATTACCCTGTCGAGCACCCCTTCTCTATATTTAGGCCATTTAAGGTTGCATGGTTTAAAAGGGAAAGTCAAAAGATGCCATTCTTTATGAATGTCTGAGCATATGAATAGGGTCACAGCTCCTCTCCCTCCATACCCTCGGGAATTCACCTTTTCAAATATAACAAATGCCTCAATTAAAATCCCTTTCAAACACCATCCTTATTTTCTGATAAAGATTGTCCGCTTCCCCATCTTTTGTCCCATCAGTTTTCTTTTCGTTTCTTTTTTCCTTTCCTTTCTCTAAGGAGGGCTGATGTAAAGGGGCATGTGGGCCAGACAATATTTTTAGAGAAACAAGGAAGACAGAAAGAGGCAAAGATAAACTTAACTTAGAGAAAAAGAGAGATAGAAGGAAGGATGGAAAAAGCAAGTGAGCAGTGTGTGTTCATTTATGACCAAGGGACCAATGTAAGGTCTAGAATGATGTGAGCCAGCAGATGGCAGGGTAACAACAGTAATATAGCTAGTTTTACTGTGTCTGTCTGCAGCCAAATTACAGGTCTGAGGGGAATCCTTGGTCTCTGCACAGACGCATGTGGTAAAATTTACCAAAATCTAAAAGATTTCTCTGTGCGCTATGACATTCCTACTGTTCATATTTACACTACTTAAGTTTTAAGTAGAAATTTACCACTGTTATGCTTTTGCTTCAACATTTATATATTTTATCTTTGGTCACCATTTAGGGCTCAGAGGCAAAATAAGTCCATCCTTAATGCTGTGATCTGATGTTTACATTAGCTTTGAGACTCTGAGATACATTAAGGTTCAATGGAAGATGGCTGGCTCTCATAATGGAGAACTTAAAGATCGCAAAAACAGCAAACAAGTAAATCTAAACAACATGATCTCCCCTGGACATTATCAGCATGTGAAAATCATGGTAGCGGAGCTGTCTGGCATTGTTTAGCTTAGCTTCATCTTGACTGGATTCGATTAATCTCTGGGTAGGAAACCAAAGGCAGACTTTTTCCATTCAGTAATATTGACTAATTAATAATTATGTCAGTCCCCCCATCCCCTCTCCCGCCCCTTTTCAGCTTTGGGTTGCACGCTAGTTTTGTGGGCATGATTGCACTCAATTTTTTTCTTCTTCTTTTTTTTGCCTTTCTTTCTGCTTTTTCTTTGGATGAAAGCCTACTCAGCAGTTCTGTTTACTGCATCCTAAAAAATGTGCCTCTCTGCATGCAAATACACACAAGTAAATTACACCAGCGTAAATGGTGGTTTACAGTAAATGTTGCAATAGTCGCAAGAAGAGTTGCAGAGAGCAGGAAACAGGATCTCTGTTTGAAACTAACAAGCCAACTTGTTGAGGAGTCAAGTGTGGTTTTCATCCGGAGCTCCAGCTGTTTTTTATAGAAACACATTTATACCATTTTCTCTGTCTTTCTGTGCCTGTATCATCCTTTCAATTTTTGTTTTCCTCAGCTTTGGCCACTAATGCATGATATCTTTATCCTAAGAGCCACACTCATATTATAGAGCACCCAGACATCCCCTTTTGCCTTTTGGGCTTTTTTGACTCTTCGAGTGCATCGTCAAAAGTGTCTCCTGACAATTTCCAAAATGCGATGTAATGGTTTGTTTATGATTATTTTCTGCAGCATTTGTCCCATTTTCACTGACTGATGCTTATGAAAGAGTACCCTGTTAAATTGGATGGAGAATTCCCAGATGATTGCGTCCCTCAAAGAACATATCCAAGAAAAGCCCCAGTAAATAAATCTCCCAGACTCCAATAAAATATGTAGTTCATCCCTATGAATCACAGAATATGGTGAGGGTTCATTTCTGACCAAGCTGCGCTGGCTGCGGGCTCTGAAATTTTTCAGAGCGAATTATGTGATATACAGAGTGGGACAGTGGTTGTTTAACTCTGTTAGGGAAAACACATTATCAGACGATTCATCTTAAACAAAAATGATTTTTTAAATCGCTTTGACAGCATAAGCAGTGATTTATGTCTGGCTTTCATAATATTTTTGCCATTCTACATTCCCACTTTTATAAATACAGTTTATGGTCAGCCATGATAGTTTAAACTCAACAATCATTCAGTTTAGATTTTTGTCTAAAATAATTTCCCCTTCCCTTTTTAATGTTGATTGGCATATCAGACCCCTTCCTCCCTTTCCAATGTTTGTCTAGTATTATCTTCTTAAACCCAAACAGCCTTTACTTCATTTTTCCACCTCATCAGGTCACAGTGCAGCAGGCAAGTTGAAGCAAACCTCAACTGAAGAGATGGTGAAGATGTTTGGGTGGCTCAGCCCTTTCAAATTAAATAGATGGCATCCCAGGGAGGCCTATCAAAAATGATTAAAAAGGGTGGAAAACAGCATCTGTGTGAAGTGTCAAGACGAGTCGGCACAGGCTAGCCGACCAGCAACGAGGGCTCGGAATCTTATTAGCATTTCAGCGCATAGCGACCTGTATAGCCCTGAGCACTGATCTTAACACGGTCTGTCCAAAACCACACCGCTCTCTTACGCTCTCTTTCCACCTGTGTCTGCAAAAAAAAAAAAAAAAGAAAAGAAGAAGAAGAAAAAACAGGATTTGTGTCAAGATGGAGGTTCACCAAAGTCAGGAATGTTTCTGTGTGTTACTGTCAAATTAGAGCGGCAGCATGACATACTGTTTTCATCCAATTCTCTGAGAGTTATTTAGAATTCAAAAAATTGTGTGGGTGAAAGCAAATGTCAAAGTTTTCATGTATGAGTTTTTTTCATCAGATTGGAGTATTAAAAGAGATTAGTTTGGCTTCCAACTGTCTTTTGATTGTGCAGAATTTTACTCAGGCATATTCATACTGGGATTTTTAAAGTATTATAACCTTGAGTAACAATGTAAGGTTATCACATATTTACACAAAGTGAGACAACATTTAATATGATCTTGATATAGATTAATTTCTTTTTAAACAAAGAGGCAATAGTGAATCATACTGCTAAAACTACATATTGATGGTTATTGTTATAATATGTCATTTGATCTATTATCCTACTCCGACTAAGCCAAAACATTGAATAAACAATAGCGTTTTATTTAGCCAGGCTCTACTAAGGTGCAGCAAATGTTGGTTGAGGGGTGGAACAGTTATATAATGATTTGTGCTACCTTAAAAAACTTTTTATCTTTGTTAAAAAAAAAAAAAAACAATTAAAAGAAGTAAAAGAATGCCTGAAAATGTTCCTTAAAACAATAGCTTTTTATAGTTTGGAACAGTAACCTGAATTTAACACACTTATTTGTTACGGTTGACAGTGTATTATAAAATCCAATGTTAGTTATGTTTTCAAACTGATAACCAAAGCCTTTTGGTATGCAAGAGTTGGAAACAGCCAATTCCTGAAGATAACAGAACATACTTTCACCAATCATGTCTCTCTATCTACTTTTAAGCTGTTATTTGTTTTTGTACCAATCGGAGCATATGAACATATAAAACCAAAATGATAAAATTCTCATATAAGTTTACATTCAATATTAATCAGTTAATCCAGACCATTAAAAAAAAAAAAATCTCAGAAACATGAGCAGGAACAGAAAAATCCTTTTTCTTTGTTATTTTTCTACACCTCCTTTTCTCTGTGTTATGCCTTTGAAAAGTGTGTGAGCATCACAGTGGACCCGGACGCTTAATCGGTCACTGTGGCGGGCCATGTTGCGATATCAGGCATTTCATATGACTTTATTGACTCAGAGTTTTTATGCTCTTCTTCATCCTGACAGTATAAAGAATGGGCTGACGCCGTTTGGCCAAGATTGGAGGCCATTTTATGTCCTGAGCTGAACAACGTGACTAATGGGAAGCCCTGCAGGACTTTCAGTGATATCACTCAAAACAAAGTTTGACATAGTGTGTGAGAGAGAGAGTTATGTTTACTGTTAGACTTCAGAAGCTAATATTTTGCAACTTCATAAAATATATTTCCTCAACAAATATGCCTACGATTAGTGTTTTTTGCAAAAATTAATTACTGTGAACTTAATAATATGAGCCTTCATACAGTGGGTATCCTTTGTCCCTTGACAAGGTTTCCTCACTAAAGCGACCTTGGGATGATGAGACCGGGTGTCTACCTTATAGCTCCCAGCTCTACTCAAGCCCCCACAGAGCATCTTAATGTCTGAAATTAAAGATAGGCTCTGCCTAATCTGTGTACAGTAGCTACCCTACCTTTGGCATGTGGTTGTTGCTAATTACTTTGAGCTGTTAAGGGAGACATATCTGGGGAGACTGGCAGGAGGGAGAGACCTACAAACCCAGTTTAAAAGAAGAATCTGATTTTCCTATTGCTCCCGGTGGCTTTGTTTGACCTGTTGGATATGTATTGTTCTGTCTCTGCTGGTTCAAGGCAAGAGGTCTACCTGTTGTTTTGCAATATTGAATACAATCACTTTAAAGACATGTCCCTCTGTTGAAGGTATCTAAAAGCAGCTCAATCACACTGCATCAGGTTTCCTTCTCTTTTTAATGGGATACTTTTTGTGAAAGAGGTAGAGTGCAAATTCTTAAGTTTGGTACAATTATGCCATTGTTAGATGATTGGGCACAGAGAAAATAAAAATTAAATCACAATAAATGATGAAATTTGCCTTCTTTGCATTACATAGCTGAAACACTGTTAATCAATTTGAAAAAGTAAATTAAGTAACTGTGGCGAGACATGGCGTTGATGTTGGGGATCTGGTTTAGCGTTTTCACCGCCTGGTAAACTGCTCCATTTAACTCCCCTCCGACTCCCACTGGCTCATTGCTAAATAAGGATATCAATTAGGCTAAAGCACTCAGCAAAGGCTCCCAAGTCAACCATCAGCCGAGGCATGAATGGATCTTTTGGGATATTGACTGCAGCAGCAATAGGTTTGTAAGTGGGCTGACCAAGGGGTAATTAAAGCGGCATTATCATGTTACAGCATTTATGGTGCTTCTGAGGCCTTTTGCTGTCCATGCAGACAGGGCTGCTTGCAGCTGTCGCTGTAGCAACAAGTACATCTTTGAAAAGAGAGGAAGTTAACTGATTATCTCTGTTACAAAGAATTTTAGGTCCATCAAAAAAGTATTTTTTATTTTGTGAATGTGTTTTTAAAGTTTAGATCTGATCAAATTAAGAGTAAAGGGTAAAAAAAAAAGGCTATTTTAGTTTCAGTAACAATGAGTAATGTCATTACATGTGAAGAAGAAAATTATCAGTGCCAAGCTCAAGGCTGCCCACTGTATGAGGTAGCCTTGATGTATGTGCAATTACAGCATAATTGCTAAGATAATTACTGTACGGGTAAGATTAATAACTTTATTAGCTGAAAAGGTTCACTTTTAAAGGAGGGAAATGTATACGTTGGTCTAGCGGATCTAAATGAGCAGAAAGTCAATTAAAAGGCTGTTTTGTGTCTCATTACTCACATGTTTCACCTTGGAAAGACACCTGGGGAAGCTAAATTTAACATGGAAAAAAAGGATGTCCCTTATACAGTTAAGCAATCAATTTATGATGAATTCCATCATTGTGAGAAAATGGTTATGTGTCTATTGTGGGCAATGCAGAAAGACAGAGCTATTGGAACCTAAGTGTCTTAATTGACAGAACAACCTCTTGAAGTCACCAAAGTAGTAACTATGTAATCAATTTTTTCCCCATTTTTTAATTTTTTTTTTTACTGTCCCTTTTATTTTTTTTTTAATAGGTAGATTTTATAACACAAATTCCTTCCAAATGCGTAGTTTTCAAATAAAAAGCAGCAAGCCTTTCAACACTGTTAAAACAATAAAATGTTCCACTTTAATTTAGTCAACTTAGTCAGACAGCACCATTGACAGGGCTATATTTGTCTTATCAAGATCTATTAACCATTTCCATTTTCTTATTAAATGTGTGTGCCATAATTTGTGATTTTTTCCCCATCATGATGTAATTATGATGTATCATTTCTCTCAAATAAAGGCTCTGTCCTCAGTTGGTGTTAATTTGAACATGTGAACTTTATACTTTGAACTAATTGGTTGCTGTCGAAATCCCCAGAATGTGAGTAATTTGATCAGGTATTCCATAACCATTGTACAATTTAATTTAAGTAATTTAATTGGATTTGACTGCTCATTTCTGGGCCACTCTCCACTCAGTATCCAAGAACCGCAAAGGTATCCTGAGGCAGTTGCACACTAACTGCCACCAGTTCCTCACACCAGCACAGTTTAGGCCTTCCTCAAGGTTGGTCTTACTGGATAAGGCCAGGAACATTATCTGTGTGATGCAGGTGATTGAGATGTATTCATATTTTACCTGCTTTTAAAAATAAAGGTTTTCTATGGCTTGTCTAGACAACCATTAAGTAAATAAAAAAATCATCCTGTAGCTTTTTCTCTCCATACTGATGAAAGTTAACGTCATTCAATTCAATTCAGATTATTTACATAGCGCCAATTCACAACACATGTCATCTCAAGGTACTTTACAATGACAATTCAACCAGATCATACAGTCAAACTGATTCAGAGTTTCTATCCAAGGAAAACCAGTTGATTGTATGAACTCATTGACTCAAAGGCAATCCCTTATACCAAGCATGCTAGTAATTTACTCCTAAACCGATCCATCTAATACCTGTGAACTTCTGCTGCCACAAACTACAGCATGTGCTCATACAAAAATCTTGGAGAAGTGTTTTTATTTTCAAATGTATGTCATCGTTCTCATATCATATAAAACTATAATATGGATTATATGGATTAATTATCTGTAAAAAGGTGTACATACTCAAAATATTTCTGTATTTTTGCTTAGTATAAATCGCCAGTTTACTCTGTCAGTGTAGACACAATATAAGAACCAGTAAAGCAATAAAAAGTAACATTTAAATAATTTGCCTAAACTAGGTATAGCGTTTTTAAATGTTTTGAGCTGAGACTAAGGATTTATATAATGTAATGACATCTTTTTACAAGACATATATGAATTATTCCAAATACCTTCATAGAACCCCACTACAAAATAATCTTAATTGATGTACTTTGCAAACAACTCATGTTCAATGTTTTAAACATTAACAACCATACCTGGGTGGACTAATGCCTGGTTGGACTAATGCAACCACACCTGTACATGGCACAGGTTGCATTAGTCTTGGAGCGTTAGTGATTGTTAGCTCCATGTTTAACTATGTTCCATGTTTGCTCCCTCCTTCATCGCAAATTGTGCCATGCAGCAATTCACATTGGATAGATGAAGGATACTTTTATGCAACAGCAACAACTGAACTTTTGATAAATTAACATGTTTTGCTATGTCTTTAATCAACAAAAGACTTGATCTGGATCCTTGATGGACAAACCAGTGTGAAAAACCGCATAGACTGAAATAGCTTCTATTTGCGATGAGAACCAAAAGGATGGGAAGAAAGTCTGTATTGGTAAGTTTTTCCAGCAACATCCTAAAACATTTTTCTTCTAAAGATTGGGTTAAATAGTTCTATTGCCACAAAGGCATAGTTTTCTCATCATCCGCAGCAGGTGGAACTAAGTGCATCTGTACGAAGAGCAATGCATTGATTTTGTAAAGGTGCCATGTCACTGTGCCAAGAAGAATAAGAAAGATGACAATTTCATCTAAGCCAACCATAAAGGACAGGTTAAATACTTGCAGTAGTGCATGTACGGACATTTGAAGGCTAACACAAAGTTATTTTCATGACTTGAGCATTGAACTTCCAATGTGAGATTATTGTTCAAACCACCATTTTATGTGAGTGTTTAATGAACTAGAAACTACCCACTATCAGGACGAGTTAAATAACTTGTTACTGGCTGAAACAAAAACCCTACTCTGCAGTACTTTTTCCACTGGGATCCATTAAGCCCCTATAATCTGTAATTCTGTAATTAACAATATATATATTGAACATATTAAAGTATGTATACAAAAACCGAATACTTTTCACTTGAACCATTGAACCACTTGAACTTTACACTTACTATGAACTAATTACCATATTATACCAAATAAAAAGTGTAATCACAGTGATGATATCTTCATCCTCTTGGTGGGTGGGATATGATAGTCATCAAGTGGAACTCTTGTTGCCTTTCTTTCTTCTTTTAATGCTATACATAGAAAAAAGTAAAGAATACAGATTTGAATGGGAGTGTTGGCCTAGTGGGTTAGAGCAGTGCGCTTGTGCTCTGAGAGGGTTGCAAGTACCCAAGTCAAAATCGATATTCCTCCACTCTGGGTTCCTGAGCAAGGCCCCTTAGCCCCCGATTGCTCACTTGGCACCGCACAATGGCAGCCAACACATAAAGCCTTACCTGTGAGGGACAATCTGCCAAAAAAGAACTTAGGACCCCTGGAAATTAGGAAAAACATGGGATTCTTTGAAATGTGCAATACACAGAACCCCTAGCTAGAATTATTTGCATCGGCACAGGCCTCTGTATCTTACCTAGGAGGTAATAGTTCTCATATATAATATGAAAAATCTGTTTCTCTGTTATGCACTAAAATGGATGAATTGCTCTTTACAAATTATATTAACAGAAGCATGTGCCAGTATTACTGGTAGCTAAGGCCTTAAGACTTGTTGGAGAGAAAGCAGTGGCAACATCCTTCTTGGGTACTCCACCTCTGTCCCAAACAGTGTGTCGAAAGAGCTGAGAGAAAAGGAGCAAATGAAAAGGAGAGGGAGATAAAGGCTGGAGAGAGAGATTAAGTGCACTTAGGAGGAGAGAGAAGCACAGAGTCAAGATCGTGAGCGAGCGATGCCTATAGGCAAGACTGGCTCAGTTTCCCTCGGTTCCTCGTAGTTCCAGAGACAGGGATGACTCCGCCACTCTACATCACTCTTATGTAGTATTCATAGCAGCAGGTTCCTCTAACACAATTTGTGACCTCCAACCTTGCTGAGGAATATTGGGAGTTTAACAATAGGCGACTACTCAGGGAGTGAGTGCACTGCACTGAGAATATGGTGAGAAACTTCCCTGTCTATTATTTCTCTTTTTATATATTGTGTGGAATGTGTCTTTTCTGGGAATTCTGCAATAAAATGACTGTTATTTATCATTACCAACCTCTTTATCATTTAGTCAATAAAAGGCCTCTCACTTTCTCTCTCTCCTTCGCTCCATCGCGGTCCGGGAGTCAGATATCTGTATTAGTCCCCCCCTGCCTCAGGGCGAGCTGTGTCAAAAGCTAAATCATGATCAGCTATGGCTTTCTGGCTAAATTGTGTATGAAGGCCCCGGGCAGAAAAGGTGCACATGCTCATTATTGGAGACACAGAGAAAAAGAGAGTGAAGTTTGCACACATGCACTAAAGAACACACACAAACAAAACTAGGATAGATCACCTCTTACTCTTGCTAAGAGTGTCTAGGTCATTAGGATCAATGCAAAAACTTAACGTAACCACTTGAAATACATGTTGTGTTAGCACTGCACAAAATAAGGGAAGCACACTATTTTCAGTGCAATCATTGCTATTAGAAAGAACAGCAGAATATATACTTCATATCTTCCTCTTTTTTTTCTAACTTGTATCTCTCACAGCACTTTCTGTACTTTTGCAATTAAAGTTGCTATTATAGGTGTTACGAATGGCAATATGGATTGCAATGCCATGCATTGAAAATATGGTTAGTTATAAACATAACTTTATATTATAAGCATAACTAACCTTTTGTTTGACTCTAAATAATCTCCTTTAAAATTGTCAATGTACATATTTATAATACAATAACACTACATTTTCTACATTATTTTGCAAGTGTGGCTCTGTACGTCTCATTTTCATCATTGTAAATCAGCAAAGATGATGTTTGGCAGACTAAGCTACTTTCTTAAGTAAAAAAAAAAAACAAAAAAAAAAAAAACCTTACAATACAATGTCTATTATTTAGAAAAAAAATGTTAAATAGGAAGTGTTTTGTGCCACTGCAGCTTATGGAGAGCATGCAGATACTACCACGTGGTGACTTGGGAAGAGATAATTAAACTTTGAATTTACATACTATGTTACATCCAAAAGAACAAACTAGGTACAAATTTAGGCAACACAGAGTCATACAGGTCAAACATCCATGCACCACCCCCATAAACAATTTGTACCAGCTACAACATAAATAAGATGGGGTTACGAAAACCCTAAAAAAATGGACACAAGATTTAATGCACTCTAAATGTGACCTGTGCTTAGTCTTTGTCATGATGGGTTCACTGAAAGCGACCCAAGAATGCAGAACACCACTGACGGACACAAGGATGAAAGTTTAA
>NW_015150473.1:260463-273967 GCF_000732505.1 Cyprinodon variegatus
AGTATAGGTCTGGGAACTAAATGAAAAAGTGTCCCTACAAAGCTAAGAATACAAGAAAAGCAAGATCATCACCTCTACAAGTCACATGTTCTTATCTTGCTTTATTGGCTATATATAACTAAGGTCTGATGAATGTGAATGGCTAATGAAAGCCAGACAATGGAAGCAACAGAAGTTAATAAGTTCAATTCAGTTTATTTATAACAATTCATAGCACATGTCATCTAAAGGCACTTTACAGTTCACCAGATCATATAGTCAAATTGATTCAAAGTTTTCTAAGGAAAACCAGTTGATTGCATCTACTCATTGACTCGGATGCAATCCCACAAGCTAAACTGATAGGTGTAGTTCACTTTAAATTTTACACAGTGTCCATCTGGAAAGGCTCCTGTGAAAAGTATTTGCCAAAGTGAGGGACATACAATTCTGTGAGCTGATAGGGTAAATCACAAAGTGTCGCCTCCCTCCCATGTACAGCTTGTGGCCAATCACAGAACTAGAATCAATCAGAATCAGACATACTTTAATAATCCCAGAGGGAAATTACAGTTTCAGTACAACCGCTCGTCACAATGCATCACATACTTTAGATTTCTTTCACAACTAGCACAGTTAATTAATCTCTTTTTTTATTTCCAAAAAGAACTAGAGGGCACTCTAGCTAAAATCACCAAAACCAGATTTGTTCTGCTTCCGCCTGCTGTTTCTGGTTGAGGTCATACATGTGACTGCATCCCATTGGTCCGAAACATTTCTGGATTTTAGGCTAATGCTTCTGTTGGCTTCTGGTAGGATGTATTTTCAGGAACTCAGAAGTAAATTCACATTAAGATTAAGCCACAAAGTCTAAAGGTAAATAGGAAGATAACAGGACATAAAAACCGGACATAAAACAAATTAAAAACTACCCACTAAACTTTCTTATATGATAATCTTCCTGGTTGTTAACATCTGGCTGTTGTAGATATAATAGAGACATGTTTACTTCAATAAATATTATCTATTACACCAAGTATAAGGATCTTTCGGGGATGCAAAAGAGCCTGTTCTATCTGTGTTGTAAATAAGCAGCTGCTTCAGTATATTAATTAATTAATATTTTTCTTTTGTCTTGAAAACAATTAATCTTCTATTTACATCAATGGGTCATTTCACACTGTTGATCCTTACATAATCAATCCAAATATAATAACTCAGATTTCGGTTTCTGAAGGCTTACCTCAAAAGGCTTTCATTATGTGAGGAAAGTGCCTTTCACAATTTGCTGTCTGATTTTGAAAACAATGGAAAGCAGTTTGTGATTCATTTATTGTAATCACTGGCACTTTTATGAAAAAAATATGTCTTTTAAAAAGCAACAGTAGTGTATATATCAGTGAGCATTACTCTTTTGACTTTGGAGGGCTTTACAAATAAAGTTAGCATTACAGTAATGTTCATAGTCATAGTTATAGCTAAAAGACAACGGATATCCAAAACATAAGGTTTCATACTTTAGATCCTTGCAAATCTCACCTGAAATCCAATATCATCATATGTTTTTTTTTTTTTATAATAAAAAACTGAATATATATATATATATATAGTATAGGTGTGAGAACTAAATGAAAAAGTGCCACTACAAAGCTAAGAATTCAAGAAAAGCAAGCTCATGTATGTTTTTTTTATAATAAAAAAAACTGAAATATATATATATATAATTTTTTTTTTCCCCTGCTTGCCTCTGTTTTTCATACAGGGTTGCATTTTCCAGCTAACAAAGCACAGAGGACTTGGTCTCCCCTTTAGGACATTATCACCTTGTCCAGTCCTCTGGAGGGCCATGCTGTCCCCAGTGCAGCAATTCCTACTAGCGCTAATTAATTAAGAGGGCAGGCTAGCTGCAGCAGAGAATGGGCCCAGAGCCTTTTCATCCAACAGAAAACACAGACAAAATATCTAGAGACTGTTCACCTTCTCTCCTTGTGATGAAACTACAAAGCACTGTGATAATAGCAGAAATTGAAGACCAGGTAAATTAGCAAGGCTAGCTTTTTCAATAAGATGATGCTTTTACACTTTCTATGAGTTCCTCATATCATTCAGAAAAATGAAAAACAATTGAACACATTCTCTCTGTACTTCATTTGTTGTATAAGGATCCCCATTTCTTTTATATATATATAGATTTTTCTCTTATGTAGAGTAAGTTGTAAACTATGCCATAATACACCACTTAACACTTGCTCATAGCCCTACATCATAACATTTGCACAGTGTTCTTGTACAAAATGGAAATACAGTGTCAGAGGGAGATAGAGCCGGGAAGCAAGGGGGGGAATAATACAACCACATTTAATGAAAGGTTAAATTTTCATTTACTCACTATTGACTGAGCTGAAAGGGCCATTATTTATTGTATTGGCATGATGTGGCCCATTAGTGCTGTATTGGAATTGGTTTGGCTCCTTTCTCTCCCCCTTTCTTACTGACTCTGTGTTGCTCAGCGTTGTGAGATCGCTTCAAGCTAAAGTGTGAGAAAAGACCTGTTCGTGTATTTGTGTGCGTTTTTGTTTCACAGTGTGTTTGAGAGGCAGACGTAGGCTGATGTACGCTCAAACTTTCCCCGCTGAATTCCATCTGTTTATTTATCCGCTGTCTCTGTCCTAGAATATTGCTTGGTGATTCGGCCATCGATCTGTTGTTCTAGCGATCTTACTGACTCATCAATGACAATCTAATTCTCTTCATCCCATTTTATCGCTTGCTGTCTCTAGAAAGTGACAAGACACATTGCCGCCGTGTGTAACCTAATAAAGGACTGCTCTGCTCAATCCAGATTAAGTCACGAGACGGCGTGGTCCCACAAACGCACAGCACATTCATTTAGAGCGGCCTACTAATTGGGGTTGCTGCAGAGAAGCCGAAAGTTGCAGAGGCTTTCAAATCCTAGTCATCTTCCTTAAGACCAATTATTCATTCGTTTATTAGCATCCCAGCACACCGCACACAGTAGTGCAATAATGAGGGGGAAATCTACATAATTCCAAGCTTAACTAAGGTGCCCCAAGGCCAAACCAAAAGATCCGGTGAGTGGTTTTCAGGTTAATAAAGGTAGAAACTTTTTTTTTTTTTTTAGCAATTTGTTCAACTAAAAAAAATAAAATAAAAATCATGTTGCTTTTTATCCTGTTTTTTGCTATATTTCTTTTGATATCCACTATTAATACATAAAATATATCCACAATAGAGCCTCTTTTTATTAAACAATATCAAAGGGTTTTTTAACGATATATATATATATATTTTTTTGTCCTATTAGATTATTACTATGTATCTCTCTATCTATCCGTCTATCTTGATATCTAAAAGTAAATATGATTTTGATTTAAAAAATAGTCAATTAAAGTAAATACTTAACTCATGTTTTAACCATTCCAGCTGCTATCAGGCCTTATCAAAGCTATCTATTTTTTGAATCACATTCTTACATGCATGATAATGCACCTTGATGGCATATAGCAGCAGAGGTCAGTGCATTGAGAATGCCATTGCAAATTCAAGCTGGAAATCTGAGATGAAGCTTAATGTACTGCTCTGATAACTGTGCCCTGATTTGAAATAATTTTTATTCCCTGTGTCACTGGAGAAAACACAAGGAAGTAAATCTTAATGGTGGATTTAAACATACATCATACCTGCTTGCTCTTCTAATTTTATGACCCTTCCACTGGGTTTCTTCCCTCCCTTTTTTCATGAGCTCTACAATAACAGCATGGGGCTTTACTGGCTTGTTTTCTGTCTGCTGGCACGCTGTGCTGGCATCCGACAAGAGCTCCCTGCCACTTTCACAGGCTGTAAACATCTGGGGAAGGCCTTTCATCTGGTCAATGTGGTAAGGGGACCCAGGGGCTCTGGAGGAGCGCCACGATAAAAACAGGGTTCCACACTTGGATTAGCAATCTGAAGCCTGCCGAAGTGACAAGCTGTGTTTAAAAAAAAAAAAAAAAAGGGCAAGAGGAAAAAACTTTACAGGCTAACACCCCAAATTAATAGTTTACTTTAGAAGGAACTCTCGCTCATTAATTTGACATTTAAAGCGGCAAGTTACCAAAACGCTAAGGATATAAATTTCCAACTTTTTAATAGAGTTGGTGTTTTCATACACCATGTTGTTTTTATGACCTCAATGTCTAAATAGAGGGACTAACACTGATAAGCCCTTCCAAATTGTATGTTTTTTTCCTCAGTTTTTAAAATATGTTGGCATACAGTGTCTCTGCAATCTACCCTCTCTAATTTTAAGGAAAAATCAACATATTTCATTGCTCCACCACGCATATTCTGTGTTGCATTTTTCTTCAAAATAAAATTTTGGTTTGAATATAACATCTCTAGGTTCAAAGGTTTCTGTCTACAAGTAGCAAAACAAAATAATGTTTAAGTTGTTGTGTAGCTAGCTGTTATTAGTTGTACAAAGCTAGCAATGTACTGTATATGTCAGGTTAAGTGGAGGTTTGTACAGGACCCAAATGCAGAGACTGAAGCTGCAATGGTTCCTTTTAGATCTAATAAGGAGCAGCGGAAACAAAAGCTTAAATCCCAAAAAATAATCAAATGATCAAGGAACACAGGGACAAGAGCAAAGGGGAACACATGGGTTAAGCAACACCATCATCCCACAGCATCTGATAGGAAAACTGGAACAGCTGGGCTTCAATACACCCCTCAGCAATTGGCTGCTAGACTTCCTCACAAACAGACCTCAGTCAGTCTGGGTTGGACAGAACACCTCTGATGTCATCAGCCTAAGCACAGGCTCCCGTCAGGGCTGCGTCCTGAGCCCCCTACTGTTCACCCTGATGACACATGACTGCGTCCCCAGGTTCACCACATATCACATCGAGAAGTTTGCAGATGACACCATGGTGGTGGGGTATTGCTCCACATTTATTTCAAAACATTACTTCCCATCTGATCATGTCTGCAAGGCCCAAACTGGAGGAGGCTTACAGAAGAGGTTTTTCTCCACCCAACCTGCCAAACACATTTTCCTTTGCGGGATGAGAAAATCAGTCGTATCAGGGTAGAGACGTTTTGAGAGTGCAGCCGTCTTCGAGCTTGGCCACTGGATAGAAAATCGTGCCTGCAGAGAGATCCCGAGCACGATCCCAAGTGTACGTGGGAGGAACTGCCGCGTGCGGAGAGGGATTTTCTCCTCTAGAATCGACAGTTTCTCACACATGCGTGATTTTGTTGTTCGGTGGTGGATAAACCATGTGCACAAATAGTCTAATATACATGCGAGTATGTTTATTCTGCTCATGGGCACTGGTGAACTGGCGCAAAGACAAAAACCTGATTAAGGAATGTGGAGAAAACGAAGGAGATCGTTGACTTCAGAAAAAATTGGCCCAACCACGCTCCACTGCTCATCAACAGCTCAGCTGTAGAGGTGGTCAGCAGCACCAAATTCCTGGGGGTGCATATCACAGACACCCTCACCTGGACTGTAAACACCCCCCTTACTGGTCAAAAGGCACAAAACTTCCTGCGGAGGATGAGGAGAGCCCACCTGCCCTCACCCATCCTCACCACCTTCTATAGAAGCACCATAGAGAGCGTTCTGACCAGCTGACTCACTGTTTGGTGTGGAGGCTGCAGCGCCTCAGACTGGAAGAAGGTGAGAAGAGTGGTGAGAACAGCAGAGAAGATCATCTGGGCTCCTCTTCCCTCCATTAAAGACATTCATCCCAGCGCTGCGTTTCCTAAGCCCGTAACATTATCAATGACCCCTCACACCCTTACCATGGACTGTTCTCCTTGCTGTCCTCTGGGAAGAGGCTTTGCAGGATTCAATGCAGGTCCAGCAGATTCCAAAACAGCTTCTTCTCCACTGCCATCAGACAGCCTAATGTTGAAAAAACTCTAAATCACGTCAGAGACTCTGAATCAAACTGACTCTATCAATGCGTTTTTTTGCACCATGTTGTTTTCTCCCAAAATGTTTAGATTTGATCACTGCTGCACTTTAAGAATTGAAAATGTCAAAATTTCATTTCGTATACACTCTATGTTTACAAAATGACAATAAAGTGTGTCTAAGTCTAAAGTAAGTTTAAGTTTAATTTACATGGATGGTTTTCTTTTCAGAAACTCCAGCCCAAAAGCGTTTCAAAAGATTTATATAGACCGAAGATGAAAACACAACTGTTTTGCAAAGTACTAGTGTCAGTGTGGACAGGGTTGTAGTCTGTAAGATAAGAGTAAAAAGAAATTATAAGCAACAAAAGTGGCAAGGATCCTTCACTGCTTAGCCTCTAGCCCTTTGCTCTTACCTTGCTCGTAAATCTTCAGCAGCAAGGTGTCAATCAGCACCAGTGTCTTCATAAGAAATTTCATAATTCATCTACCTATATATAGGTTCATGTGGATAGAGGTATGTCTAGAGTGTGTTTTATCTTATTGAAAGGGCGAGTGATTTTCCTTCAGCGCTGTGTCACAGTGGAGATGGACTGCAGTTCAACAACATTAATATTTAAGGAACCTCAGCAACTGCCTTCACCCTTATACATTATTTGGGCACTTTGTGACACTCACAGATTGCTGTCCCTTGGTGACACAAGCAGCATCCAAAGCTTAACTCTCATAGCACCATAAAAAAAAAAAAAAATCTAGCTGTGACAACTGAGAGTGTAGGTATATCTATTCTCTGTGAGGGAAATAGTTTGATTAACCTTCGATCTGCCAAGGACGACCACTTTTAGATATGTAAAAGGTAATGGGAGAATTAGAAAATGAATCTATTAGGAATGTGACTTTTTGAAAAAATGGATGATTATCATTTAATCATGGAACCAAAACTTATTTGTCCCAAAAGCTGCTTATATTTTTTGCACTAAAGGTGCTTTCATCAATTAGAAAAAGGATAGATTTTTAACTTTCGACCAGGCTGGTCACTGAACTTATCATGCTTAAGCACCATTGACAAGTCTGTACAAAGGATCATCTACAGTACCGTATAAAGTATATTTAACTTTCAGCTGCATGAAACGATTGTTGTGGGCTGCTGGATACAAGCTTGGATCCTCAATAAGGCACCTAAAATAGATTTAAGAATTTTACTTTCTTTTTTACTTGTTTTTACTTTTTGTTTTTTACATAAATATACAAAATATTCGAAAGCAAGATTAAACTAACAGAGAATAAATAGCATGGTTGGAGAGTCAATATATAGTTTACGAATGGTAGCTCAGTTGCAAGCTGCTCTTACCTGCGTTTTTTTGTGTTTTTTATATTTGTTTTTTTGTTTCACTGTCTTGTATAAGGATAGCTACACAGGAGCTTTTATTACCCATGACCACTTTTAAATCAAGAGTCTGTCTACTGCATATAAACAAGGCTTTTATATGACACTTTATAGAAACTTTAGATGCAAAGATCCAGATACTGTGAATTCTGTCACAGGCTAAGCCTCAGTGGCGGCTGGTGGAGTTTTCTCCAGGTTGGACTATAAATTCAAAATAGACGTATACCAAAAACCAATCAAAGGTATACTAAGTTATCACGCCAGTATATTCATATGAATGCCAACAACAATAACATTATAAAAACACTTTAGAAAAAACAAAACATAAATTCATGTAGAGGTTTAATTTTTGTACATAACCCTTCTGAGGCTTTGTGAAGGCAAATCTGTGTTTTGTTTTGTCCAGTATTATGTCACAAACCTAAAAAAAAAATTATGTACCAGTTTGATAATGGAGAAGCTATTAGTCAGACCCTATGCTCACTTTTCCATTCACCCTTTGTTCAACCTTTTGGTGTCTGTGTGCAGATTTTAGGGCGTCCAATGCGTCTGTGGTTCCCTTGCAAGAGAAGAGGCTCTACTACATGTTAAAGGAAATCATTTACTGACCTGAAAAAGTTATGTGCTGAAGAACATTATATTCTCATCTGGGTTGGATGGCGACTGTAAAGAACACTCTGCCATGAAACATGGCTTTGCTTATGCTCTTTAGCTGCACGCTCAAGCGCCCACGATGCTCGTACATCAAGTGCGGGCCTTGTCGCTGGCTTTATTGAGAGCAAAAACAAAGGGTTGAGCTGTTTGGAATCATTTTTTTCTCTAGACGATTTTTCAGAACAGCACCAAAAGCTTTCCTTTTGGGCTTTTGAGGTGGCCGGGAAGGAGACAGCGGGCAATAAAATTGATGAATGGAAGATTGATGGATTTCAGTCGTCCACTGAGGAGAAAAACAAGAAAGATGCACAAAATCTTTTGTCTTTTTACACAGTTTTTCTACATATTGGAGTTTGAGAAAGTAACTTGTGACTGATGAATATTCTTGCTTACTCGTTTCAATGTGTGACTAGTTTACTGTAGATAACATTGATATTATCAAAACATTTGGACTGAATGGAAAAAGTCTCCATCTTTTTATCACTGTTTAGAATAGCAGTAGGTGAACAGAAGCATCAGATTTTCAAATTGAAAGGCCTGACTGGTTAAAAATATATTAATGAAATAAATAAAAATGCAATCTTTTTCCATCCAGTGATCCCATCATAATACGTACTTACACATTTGCAGAAAAAGCAACACTCTTTCAAGTGCAGAAGATTTAATGTTTCTTTTTATTTTCAGTATCAGGGTGTTCAAAACCCAAGTCAGAGGTAGAATGTGGATGCACCAAATTATTAAAAAAATAAACATCTACATCATGTCAATAAATCTTTGTATAGTTCAGACTGCAGACTGGACTACCAGCAGTAAGGCTAAATGTTGTAAAGCAAGGTTGCTTTGCTTAATGCATATATTTGCAGTGGCCAAGTGAGGCAAATGCATTTTGAATAGATAAATGGAGACCAAATACCAAAAGTACTGCAAACAAAAATGAGCGGGAAAAAAAAAAAAATGAAAGCAAGCAAAGACCAAAACACATGCAAAGGAAAAGTACTCATCATACTACTTCGCCTTCCTACAATTCTTAACACCAACGGTCTTCCTGAGTCCATGCTGAAGCCGCTGCAATTCATATATAGTGACTACAGTAAGAGCTTCCACCCTTCTTGCATCTCATACTGTATCTTTTGTACTTTGGTGCTCGCTATGTCCATAAAATGAACTTGATGGTTGAATTGTGAATCTGAGCTCTCCAATGACATCTAACATGTCGATATTGGTAAACATTCATACTGTCAACATTTCATGCATTCTGAGTTATTCATTGTGAACGCTATCAAACAGTTTGAGGGATGTCCGGTAGTTGTTACTCCAAAAATCAATACATTAGCTCAGGTATGGTAATATAATTTTGAGGTGAGAATGCATAATGCTTTATAATTCAGAAAAGGTTTTTCTTTATTAAGAATTGTGACGCTGCTACATAGATTAGTCTGGACAAGTCTGATGTGAGGCATCCCGCAGATGTTATAGTAAATAATCACATCTGAGAATTTCACTTTATTTACTTGTTCACTTCTTCCCCATCATTAATTTGTCTTTCTCAAAGAGTTTAGTCATCTCTGGTGTGATGTCACCCAGGAGCTTCTGTAAGCTCTCAGCTGTACAGGAAATATCTGGGCATCTGCTACTGTACCACTAGGCCACTGCTCCCACTATGGTATCAGTATGGTGTAGTCAGTATGGTGTCCATAAGTCAGTATGGATTTAGACCACTGTGTGGTCTAAATCCATACTGACTTATAGAAAGTATTTTATGTTTATGAAATTAAGTTTTCCAATCAGATAATTAAAAGCCTCTCTAAAATCTTGGAAAATTAGGCCTATAGTTTTTAAACTGGTGTGTAAATAGTTTGTGTAAATTTAACAATTGCACCAAAAACTGTTTTGATTGCTGTCATATCAATGTGATAGCAATCAGCTCACCTTTTATATCTATATTTTAGATATTTTTAGAAATTGCTCTGATGTCTATCTCCTTTACTGCTGTAAGACACATTGAACTTGGAATTTAGATTTCAGTACCTCACTGCAGCTCTACAGGATGTTGTCTCAGGACAGGAGCTACAAAAAACAGACTCATACAGACTTAGACAGATTTCATTTTATCATTTTATATGCACAAGTGTAAACAAAAAGAAATTTCGTTTAGAACAGCTCTCTAGATTATTTCATTTTTTTAAGTGCAGTCTCGATAAGCAAAGCAGCAGTGATTAAAAAAAAGCACTGTGATGAAAATCAGTAATATAAACATATGACTGTATAGTTACAGTTTTCAACATTCAACATTCATTGAATTAACATTCTTTTTTTTTTTTTTTTTTTATAAACCCATAATACATAACATTCAGCAGTCTAATGGCAGTGGGGAAGAAACTGTTCTGGAATCTGGTACACCTGTATCGGATGCTTTGAAATCTCTTAGGTCAGCAGGGAGAACAGTCCATGGTGGGGGTGTGAGGGGTCATTTTTGATATTACCGGGTCGGGACACACAGTGCTTGGATGAAATGTCTTTAATGGAGGGAAGAGGATCCCCGATGATCTTCTCTGTTGTTGGAGCGTGGTTAGGACGGTTCTTCCTGAAGTCCAAGATGATCTCCTTTGTCTTCTCCACGTTCAGGATCAGGCTGTTATCTTTCCACCAGTCCACCAGCTGCTCCACCTCCTCTCTGTAGTTCTGGCCGTTGTCATTACTGTTGAGGCCCACCACCGTTGTGTTGTCTGCAAACCTTCACAATATGATTGGAGGTGAACCTGGGGACGCAGTCATGTGTCATCAGGGTGAACAGCAGGGGGCTCAGGACGCAGCCCTGAGGGGAGCCTGTGCTTAGACTGATGACATAAGAGGTGTTCTGTCCAACCCGGACTGACTGAGGTTGGTTGGTGAGGAAGTCTAATCGCCAATTGTGGAGGGGTGTATTGAATCCCAGCTGTTCCAATTTGCCCATCACAGTGTTGAAAGCTGAACTGAAGTCCAGGAACAGGATCCACACATGAGTGTCCTTCTCATCCAGGTGTGCCAGGCTCAAGTGGAGAGCAGCAGAGATGGCGTCCTAAGTGAAGATGTACCGTCGTAGGCGAACTGGATTGGGTCAAATGTTGCTTGCAGACTGGAGACGATGTGTTCTTTAACCAGCCTTTCGAAGCATTTCATCATGATTGTAGAGCGTTAGCCCCTCCAGGTTAATAGCATTGTCCGGTATTGCTGGACGTAGCCAAGACTCCGTGAGAATGATGGCACAGCAGTTACATATCTCCTTTTTTGAAGAGAGTTTTAGTCGGAGATTATCCATTTTTTTCCTCTTATGAGCGGATGTTTGAGAGCAGGATTGATGGAAGTGGAGGTCTGTGGGGATTTCTCTTTAGCTTCGTAGTTAGGCCCCCTCTGCAGCCTCGCTTTCTCTGTCTCGCGCATCTCTTTCTCCGTCCATTATTTTCCACTGTTGTTTTGTTTACATCCGTCCGTAGCAATCCGCAGCTTTTTAAATGGTGAAAAATGTCTGTATTTAAAACATTTTGTGACCGTAGCTCCAGCAGGCGTTAGATCATAGATCATTGATGTGAGTTTGATGTCTAGTTTGTATCGTTTTAAGAGGCATATTTCATGAAATTGTCGAGAGGAGCTGTTCTTGGCTGCTGCCTTGGAGCGCCGCCATGGTAACAATTTTATTATTTTTTTTCTCAACAATTTCTCAACAATTTTCCAAGATACAGTAAATTCGATCCATCATCATAACCATGCAGTGCTAATCAGATCAAAGATAAATTAAGAGAAATTATTTTTGGAGAATTCCCTTGTTAAAAACAAAGTAACCTATAAAAGTTTTGTCTTGCAGCAAATAGCTGTATTTACAGCTACACAAGACCATGATTTATCTTTATAGCACATGTTTTGAGACAATTCCAATGGAAAAATTGTGAAATTTAGCAACATGTAAGAAAACACCTTATAAACATCCCATAATAGTACATGAATGAATAATTGCATGTTTCATCATTGCATATGTATTAGCAGGCACAGCTAAGTATAATGTTAATCAGGTATAAAAAGGATAAATAATAAATCATATAAAAAGAGTAATATTTTATTTGTGCACTGCTCTGTTTGGATGGTTAAGCTATGCAATCTCCTGACAAATGTTGCACACACATATTTTTCAAATGTTTTGTTTAATAAATAGCAAATGTAATCACAAAAGTTTCATTTCCCCCCTCTTGCATTCTTTATCCCAGTCGATAGCAGGCCTTAGACTTTAATAATGACCCATTAAACAATGTGTTTAGTAAATTGATCTGTGAAGAAACACACAATCACAAACAGCCACTAATGAGTTCCCATTTGTCTCAGACAGCATTGAACAGTCTCAATTTCTTTTTTGTTTCCTTCATTTATTTATTTGCTTTTTTTTTTACACTCAACTGTCTTATACTTAGAAGTCCAAAAATGATCTCTCAACTTTGTCTTTGCTGATTCCATCAGCTGTGCTCATCCTCTCCTTCTCTTAAAGGATACAGGTGACTGAACCAATGACTGTCTGCCATGGACAGATGATACATAACAACTCACTCCCAAATGAAAAATCAGGCCGACACTGGGCCAAGAAGAGATATTGATTTTCCAATGATTAATAAGTGGAAAATAATTGTGTTTCATTAAGATGGATGGAGTTTCATTTGGTGCTGTCTCCTCATCTTCACTTTAACTCAAGAAAGGCAATCAAATCTGCCACTGCTGCAACCCGTTAGCCTGCTATGGCAACAAGACCAGCACACGTGTGTTTTTTTTTTTTTTTTCCTCTTCTTTTTGCTTCTCTGTGTGTGTGTGAACAGATAGAGTGCTGGGAATAAAGAGAGCAATGTGAAAAGGAGATGAGAGTCTTATCTCTCAACGGGGTACACATTTACTGGCAGCAATTTCAGGACGAAATATGTAGACCCCATAGAGAGATCACACACCGACCACAAGAACTCAACTTTTCATCCTGTGAATATTTCAACAACACTGATTATGTTTACATACATGGATATTTCCCTGCTGAATGTGATATTTCATCCTGGTTTTGGGTCAGCACATTGACTATCAGCAGTTGGTTGGAAGGACCCTTCTTTGCTCATGTTGTTGTTATGGGAAACTGGAAACTGTACACCAGCGGTGGGGAAGACTGGCCAAGTGCTGGCACAAATGTGGTTCCCTGGAATCAAAAAGCTTCCCTCTAGACTCAGTCACCATTTTGTGGTTATTTAGATCACAGAAGAGGAAGAGAAACCAATTTCCTCGCTGATAGTAGCTTTAACATACAGCAGAAGTCATTGCATTTGAAAAGCCACATTCAATGAGTGGAAAAACTTCTCCACTCTGTCTAACTTACAAAACTCAACTGATTACAGCAAGTCTGTGCTTGGTGTATAATTATGAGAAATGTAGCAAACTGTTAGCTGAAAGAAAAGTAGATAATATAGACCCAAGGAAACATTCTTGTTTCAAAACAGATTAACTTAGCTTGTATAGAGCCTTTGTTCATTTATACACTCCCTATCAACTAAAGACACATTG
>NW_015150473.1:275142-277789 GCF_000732505.1 Cyprinodon variegatus
AAGGCAGCAGTGCTACCCACCACTCCACTGAGCAGCCCCTTGTTTTATCACTCAGTATCTTAACTGAGTATATCAACCATTGACTGTAGGTTTGAATACATCTAACTGGCCCAGATGTATGATTTCTTTCTTCTGTTTTGGAAAAACTTTAATTGTCTGCACATTTTTTCAAAAATGTTACGAGTTCATTCGTTGTGGCACCAGCTCTTTTATTTAAACAGATTTTCTTAATGTTTAACTTCTGCACATCTTTACCAGCACTGGTAAAAAGCAAGGCCCGTCCTGATACGTTACTATTATCATAGCAATGTCATATTTAAAGTTGATCAAAGCCCTGCATTTCAATATGTATTACAGTGTATTATAATCACCGGCTTTAATCACAATATCGAATAAGGTTTTTCCAGCACTTTGTTAATAGGTAGATTAAAGAGGTAACCTATTCAAACTGCATGTTGTTTTGTGCATATTGGATGACGTATAAAGCGTTGCTATTTTTTCTTAACTTCAGAATCACTATTGCTTTTTAACATTTGCATTATGCATATATTTTTAATACTCCATGAAATTTTGTCCACATTAAATCATAGACCTATATTGTCAAAGATTGTAAAAGAGAAAGAAACAGTGAGATATGTGTGCAGCTTTTGAATTTAAAATAGGTTTTCTTATTGAACAAATGTGTTGTTTTGGTCCTAAAATGGTTGCAAAAAGAGGCATCTTAGGTTTCCTGCTTTGGCTCAGCCAATTGTTTGACCTTGGCTTACTTCTGAGATCAGTTCAGGACATATGCAGGAAGAGTTTATTTCCACGTGCCAATACATAAGGTATCCACTTGTCGATCTCTCATCATGCAAGAGAAGACATAACCCACAGCCCGTTAATAAGAAAGTATTGTATTAAAAGCTGCAAAGAAGAAAATAAAGACTTTGTTTCATACTCTGTAAAGCAGCAACTATTTTACAAAAAGCATTTTCTCATATCTGATAACAGCAAAAGCCATTTTATTGGTTTTCTGTTTGACTGAGTGTCCACTGAATAAAATGGTACAGCATTGCACTGAGGGATAAGGCTGCTCAAGAGAGGGCCATGCTCTAAATAAAGGGACCAAAGCAATGGTGGGTGGTGAAGGGGTGGTGGGGTGGGGGGAGGGGGGTGCGGCGTTGTAGCAGCCAGGTCTTCCATCCCAGCATCCCTGTGTATCACTTTAATGTTCACATAATGACATCCCCTCCAAGTTTGTGTCATGGGCCATCAACAATCATAATTGTAAAGTGATTCATTGAGTGATGTTGTCAACAGTGCTACTGTCAAGAGAAACTGATACCAGCAAAAGAGAATAGGGCGCTCTAATGAATATATCAATAACCAGTGACAGGTGAAAGAGTACTCCTGACGAAATTTCAAATAAGCACTAACACCTCTCCTGGATGCCGTCATTTATTTTCCTGTAGCACTCCCTGTCATGGTGAACAAGTAAATAACACAATTAAAAGCATGAATAAGGTGATAAATCAATTCCACGCAATACATTTGGTTGCTTCATTTAAAAAATTTGATCATTCTCATATGAAAGAAAATGCAAAATATAAAAAAAAAAACATCCCAAAAGAAATAAAAAGTTTTTTTTCCCAGTTTTATATTTTTCCCTATATTACTGAAGCATGCGTCTTCTCAATGCTTACCTCCATTTGTCACAGCCTTCCGTAGACCATTGAGGTTTATTACTTTCAAATCTCCGACTTACTGTTGCTTACTTGAGTTCAAAGAGGAATTCAAAGACTCTGTCATTGCCATGTTGTTATATGGTAGGCTTGTCTGGCGTGCATCTTTCTTCTCAACTAAACTGATTCTCAGAAATGTTGAGAGGTTATTGTCTGCTCTGCACTCTCAGAACCAACTAATTGAACGTCTGCAGTTCTGAGAAGTATGGACATCTATCTGCAAGAGTTTAATTTCATTACTTTTAAGTCTGGTTATGTATTAAATATTGAAATGGTATCATGGGAAAAAAATTGTTCCCATAACATTTTTAGTATTTTAGTTTTATATTACAATAATAAAAGGTTAATCTAGAGATCAGTAGTTACAGATTTACATTACAGTTTTTGTTCAACTCATTTATAATTTGTTTTATCAGTTTAAAAAATACTTATTCAAAGATGAAAAAAGGCCCATTACATTACCTTTTAGCTAGAGATGCAACAATCAGTCAAACATAGATGAGAGTTGTGTTTTTTTTTTTCCAGTATTTTTTTTTCTTCAGCTTTTATGGTCATTACATTGTCACAAGTACAGTACAGACCAACAAATTCACTTTCTGCATTTAAACATCCCCTTGGGAAGCAGTGGGCTGCCATTGTGTGGCTCCCAGGGAGCAGTGTGGGGTTAAGGGTCTTTGCTCAGGGACCCAGAGTGGCAGTGGGGCTTGAACTCAGAACTTCTGGATTCCAACCACCTAATCTTTTTAGCAGGTTAATGAGGGGAAAATCTTAAAATACTTCTAATTGATTAAATAAATCAAAGCTAAAAGATTTCCTTCATACTCAGAGTATAACTGGCTAAAAGCAACACCATATGATAATATTCTGAATAAATTTGAATGCCGAATTCTTTGAGACATGTTTTGCGAAAATGCTGACATTCA
>NW_015150473.1:278617-279089 GCF_000732505.1 Cyprinodon variegatus
GGATTTCCTGAACAGAGAGGAAACATGAGATAAAGGACTCATTTCAGAAATCCATTCCACAGTTAACATCATGCTAACAGGGTAGCACTGTGGCTAACCAACTTTTAATCACATCTCCCCGGTGTGCAAATATTTTACTTCAGGATTACCACAAAGCTAGGACGCAGTGTACAAAGCCATTGAACTAAGAGGCAGTAGCTATGTCCCGACCGACAATACAACAAACATAATCAAATATTTAAAAAAGAGCCCCACGAAGAAGCTTTCTGACTTTTTTAGCCAGGAGGCAAATAAGACAATAGCCGCAGCCAGCAGCAATCACTTATGGAGTCAATCCAAAAAACAAGCTGTTTTTCCACCTCATGTCATGAAAGCTAAAGGGATTACTTAGTGGATTTTTTCATATTTGAAGGCATTTTGTTCTCTTAGAGATGAGTATTATAAACTCTGAAATGTTGAAATTGATCATTTG
>NW_015150473.1:281177-294342 GCF_000732505.1 Cyprinodon variegatus
ATATCCTTGATCAAGGTCTTTCTGAATGGAGTTTGCATATCAAGAAAACTGACATGACCCCACATAAACTTCAATCAAGCTTCAGCACTGTGTTTGATTTTGATCTAAAAAATTATAAAACGGAAGAAGGCATTTTGTTCTCTTAGAGATGAGTATTATAAACTCTGAAATGTTGAAATTGATCATTTGCAGGATTTCTAAAAAATCAGAATAAAGTTGGTATTTACATCTTCCACGATGTGTCTTGCTTTATTGTACATTGGATCTTGTTGTGACGATCTTGAAGTATACAGTGAATATGTTTTATTGCACATCCAATATACAAAGTAAATGGTAAATTGAAAAAAGCAATTGCACCAAAACTTAAACAGTGTTTTTTTTTGCAGCTACTTGTAGATTGCTTCAAGTGGAGGGTACTCTATCTTTATATCCTTTAGAATATTTACTATATATCACTGATACAATACAGGGGGAACCTAAAAATGTTGGCAACTTTGTTGATGTCTTACGTGCTGAGTGAATGTTTGTGTTTGTCTTTGTGTCCACATATAATCACCTCCACACTTCACAGTGAAATACTGGCGATTCATCACCCAAATGAGGTCCAGTCGAGGCCATGATCCATCACCCAGTGTCTAACAGCGAAGGTAATGAGAAAGGGACCAATGCAACATTGATGGGGCTTGGCTTGCGACAAAACATGGACAATGGTGTTGATGGGTGATGGAGTGACCTCCGCGTCCAGGTGTTTTTTTTTAAGGTTATGAATTAGCTTTAATAAGACTATCATTGACTTTTTTAGCATTCAGTATTCTCTAAAAATAATCAGCATGTTCATTTGTATGTCCTTCTATCTGTTAAAGTGCAAGCAAATGTCCTTAAATACTCATTTCCCATGTACACCTGTCTCCTGCAACCACTCTGAGGAATAAAAAGCAGGCCAGAATGCAATTAAAAGGGCACTGTGGTGCTCCATTGTCACATCACACCGGGGCTACTTCTCTCTGCCTGCCGCATTAATAGGGTTTCAATTGCTAGCGCTCGCTTCTTAATGGCTGATTTATTTCATTTTAATACCCTTGTCAAGAACCAAGACCTCGTCTGAGGCGCTCATAATAGGGGGAGCCTTTCTCTCCTTTTCCAGCGGGAATGCGTGGCTCTAAAGATCTCAGTTTGATGTGAACTGAAGCGCCTTTGACTGAAGCATTAAGCGCATACAGAGAATGGGGGATGTATTTATGTATGTATATATATATATATATATATATATATATATATATATATATATATATATATACTGCTGGCAAATTACTGAATACCACCAGCATTGCCGTGGTATTCAGGATATGGATTGGTATCAAAAAGGTTGGGTAAAGGTGAAACTAAGGGTAAGAGTATAGAAAGGGTTGTCATGACCTACAAAAGTACTTCATTATTTAAGAAAAATAAATGTATTCCTAATCTTTCATCTGTCTTTGTCTTCATCTTTATGTGTCTTGTAGGACAATTCCCCACGAGAAACTCAATTGACTGGAACCTCTGTCATTTAACACACTATTAATTGACTAATGTGCATCACATTGCTATGCAGCATAGGTAGATGAGGACCACAAGGCCTTATCATAGTGGATTATGGGAAATTAGCCAAGGCATCGACCAAGAAAGCACATTTCTTTCTATTCTGAGCATCACAGAAACACAAAGTCTTGTATAGCTGGTAAAGGCAATGCTGTTTGGGATTATGTGAACAAAGACAATTATTGTAATCACTTAATTCTGCCCCTTATGAGACATCTGTTCTGTAAAGCACTGCATTTCAATTACCCCAGACAACTGGGAGCAGATTAGAACTCATCACTAACATTACTCATTGTTTTTCTCCCAAACAATGCTTGTATGATTGATGAATAGGCAAAATACACTCATGATTCTGATGAATCAAATGCAAATCCTAAAAGGGTTTGAGTTACAGATCAGCAATTCAATATTAAATCATTTGTGTTAAGTTTCAGTTTTGTCAGTTTGACAACCAGCATTGAATCAAGTTTAATTTGGTTCCCCAAGGTAGGTTCTAAAAAGTTAGTTTCCTTTAATTTTAATAAAAAGGTGGCATTAAAATTATGTGAATAAATCCTCAGAAGGCTAACAGCCTGTGAAACAGAGATTCTCTTTTAGGTGAGTTTATCAACTCAAAATGAATATATTGACATCTGGGGGCAAAAAACCCCATTATTTTTACTGGATATTAACCATCTGCATATTTACAAGAGGCATTTGAAATGTTTACTGCTTACTCAACTGAACAGCATCAATGCTACTGTGCTCAACTTTGGATTTAGAATCTTATTCTGCATGAACAATTTCCCCAAAAGACAGAGAAATAATACTCCGCAATAATGTTGCAAATCCAAGAGTTTACTTCGTTTTTTTCCAACTTTCATTGACCAGACACAGCTTTCTGTTGGGTTGATACAGTGAGTGTTGTGCATGTATACGTTCAATGATTGGCGTTCACTGAATATGTTCATGTTGCCTTGCAGCAAGAAGGTTCTGGGTTCGATTCCTGGCCCAGTGTCTTTCTGCATGGAGTTTGCATGTTCTCACTGATCATGCATGGGTTCTCTCCAGGTACTCCGGCTTCCTCCCACAGTCCAAAAACATGACTGTTAGGTTAATTGGCTTCTCTACAGTCCCCTTAGGTGTGAGTGTATGAGTGTGAATGGTTGTTTGTCTCTGTGTTGCCCTGCAATGGACTGGCGACCTGTCCAGGGTGTACCCTGCCTCTCGCCCGTAGACTGCTGGAGATACAGTAGGGACCAGCACCCCTTGCGACCCCACTCGGGATAAGTGTGCTAGAAAATGGATGGATGGATGATGGATGATGGATAGATGGATGGATGGATGGATGAATATGTTCATATTTTCAGTAAACAGTGAACCGAACGGATCAGTTTTGAAGCAATAAATATGAAAGAGAGAAACGTTTACTATGAGAATAATGAGCGACGCACACACATCTCATGTCTGCATTCAATTGATAATGGCACATACGTTTTATGGCAGTTCTTCTATTTCTTTTTATATATTATGATCACACATTTAAAGGGTAAAATATGAGGTTCTTTTGGGTTGGATTGCGACTTAATTGACCAAATTAACTTAAACTAGTTCATTACAGGTTTATGAACTTAGATCATTTTTGAAACTGTGAACAATGAATGTAAAAAAAATTCATTTTCAACTGTGTGAACTGAACTTTAAGCTTGTTTTCTTTAAACTATAAACTAGCAAAACATTGGATACAGCCAACGGATTTGAATCAGCTTTGAAACAGAAACGGCTAGAAAGTTATTAACAGTTTGTTGTATCAGTGAGTATATTATAATGAGTCATAATTGGGTATTTTACATGTAAAATACCTCTGAAATTGTTTATAAATGATTGTTTACTCACTTTAGGTGAAAAAAATGTATTAATCTCATCCAGACCTCTTGTCATATCCTTTTTTCTTGCGAGGGTACACATGAAAATTCATGCAAATTCATGGCTCCTCACAGAGATGAGGGTGCTTTTAAAATAGGAACTTTATAGAATCCTAGCTTCAAAAACTCAAAACAACCTTTTCAATTATTACCCAGACGACATAAATTTACCAGTGTATTAAAAAAAGCATAGTTTCAACTTGTAGTTTGGTACTTTATATACTGAAAATATGAAGAAAAAAATCCAGGTTCATTTTTTTGGTCTCTAAATAAATGGAAGAGCATATTGAGAGAATATGCTCTCAAGAGCATATTCTCTATCACAAGTTGTTTATAGTAGCTAACCCTACAGCTTTTGTTTCTGAAATACATACATTGGTATCAGATGATTTAAAATCTAGTGTCTTTTTTGACAGGACCCTAAACTTTTGTCTGTCAATTTAAAGGATCTCCAGGGTTCTAGAAGACCAGTTATTCACAAAAACATAAAATAAAAATACATAAAATAAAAATAGATTACCTATAATTTAAGCATTTAAAAAACAAGGTATCCATTTCACATGTCTGAAAAATTTGAAACATTACTAGCATAATTCTGTTACTTATTCTCCTTGAGGTGTCAAATGAGGTATATCCCGATTATAGGACCTTAATCCATCCATCAAGGTTCACACTTGATTCCAGCCTAACGGCTCTAATTAGCTTTCTGTCCATAGACCAATCTTTCATTCATCAATCGATTGATTTCCCTGTCTTCATTACAGCGGGGCTGACATTGTGTTGCTGAGTTTAGCGCAAAGATGGCCAATTCTGAGCTAAAGGTTAAACATGTTAAACATGGCCACTCACAGTCTGACAAGCCATTGTTTGGGGCAGCTTTATCAATGAATATGCCGCCTCTCGTTTCTCTTTTTTAATTACAAGATCTACCTAAAATAAACATAATCAACTTAAAATAAAAAATAAACAAGATGTTGCCAAAGAGATTGATAAGATACTGGGGTACAGCACTCCAAGAGCAATACTGTCATTATATTTTAGTCATGTAAAGGGTGTGTAAATTAAGAAACAAGATCTTTGCTTATTTAAAATTCTGCAATTTCACTCAAATGGTACAAACAAGAACTCCCAACAGTCAAAAACTGGATGGAGATCGTAGAAGAAATTCAAAGCATGGAAAGACTCACTTTTATAATAAGGTTGCAACAAGCAAAATATGAAGATCTTTGGAAAAAATCGACAATGTGTATTAATGATCACTGACCACCTGTTCTTTGTTAACTGTTCTGTTTTATATTATTTGTGCCTTTTAAAAATAATGAAATACAAGTTAAAAAAATAAATAAAGATCTGAGCTTGGATTTTTCCTCATGTTTGCAATAAATGGACTAAAATGTGTTAAATGTCTGTTTATTGTTTTTTTATATCAGTGGATTTAAATAAAAAGGCTTAAAAATGCAAAATATAATATGTATATAAACAGTGCTTTAATATAAACAGGGAATCCTGTGTGGACCTTTACAGGAAGATGCTTTCTAAAGTTTTCACCATTTTGGATTAATTTCTATTAGATGTTTTCCATCACATTTCAATGTCTATAGAAAGCTAAAGTTGAACTCAGCGAACTTCTGTACATATTTCAAAGCACATACTGTCTTCTGATTACAATGATGTGACTCTACTCTTTCACAACCTTTAGAGAGAGCATGCTATACCTGCCAATAAACACATGCACACTCCTGTTAATAACTACTCAGCGTGATGGATTACAGAGCATAGATAAAAGTAATTATTGAAATGCCATTCTTATTCTGACACTATCCATACTCTTACATGCAATGTTTCATACTGTAGAAGTTCATTATCCTATTACTGTATATAGGCGGTAGAGTAAAGAGGAAGCATATGCTTTGTAGAATAAACACTTCCTTAAATCCACCCGCCTCACCCTTAGGTGATCTTTATCCTATATTTATTTTTAACTTTATTTTCCCTGATTTGCTCTGTCTCTTTTTTCTCCATGCCAAGGTGTACGGGTTTAGAGTATTCCAGAAACAGTGATGGCGTGCCTTTGTTCTTTTTGACAGCCTCTCAATAGATAATCTCTGAGCGTCTTGGATTTTGTTCAATCTATTAACCATAATAGCATATATTTAGTGCTTTCTAACTTTGCCTTGGGCTTCTGTCACCCCAACACAGCACAGAGAATGGCAGCATGTTAAAGGCAATGCAATAGCATGCGATGCGGGTGTTGATGAGAAGTGAAAAGCATTTTGTTTACATCAGGCAACAGACAATTTATTGGTAATCCATTACAATAGAAGCATTAGTGCTGTTGGTGTTCACTAGGATGAGAGGTTTTTTTATATGATAAATTGAGAAAATGTTAAAACATAGAAAATAAAAAGATTGACTCCCTTGAAAAAAAAAAAAGGTTTTATTGATTTGTTTTTGTTGTTGTTTGCAGGTTTGTTCAATACTGAGGTTATGGAAAAGAACAAAGAACATATTTGATGACATTAATGTAACAACATGGGACACAATTATTGGTGTAATACCTTCAGATTATAAATGAATAAAAAAGATTTTCACCAGATTGTGTGAAACCACATCTTTCATTGTGTGAAAAAAAAAAAATCACATCTAACAAAACCCAACTTTCTTCTTAAGCTAACTGAACATAATTTTTAGATATCTAGATGGGGATTTGACCCCTTTTTTCTTGTTAGTGCTGACTTTGTTTTAAAGTGTGACAGATCCTAAAAAAATCCTAAAAAATATATATATATATTTATATAGTGTTATATGTACCTAAATACAAGCTGATGTGCATATTTAAATTCTAATGTTAAACTTCTAATATTTCTACTCCTTAATACATTTTCTCATCTTCTCAGTCTATGATAATAAAGCATACATCTATATTTCTGTTTAGTTTTACTGTTTTGATATTGCCTAATCTCCATGTGCCTATGCACAATGACTTAAAGGTGTATTCTGCTTTGCACCAACATACTGGGTAAAGAAAGGTGTAAATAAAGGAGCCAATAAACATTCTCCAAGAGAGAACAATTATTAGTTTTTGGAAAGGGTTGGAATTACATTGTAAAGAAAGCCTCTTTCTAAAAATTAACTTGTCTGATTTCACCCCAGTTAACTAATTTACAAAAAAGGGTATTTTCAGCTGAACTAATTTTATATCCTGTCCCTATATTTTAAGATGTCAAAAATATTTTATGAATAGGTTACGTAAATTAATTCATAATAGACTTTTATTTCACACCTATTGCTATGTTTAGACTATCATGTGTCTCTATGTATATGAATTGTTGAATGTTAAATGTCCTCACATAAAGTTTGGATATTTCTAGACTTTCATTTTTTTTTTCCAATACAAAGTTACAGTCATGTAAAGAACAACACTTCCACACACTCACTTAATTTTTCCCAGTAAAATACTGACTACAGGTTATATTGCAATACATTTTTTAGTAGAGTTTCAATCCCCTTATTGTTATTTTTCACATTTCATGTCATTTGAGCTTTTGTTTTTGTCACAAAAAGAGACTATTTAGTAATTCAAATGGTGTAACACCAGAAACAATGTGATAGTTGTCATGTCAAAATATTCATTTGTTTCTCCTTTTATTATGACCCTTTTATCACTGTTAAATAAAAAGGATTAGCCTGTTAGTTAAATGTTTCAAACTGGTCTAAAGTTTATTGTACAATCAAATAAATCAGGTTTGGCTTAGGTTTAGGTTTCTTCATCATCATATCGTCTTTTGCTTTTATGACACAGGCTGAATGTTAAGTTCTTTACGTTACAGGATAGCAGCTGGAATCGCAGTCTTGTCTTCTGATGCTTTGCTTTAGCCGTTGGATAAGGAAATGAACCATCAAGATTTACTCTAATCTTTCCTTTCCATCATGTTAAGCCAATAATGACAACAAGAACATAACAACAGAAGGCCAGTCTGATAACCTCACCATTTCCAGGTTACACTTGATAAGGATAAAAAGAGATACGTAACAATTTGTAAATTATTTCAAAACTACAGACATATCGCTGTCACCAAGTTTTATAGATAAACTTGTGTTTTTTTTTCTTTTGCCTTTTCGTATTGTCTTTAATTTATGCTAATGGCCTCAGTGTTACATGATTAGTGGCAGCTATTTACAGTGAAGACATTTGCTAATCAACCCGCAGAGTTATGCTCCAGGTCTGGGAGCAATTATGTCCACACAGAGCCCAGATTTATAGCACACACACCCATACACACAGTTACAGTCACATTTACCTTCGCGGACCCCAAGCATATACTTTCACACACGTACGCAGTTAGAAAGCCATCCATTACCAGGTCCTGAGTTTTACATTTAATCTTCTTATTGGATGCTTGTTAATGTTAAACCACTTCCTTCCCCCTGCAGTTTATTTTGCTTTTGTGCATGTGGCCTCTGCTCTCTGCAAGTGTTTGTGGTCCAAGCCATCCATAACCTGCACAGACAAATGGACAGAAGGGGGAGTGCTGGGAAGCAGCTGGCCTATTCTAAAAAACAACTTAACGTTTTAAGTGGATACAAAAATGGTAGGCCTAATTTGCGAAAAGTACTGGCGATTTATTTCAGCCTTTCACCTTTAAAACACGGTTGAAGAGGGGGCATGGTATGGTTCACTCCGCTCTTATGCAATGCTGTGATGCTTTAAGATAAGTTTGAAATTAGATCCTGAAATATTTGCTTCCTGATTCCAAACCTGAATGTAGTTTCACCGAAATAATGTGGATGAACTTCATGAGGATGTGAAAATGAGCTGTCCATAATAACCAGCTTGTAAAAAAAATAAAAAAAAAACATTGTTAGCCAAGTCCATGAAGCAATGACCTGCGGGTGAAAGGGCTGAATAGTTTAGAGTTGTTGTTGGAGTAAAAAAAAAAGCTTTTGTTAGAAAGGAAAATAACCGATAAACTACCCTGCTAATTAGTCTCTCTACAGGAAATTTTACAAAACAAAAAATTATTAAATCAGCAATTTTTTAATAGTGCTTTCTGAGTGTCTTGCATCCTTCATGTTTAGTTCCTTCAAGCAAGAATCTCTAATTTGTAAAGATTATTCTCACTAACTGTGGATTTTCTTTTCTTTCACACTGGCTGCACAGATGTTCCCACCACTTATTAAAAGAACTTAAAGACCTCTACTGCCTAACCCCTCCCTCTGGCTCTCTGTCTAATTACGTAATCAATGTCCTTTTAAAGGTATAAGCAAATCACCACCAGGGCGAGCTGCTGACCCTCCCTGCGAACTTTTCAGGCTTAGAAAAACGAGATTTGTACCAATCAAGGGGAGCTGACGCTTGACTTGGAGTTGAGGACAGAGAGTCAGGACCCCTAATTAGGACTCCTAACCTCTTACTGACAGACAGATTTGTTTCTGCCTTGGCCCGTGTTTTGCCAAGATCTGCTGGGACCCCCAGATCATCAGATATGAGTCGAGAAGTACCAGCATCCAGCGATTGGCGTTCATTAACTGACTTGTTCAAACAAAACACAATCAAACCCCAGAAAGCTGCCTGGTTGCACAGTCCAAATAACAGAAATAATAGGTCTTTTCCTCTTCATTTCTAACCCATAAACACTTAAAGATATAAGTCATACTGCAAGAATGATTAGCTATAATTATGCTAAAAATACATTCAGACTAAAGAAAAGAAAGAAATTCACTTTAGGGAATGAAAAATTAGGTCTTCCGGTAAACTGTTTTTAAAATAAATTCCAGTGCAATATTGCAGACAAAGGGAGGAATAAAGTCTGCATGCTGATAATTATAATTGATATGATGCAGGCTTGTTGGGTAAAGAGTGAATCCAGGCCATCAGTGCTTCTTATTAGGCATCTCTGGTATTTTCCAAACAGCTGCCTTTGATTATTCGCAGCAGGGGCTGCCACAATGCTGCCATGAGATAACATCAGCTGCCTCCGATGGCGCAGTCGGGGACACACAGCTACGACAGGATGCAGATGCAACATCGCATACACACATGCACAATCACACACACACCATTGCCAAGTAAAGACAAAGACCAAGAAGCAAAGAGGGGGAAGAGGTAAAGGGGTAAGAGGAGATGGCCTGCAGTGGCTCTTCAGGGCTTCCTGTCTTTTTCTCCTCTGTGCCTTGAGGCCATAAGTTCTTCCCATGAATCGTCAAGCACAGACGGATCGTTTCACACAAGATTCAACCCTTATTTAATGTCACACATAGCCACAAATATACCAGAGTTAATTTCCCTCTATGATAAACATCTATAATACACAGAAAATGCAAATATTGTTTCAGATTAAGCATTGACTGGTTATCAGGAACAAGGAATAGCCTGCAAATGTTTATACAATTTCTTTTTTGAAATTTAAGGCATGTATTTGTTGATTTGTTCATTCAACATGTCTTTACTGTATTCTATCTATTTCATGAGTGTAAAGATTTGACCTGTAGGCAGCTTGTCGAAAACCTTTTATGAAAATTAAGTGGTTTTATGTTCTACAAAATCCAAGGCTAATTATTCTAACTGCAACAATGTTAAAACAGTTACAGAAGATTCACCTTTCTACACTTTTTAATTCATTACTTCTCTCATATATTCACATTCTTCATAAATAATCAATGAGAGAAACACTTATGCTACAAACATTTTAGATCATTATACACCTAAATTCATCTTTAGAGTTGATGGCAACAGCTTTTTGTTGATCTACAATAATGTTCTGAAATCTATTCTACCTACCTCTTTAGAATTTAGCAACTCTACAACTGGAAGGGATATGAAGGCACAAAAAATCAAACTGATGATTTTTTTTATGACGTATATCAATATAAAACATGATCATAAATTCCTAAATCTAAAAAAAAACTACTTAGTGTTTCAGGACTACAAATATGTTCTTTTAATATATATACTGTCAGATATTTGAATTCAAATCAACCCAAAATTGAAATCCCTGGACTCCTCCAGAAATCACGGTTGCCATCATCACAATTCGAGGTGGTGTTGCTGGCATAAAAAGAAAGAAGAAAAATACAATCTCTATAAAGATTTCCATCATAATCTGTTGAATAGGGCTAAATTGAAGCTTAACTTGAGTAAGGGAGGGTGGAGTGTACGAGGGGCTGCCGCTGATGTCGACATGGTGCTCATAGCCTTTTCCATTTGGGATCAAACCAAGATGAGACTTCCTCTCCCGCTGCTCGCTTTACAGCAGGTGCTTCATGGTGTGTGCCTCTCTAAACTCAACCCCTCTTTACCCACTGACATTTAGCAGACACACATTTTGATCCCCCGCTGCCACGCTGCCAAATATTGAAAGGCAACGAGAGGCATAAAGAGCACGTATTTACTTAGCGTGTGGCAAAGATACTGCGCAGGAGGTGGAGAGCATCAGGGACAGGTTGGGAGGGGAAAAGAAGAGTCACAGAAACCTCAACAGAGGCAGATTTGGGACTTTGCAGCTGAGGATGAAAACCCATTGCCCATCATTAAACCTCTTAGTTTGCCGGAGCCATTTTGCAAATAAACTGTTTGTTATTGCACTTAAATAGTGCCTAATTGAAACGGTGACCTCAGCCAGGCACCTTCATCCTACATCTGACCTAAACAGGAACAATCTCTTTAATTGCTGTTTTTTTTTTTTTTTTTTTATTCTGAATGGGGCGTTGAGAGGTAATTGACCCTCAGTGCAACAAATGAACCCTCTGGGGAATTCTGCTCAAATGGATGTGTAAATGCAAACAGTAGTCACTCCACTCACACCAAAAGGAGCTGGTGCCATACAGCCCCCTTTGGTCCCTGCTGAAATCCCATAAAATCAAATCAAAGAATCTGACATTTTCACTAACCAGAGGCCTCGACGCGGGCTCTGCTACAATAACAAATAGAGTAGCAGGACAAATTGAAATGAAAGTTGTAAATGAAGCTCAGGTTAAAATGGCTGAGACCAGTTAGAGGAGGAGAGCGAGCAAGTTGATCCACAGAAAGAGAGAGAGAAGATTAGTGGTTAGGTGAAAATGTTTATTTTTACACTTCAAAGATCCCGGCTCAGTGTGTGTGTTTAAGATCAACAGACCTTGTGATGAACAACCTGTTCCATGCTGGAAATACATTCTGTGAAACACAACAGCAAAACTGCAAAGCACTGACTGGGGAGTATTGAATTACAGCCTCGCTTTGCTGTGAAGCAGCAAGAGAAACACGCTCTCTTGCTCTCCTCTGGAAAAGATGTCGCTTTTATCAGCATCTCAGCCCCCAACTGGCAGGCAAAAATCAAGGCTTTTTATCTCTCCACAGAAGCCACTCTGAAACCTGCTGAATAAGTTCTCCGACGTGCTGAACCGTACCTCGGCATCAAGACTGGCTACTATGCTCAGCAGCTGTACTGTCTACTGTAACCATTTATACGTATTGCTGCTGAATAATATAATATAATATGAATAATATGGGCTTTCACTTCTACTCATCTGCTATTTCATGTTGTTCTGCATGATGCTGGATATGATGCAACCTTAGAGGGAAACTGTTATTTCCTGCTCATAAAATAATAAGAAAATCTTATTTTTATTTAACATGTTTTATATTAAGATCTAAATATATTTTATTCCCATTACTGATTCAAGAATTTGGAGGGGATTGTTGCTGAAAATAACACCTTATAAAAACCATTTGATTTAGTGATGGTGAGGAAGTGTAGAAGTGCACCGATCAATCTTTTCACAGCCGATCACACATGCAAAAAAAAATTCCATAACAAAAATTCCAACATTTCTAAATTATGATCATGTATTCAAAGAAAATACGCCTTTGCCATTTTTCATCAAAGACAATGTCCTCATTTATAACTCTTATAATAAGCTCTTAAAAAGTCTTTGTTTAGTCTTCAGTGTTCAGCAGAGTAAGATAAAAAAAAAAATGAAGTCAGAGTGCTCTGAGCCACTCAGGGTCGTTTTCCACAAAAGCCCTCATTTTTAATTCCAAGAGATGGCAGTATTTCACAGAATATGTCTCACTAAGCTAAGAGGTGGGGGATTATCAGAAACCAGTGTTACACCAGCTTCCCATGTTTGAACTGGGTGGAGAAAAAAAAGGGATATTTTGAGAACTTCTCAAAGAAAATCTAAGGAGCATATTGTCCCTTCACTTCTTGCCACATTTTTCCCATTTCTATTTGTTAATATTTACCTCTCTAATATGTAAAGAAAACCTTAATATGTAAAGAAAACCTTAACTCGCTTAAAGTATATTTAAATCATACAATTACTGACATGTAAACTTCAGGGGAATGACAAACGTTTAGTCACTCTGTTTGCTAGCAATTATGCAGTCATCATCTGTGTGCAGTGTCAACAGTTAATACAAGGGGTGGTTTAAATAACGAGACTAAAATACTTACTGTAGGTACAGTTTGTATTGCTGTAGATTCAAGTTTGATAAGAAAAAAAAAACTGTGGTATAAAGTAAAGATTCTTTGTCCATGAAAAACAGCACTCCAGTGTAAATGCTGCACCAATGTTGCACCAAATTATTCCATCAGTTGTCATAAAGCAAAAGAAACATTACAAAATGCGAGATATTTCCCCCTGCCATTTTTTTCTATATTTTTTTATTTGCTGTAAAATATTTATGTGTCGCAAAGATT
>NW_015150473.1:294430-299912 GCF_000732505.1 Cyprinodon variegatus
TATATATATATATATATATATATATATTATTATGGCCATATATTGTAAATAAATGAATTTCTCGTGCTGAAAAGAGAGTATAGAGTATAGAGTACTCAACCTTACTGTATGTTTTAAGCAGAGCTTTGCATGTTCCTTTTTTTACACAAAGCAAACAAATTATATATCCACCTGCCATACGTTAAAGAAAGAAGTGTGTGAGTTCCTCTTTTTTTTTTTTTTTTTTTTTTCCTTGTACACCTTGTCATTGCTGATTTTTGTGTCTATGAGTGTGCGTTACAGTTAGTCAAAGGGGAGAAGTCGGGGCTAGGCCTTTGTAATGAGCAGCCTGGGTTCTTTCTGGTTCAGCTGCTCCTCTCTCTTATTTCACGCTGCGTTGCTCTTCATCTCCAGTGGCCCAGCGACTGGATTCCTGCCTCTAAATCTTCCTTCTTCCCACTCATTCGTCCACCTTGTACCCTCTAACGCTTCCCTAATTCTTTATTTTCTTTTCTTTCTTTAACGTTACTTTCTTACCCCTCTTTTTCTCCTTTATTGTTTCAATTCCTCTCCAATACTTTTGTACCTTTTTGTACTCGATCCAGGACAGTGAAGAGAGAAGGCTGGAGGGATGTAAAACAGCATGCATGAATGGCCACTACTGCTCCATACCATTCATTCCAGTCAGAGAGGAAAACAGCCGCTCAACTCTTCAGCTCACTTCCTCCTTTTCTTTGACAACCACCAGCTTGTCTGCAGGCCTTTATGAGGTAAAGGAGATCTGAGAGGTGAGGAGAGGCCTTAATGGGATGCACATTATACTAAGGAGGTACATTAAAAGTCTCAAATCCCACGGTATACGTTACATTTTTTTCAGCTTCCAATAAATTCAAATGACAATATAGGTATATAATATTTTGTTTGGGACGCTTTATTAGTGTTGTGAACATGATCATTGAAAGTTGGAATATACTGTGTTTAGCAATTTACACACTTTCAATGGCTGCATATCTACGGCATGTGCCGATGATTCCATTGGATATAAAGAAGAAAGAAATGCAAGCATGCCCTGACATGATGCTCCTCTTTTAATTAGTGAGACCAAATGACATTCCACAAAGCCTCCAATAAAACTGTCTTTCCTGAGTGGAGTAGACCCATATTTTTGACCTCTGGAATCAAATGTAGAAATGGCTACAGATGGTTTTAACAAAACACAACAAGATATGATAGACCTGCTGATAATCATCAAAACTGTAGGTGTTGATTTTATTATTGTTGCATGTCAAATATCAGATGCACATCTCTTTAAATGTTGGCGTCTGTGGCAGCAATCCTCAGAGAATGAATCAATTTACACCACCATATGGATATTAAAGCAGGTGATAAATATAATCATTTCTGGCGATCACCTACCAAAGTAGCCGTGTAACTGTTTTCAGCAGCGTGAAATCCTTTATCAAGCCGTCGCTGGTTGACAGAAACAATTATCCAGAGAGGGAGGTAAATGAATAAAATTAGCACTTGAAGCCCTTTTTTGCACATTTGCGCCTGTGGCGATCTCCATGAGACGACTTCCCAAACTCTTATCGTGAGTGCGACACCAGAACGGAATGGGTTATGCATCACGCGGTAACCCTTAACCGTCTCATAATGCCATTTTTGAACAAACAGGCACATGCTAGAACGAATTTTCCCAACACAGCAAAGCTTTAGTTTGATCACCAAGTTGTGCTTAGGCTTTGCCAGTGTAGCCTAAAACGTACCAATTTATGTTTTGGACGAATCCAAAACAAAATACTGCTGTGCGAACGGCTGCGCACGTGCAATCTACTTAAAACAGAGAGGAACTTCGGTTCACATACTTGACATACATTTTTATTGCAACAGGAAGCACTTAGGCCAAATGCTCGCATGTTCAGAGGTGACTTGTGGTTTTGAAACAGGGCATTCCTTTCCGTTCTCCGCCTGGGAGCTGAGAGAAGAAGGTGGCGGTTGTGGTGGTGGGGGGGACTATTAAATGAGGTCATAATTGTTTCCTCTCTCCATTCCTTCACCCCCAACCCCTTTAAACACAGATAGCCTTTCCCCAGACTTCTCCCCCCCATCTCTCTCACTGGTCCCCTGCATTGTATTTCCTGTCAGGACAGCAACCAGACAGCCTTTATTTAGCCTGTACTTGTTTCCCTAAATTAATACCCCCTATCTACATGGTTCTGGTTTTGTGAACCTAATAAACATAGGTAAAGGCTAAACAATTTTTGGTAGTAAAAAACTGGAAGGAGACTATCATATGAGAGAAAGAGGATGTCAACTTTGGTTTTCAAATACAATCATATCTTTTTCATTTTTTTTCCTAACCATCAGTGTTGTTCATTTCACAGCACTAAGATAATTTCTTGGTTGGAATGTGAATAACCTGATATTCCTACCAATATGCATTATTGAAATTTTTTTTTTACCTTACTCTCTTTTCCATCTTAATAGATAAAATTTATTCACACAGCTTAATATCACAATATAGTTTCTGTTGGTAAATTTACTAAAAATAATTGATTAAACAACATATTCACCTTTAGTCACACCTTGACTAAATCCGTAGCATATTTTAGGATATTACTGTACTCTTATGCGCTTATGTGCTCTTTATAACTGATCTATGCTATTTAAAAATGTATATAACAAATAATATAACATATTGATTATCAGTTATAGTAACTATGTGCATAACCTGTTACCTTTATCCTGATTTTTAAATATAAACTCTAAAATAGAGCTCCACATTGGTGCAGTTTGTTTTACTGTTCCCCTTTGCATGTTCTTCTTTCCAGGTGCTCCAACTGACTCCCACATTCTAAAAACACACCTGCTTGGAAAAACGGTGTCTCTAAATTGCCCTTAGGTGCTTTATGTGTCTTATCTGCTTTGGTAGCCTTCACTTTGCTACTTAAAGGTCATAGGTTATACTTTATTAGCAACTAATTCGTAAAAATGAATACAGCTAAAAATATCTGTGGAACAGAATAAAAGGATTGATGGTACAGAAAAAGGATTATTTTTTACTAAAACATTATAGTATATAAATAACAGTTTTATCTCTTTTGACGGTTCCAAAATGTATATGTATTTACCTCTGGTTATGATGCCAAGGTTAACACGACAGGATTATGCACCAATAGGTGAGTATGTTGAAGTGGAGATCAGGAATTAGCAGGTCCTAGTAGCTCCATGAAGAGCTGAGAAATAACCTCTTCTTGAAACTACATTTCTCAGATTCATTTCAAATCATGCTTTACTTGAAACATGCCTTTACTTAAATCCTGAGTGTCGGCTCCACAATACCACCTTTCTGAAATTTCACAGCTCTACTTTTTTCTATATCAAAATTGTACATTTGTAAATCTCGGTTCTCTGTGTTCTGTTTCCCCTCGTTCTTGTGTAGACATTAGGTTATCACAACTTGTCTTGTTTTACTGCAATACAGATTGAGGTTAGTTAGACTTTTAGGATGTGGCACAGTTCAGTTGTCCTTAAATCTACTGAAGAGCCGCTGGTTATCTTCTTATCTCTGTCATTCCTCTCAGGGCTAAAATAAGATAGTTAATCACTGATAAATCCATCTCAGACTTCTTTTGTGTGGTTTATCCTTCAACTGTGGGTGTGAGGGTGCTTTAAATTCACATTTCTTTTTCAGAATAAAAAAAAATAAACTCTATGTGTTTGCTACTTCTTTAAAACATTTATTCATAATCACTCAAATAGAATGTAAGTGGTGATCTGTAGAGCTCTGCTGCAATAAGACCTCCTTTTCCCATTACATAAAAGTGGCATCGAAAAGACAAGGCCAATTGTGAAAGACTCTTGAAAGCAAATTGAGGGTTTTGTGTTGCATAATTAGAGTATCTATGCCACCCTATCAGCTTTGCTGCTAGATGTAGCAAGGACGAGAAAAAGTACCGGGAAAAAAGGGGGAAGTTGGTATTACTAGGATGGGATGTCCTGAAAAACATAAAATTTAATTTTCTTTGTGATGATGAATGACTGAATTCCCTCTGTCACTGTTAGCTTTTTATATTGCTTCATCTCTCTTTGTGAAACATTCATCTTTGGACACAGACAGAAAAATAAGGTTTCTCACAGGCAATCAGCAATTGACCTCAAGGTTTTCTATTGCCACGCTTCAGTTGCAGCAGAAATTGTACTTTACTAATTGCGCTTAGGAAATATACTTTGAAGTCAGTTGGGAACTTCAGGGTGATTTTTTCCAACACCCGATGCCCCATTTGCTTAGGATTTGTACTTTTCATCACTATTTTGGATATATAGTTTTTATTGATTGTTTCATGTCTCTGATTTTAATATGGTGGCTCAGAATTCAAACTCCAAAAGCTTTGCCGGCTGAGGGTCCTTTTTTTTTTCTTTTTTGTTTAAACACACATCCAGTTTCCCTTTAGTGTTAGCGATTCATTTTACATGCTTCTGTATTGAAACCTGACTTTTTCCGACACATCTTTGGCATTTATTGGATCCCATGGTGTACACACGTTCACTCACACTTAGGCGCAGTCCCTAAACCATGACATCCAGGACCGTGCTATAATTACAAGGCAGATGAACACATGGCGACAAAGCGGTCTCAGGAGGGGAGCTCAGCGACTGAGGTAATGATCTCTGGAACAAAGAAGCAGACCTGGGAAAACAGGTTCAAGAGTCAGGCGCCGGGCCACATGACACCGCAGGCATGACCTTGGAGAACTTTTTTGTCAAAAGTCAGAGACTTCAGCTTTCTATCTGCCATTCGTGTCTTCTTGTTTGTGTCTGAGCCTGTTGTAGTTTGCCAGTGATTTTGCTCAAACTCATGAGCGGGTTGCGTTCAAAGGCAGACATGTCCTCAGGGGAGGAAAACCCTAGAAATTGGTTATTGTATCACTAAGGCTATTTACCTATTTTGGGGATTAACATATTTAATTCCCCCTCTTAATCCCGTTGGAGTTAATGCCCTCGCATTTTCCAATTATCTGACTAAGTGTAACGCAGAGGGAGTCAGGGTCTCATCTCTTGCCTGTAACTGGGTTTAGCATGCAGGTCGCAGAGCTGTAGCTACAGTTTGTGGTGCCTTCAAAGGCAACTTGTTTACACAATAGCTTAATTGACTTACCAGGCTAACGAAGTTTGTGTTGGAGAATTATTTTTTGTTTATAACTTTGTTGAAGATGGAACGAATCAAGGCAGATGGAGAAGAAGACTTCCTGATTTAAATGGTTGTTTTCCTTTGTGGAATGTTAGTCATGAATGGAGTACTTACTCTGACCGGTCTCTTTATTATATATATATAGGTACTCATGCTAATACCAGGCTTCTTTCTTTTATCATTCGAACTGCCTTAATTATTTGTGTGGCGCAGAAAAGGCTGTCAGAAATATTAATCAGATGTTTTGGCCCATATTGAGTTGATAGCGTTATGTACAGCTGGGCTTGAAAGTTTACATTTCTTCTTTATAAA
>NW_015150473.1:300459-319752 GCF_000732505.1 Cyprinodon variegatus
AGTTTCATGTTGTAAAAACCAATTTACATGATCTCAGATTGCTCACAAGGTACATTAACATGCTGGAAGTAGCCACCAGGGGATTGGCACACTGTGTTGAAAAAGACATAGACAGGTAGAAATAAGACAGGTAGCAACAAAGAGACCCTCTCAAGACATGACATATATACAGAAGAAAAGATCCATGTTTACAATAAATTCTAACTATAGTCTGATCCTCTCAATGTTTTAAAAGATGTGAGACTGGTCTATGACAAAGTTTTCCGACATGTTGTGAGGACATTCTCTGTAAACCTGTTGTTTAAACATAATAATACAAGTAAATCAGCAGCTTTTTTAAATACTTAGACAAGGATGTCTGACTGCAGCGACGGGCTTTTCAGTTCCACTTAAATCCGCTTTCATCTCCATTTTGATCTTTAGTTTTAATTATAGCAAGTTTTACAATGTTCATTAGCAATTGCTTCATGGAATACATTTTGTTTGCAGTTTTTCAGATACTACAAAGAAATGGCAGTATTTTTCTTTAGGTTACTATTGTTTATGTGTTTTTTAAAGGCAATGCACAGAACTGAAGGAAAAAATATCTCACTTGGGTGAATTTTATAAAACTACAATGATTCAGTAAACAACATTTTAATAGTGCAAGGTTTTAAATGTTTTGATCATTCTTGTCTGACGGAAACATTAAGCTTTGTCTGTTTACACTCGTTTCCTTATGTTGTTTTGCATTAAGTGCTCTGTGCAGCTATATTCCTTTACCAAAATGAGACAGGCACCACCTGGAACAGGCTTAAAAAAATGTTTAAACGCTGGTCATGAAGTAGAGTAAAATATGAATTGCAGGGTTTAAGCGTGAAATTTATACTCTAAAACATCTTACAAAGTACAGACACAGACAGTTCATTTCCAAATCCATTAAAAGACTGAATAATCAGTCTCATTGTCAGCTCACTGATATAGTCTTGAATAAAAAATACTTTTTATTAAACTGCTTTCATCAGCGAACTCTCTGATTATAAACTTTAACAACAATGCAAACATTTAAATGCAACCCTTCTTTTATACATAGATGCATTAACGCATGTGCAGATTATAGTAAAAAGTTTATATTCATGCACAATGTGTATTGACAAGTTGTACATAAACCCTTTCCGATTATCTCTGTGTGCAAATTTTCATGCACTAGCTTCCTTTTTATAAGAGGAGGAAATTCATAAAGCTCTTAGGCTTATACAGAGTATCCCTCTTTTATGCGGCTTTGGAAGAGGTATTGAGCATTATTCATTAATCCAATAATTACACAAAAGCTGCATAGTGCAAAGTTGTAAACCATTAGGATTTGTCCTTTTACTCTCATGCACAGTTGCCATAATCACCATGTGCCAGTTGCTGCATGTCAAGCAAAGGCAGGGAGCATGTGCATCTGTCAAGACTGATTAAACTCTTCAAATTCTGCATCATTTAGGATCTGTTTTGTTTGAAATATCTGAAGTGAAAAAGCAAAATGTCAAGCTTGATCTAAAACATGCTTGCTCTGTCTTCAAAGAATTTTTCTTTTCAACATCTTCAAATCTTAAAAGGAAGTAAAATTTAGACACACTTTGTCTCAACCAAAGACTATTCATCCTCAAAACTGTCGACCATAAGCCTTGCATTGTAGATGAAGACATTCCCTGTCACGAGTCTCCTCTGCACTGGCACCGTCTACAAAACCAAGATCCTGCTAACTAACCATTAATGAATGCATCAGATTCACTGATGTGACACGAAGGACCATTACATACCAGCTTTTGGTATGTTAGCGTGATTTTTCTGCATGAATGAATTTAAGTGTGAGCAATGTTTGGTCCAATTGGATGCACATGATGAGTTTTGAAACATACTATCAAAGAATTTCAACACCATAGCTATTGAGTGACTAACTCTGTGGCTTGGTTACTACTATTGTTCAATTTGTCAATAAAACACTGTCATCACATGCTCTTCAAGAATACAAAAAAAAAAAAAGATTTCTGGCAGTTGATTGGCTGTTTATTGTTATTAAATGGAATATACCAAGACTCCCGCATAGGTGTTGAAACATCTTCAGTGAAACTGAGTGAACATCTGTTTGCCTCAGGTTTAAGCCTGTTTTGTGGTTGCCATCACCCAGATGACTGAGAATTTACACAGGCTACATAGAATAGAATAGAAAATAATAGAAAACCCCTTTATTGTCCCACAATAGGGAAATTCTGGTGTCTACAGCTGCAAAAAGATATAAAAAAATATATTACAATACAAAAAAACATACTAACATACTATTGCATTAAATGTTGTCTAAATATGCATGGACTGCATTATTGTAAAGCTGCACAGTGGCAAAGTTCTTTGTCCCGATGTGTTGCAGCAAGGAGGTTCTAGGTTAAATTTCTGGCCCAGTTTGAGTTTGCATGTTTGCTTGTTCTCCAGGTGCATGTGGAGACTCAGGCTTTCTTCCAAATTGCAAAACATGACTTAGTTTCATGAACATCTCTTAATTTCCCTTTGGTGTGAACGTGTGTATGCAGGGTTGTATGTTTCTGTTTTGTGATGGACTGGCAGCGTACTCAGGTTTGAACCTGCCCTTTGAATGTAGATAGCTATTGGCCTCCCGTAACCTGGACAATTAAGTAAATAAAAAATGGATGGATAAACGCAGAAAGAGAATGACTAAATATGTTCAAATCTGTGGTATATCTGATGCCAACCATCACCCTAATGCCCCCACATACTTGTGCAAACTATGAGTCTGCCAAAACATTTTGGCCTTGATAATCCAGCATACCTATTCTTACATTTCTTATGACGATTGCCTTTATTTTCCAAAGTGCCATATCGTCATTAAATGAGTTTGACTTCTAACTTTACAAAAACAGAACAAACAAAGTCTAGAATTGCGCCTTATGCTGTTTGTTTCTCACACTGCACACCTGTCAGTAAAGGCTGAGAGAGCAGCGGTGACTGGCTGCTCTCATCGATGTGTGTTGCTGCCAGCTATTGCCTGGGGATCTTTGTCTGTTTGGTGTCACATTTAAAACACTTTGGTATTAAAAAAATTTTCATGGCAAAAAGTACTTTTATGTAGAGCAGTATAGTGAGACACTCTCTAAGAAGTCGTAAAAATGTAGCTTTGCTCATACTTCTGCTTCGAGTCTGAACTTTAATCTTAACTAAAATTTAAATGGTGACTGGCCTTTTTCCCACCAAAACATAATATTAGCCAAAAGAAACATAATAAATTAAAAGACTGTCATACATCTAAATTTACCAGAGTTATGTACATTGTACTCTAGCGCTTGAAATCTTTTTTTTTTTTTTTTGCGTATTTTCTGTATAGTAAGTGCACTTTACTTCTTCTGTTCTCAATTATGCAACATAGAAATATTATTTTTCTGAAAAGCAACCGGTTTTAGAGAGTGCGGTGAGTGTAAAACCGGAGTAAATATCTCATGTTTAAGCAATGACTTTAATGCACTACTTTATCCAAATATCACCGATTATACAATATAATCGCTTTATTTTTATTGTTTTAGATATTATCTTTTTTTTTTATTAAAAAATAATGATTACATTTTCAAAATTTAAAGTAAGAAAGAAGGGTATGAAAATAAAATTTAAAGCCTTAAAACAGTATGTTTTATCTACTATGGTTTATAACAATGTACTCAATAATACTCTTGCCATTAGGTCTTTTTTATGATGTCTAATTTGTATCAATGAAAAATTCCAGCCTAATACTGAAATAAGTTATTATGATTTTTTTTTTTTACTTTAATTTTTTATTACAAAAAATATTAAGGGTTTCAATAACTTGGAAACCCCGGCTATTTGAAATTATTTTGTTGAAATTTTAATTAATTGGTTGTTATCCTTTTTGGCAGTGGTTGGCCTCCATCAGAAAACCTGAGGATAAACACTGCAGAGTTTTAACTTTTTAGAAATGTAATTGTTAAAGATCCTGAGCTAGGAGAAACCTGTTTTTCTGAATATTCACTCAAGAGGCTGTCAACCTATTTTCATTTATTTATCATATATTGTTATTTATACTGAAAGACAAATGAAAACAGTATGAGGACAGACATAGGTAAAAAAAAACAACAACAAAAAAACAATCGGAAACATCAAGCTGTTCCCAATATCCAGATAACACATCCAAATCACAAACTAATGGTTAAGCATCCTCCTTCAGGCTTTTCAAAGAGGTGTTTATGGAAAAAAACTGTCAGTGTTGTGAAATTTCTGAGGTAGTCAGGCCTAAGTTAATGATACAGTTATAATGTTTTTAATAAAACAACAATCCACTTGAAAAAAAAAGTGAGAGTGTCAACTTGAGTATGTCCAATTTATGAGGTAACACTCCGCCAAGTAACCCTAGACAAATTCTCCTCCACTCATAAAGATCCCTTTATCTCTCCTTTGGAGTGACGATGGCAATCCAGCATCTATCCTTTCCATCTGCAGTTGTACTACAAGCTACTCCTGATAAAGAAAGACCCCAGTCTTTCATTTGACAACTTTGGGTCTTCCTCCTCCTCTCCCCTACCACATACTCCATTTGGTGCTGACAATCCAGTCATTATACCATCTTCACCCTGTCCGCACTCCCCCCTGCACTCGCGCCAATTTCCTTCCTAGCCTCAGTCCTCTCCTGTCACCCCTCCCGTTTCGCTCAGCAACTATGAGCTATATTACTTTGACCCCGGCCCATCAATCTGCTTCAATTGGATAATGATCTGTAATCACGTTCTTTCAGGGGAGTCTATAAAACAAGCCAGGGCCTCAGCACCCCTCCTGAGAGGGCTCCTTCTGTTCTCTCACTCCCTCCACCCATCCCGCGACCCCCCTACACACACATTTGATCCAAGCTCTTCTCTTTTCAGCTCTCAGGCCCCCACTAAATACCCTCGCACATGGGCAACCGCTCCAGCCGGCCGTGGGCCTTGTAAAGGGAGTGGTGGATGGCGGGGGGATGGACGGCTCTGCTGTTGATTTTTCACGGACCCCGCTCTCCAATGGAAAGAGCCTAAAAGGGACAAGGTGGAGCCCAGCAGGAGGGAGTAAGGGTACACAGGAGGAGAGAGGAGAAGAAGGGGTGTTTAAATACAAGGGCACCCCCGCCTCTCACATTAAAGCTAACCCTCCATTAGGTCGTTTTGTACGACAGCCTTGTAATCGATAGAGCCTTATAACTGAGCAGGAGGGGCGGTGAGAGGTGGGGTGAGACGGTATTAGGGTGAGGGTGGAGGCAGTGGACCCCATTGCTGTTGAGGTAAGGATAGAGGGAATGGGATAAAGAGAGAGATTAGGATAAGGTTGATGGACAGGGAGAAAGAGGCAATGAATAGAAAAGTAAATGAATGAAGTGGAATGGAAGCCATGAGCTATGCCTCCTCACGTCTTTATGTTCCTAAATTGGGTTTCAGAAAGAAAAAAAATCCTGCCATGCAAAAAAAAAAGTTGAACCTCAAACTTGAAAAGATGAATTTCCTCTGACTAATAATGACTTTGTACCAAATTACATTCCTCTTCAGCTTGTTTGCTGAGGGAAATTACTTAATTTGTGTTACATATGAGATCTTAAGTGGTGTTATCACATGTGGAGATAAGATCAGGATAAGATCTGGGAGGGTTCTTAGGGGGTGAACACAAGGCCTTGTTTTCACAGCATATTGCACATTTCCAAGTCAAAACTGACCCTGCCTGCCGCCTCGGTTAACAGTTATCAATTGTTCTATGGCGTTTCCATTGTACCCAATGGCACGGCAAGCTGCGTTTCGCTCCATGCTAAACACACATGCACATTTTTGAGCACACTTGAGGAGGCAAGAGAAGCAGCTTGACCACAATTTAAAACGACATCAGTTCAGCAGGGGCTTTTGTGCTATATCTTCTGCGCTCTTGAATATACATAAAAAGGCTGTGGGGTTTTAAGGGCTGCACAATAAATTAATGAATAGAGTATTTTCTTCCTCCCCTCCACAGTGGCTCCCTCCATCTATGAGGTAGTGGGGGCCTGTCTTGTATATCATTACTCCCTCCACGCCATTCTTCTGCAGGTTTAGGGCTCTCACATGTGGAGCATATGTCTATTGAAAGGGTGGCACCATGCAAGGCAGGCACAGATGGAGTCACACTCCCCGTCAATGGACAGACAATGGGAAATGGAAATCAAAGTTAAAGGGGTGCATCCAGGCCCTTTTAGCCTGAACAAAAGCTGCTTGTAGGAGGCTGGGTGTGGGGAACGATGGGAGGAGAGGGGAGGGTGCGACAGGCTGTAGGAACATGGCTAAAAGAGTCCATCCTCAGCTGGCCTCTCTGTCACTCTTGAGGTGATAGAGACATGCTGACACAACGTTAGACACCTCGGCCTTGCTACTGTTGCCCTGGTTGATGCGCTGCACTGAGTGATAATTGAATCCTTCAATGTTTTCATTATCCACACTCAAATCACACTTTCACACTTAAAATTGTGTCTTACACATTAGAGCAATGGGTTAAAAAAAAGAAACAAAAAGGGTCTTAGCCAGCATTTCTTAATTTGAGTAATAATAAGTTTGAAGACCACAAAACTGGTTCATTAGCTATAGAAGGAACAGTTGCTGTTCCTGTGCAGATTAGCTCCTACAGTATAAGAACCAGTCAGTCTTTGACCAGAAATGAATGCTCTCTGCCTCACATTACTGCTTGCTGCTTTGAGAAAGTGGATGTTTGTTTACTGTGCAGGTAACCCATAGGTACCACTGAATACATTCTTCGTGGATGGGGCAGGCAATCACTCTTCTATGTAAAATGGTGCTAACCAAACGTTTTCCAGGATGGGAAGGGACTACTGCTCAGAGAGCACAATTCACAAGGATGAATAATTTGAAACTCACCTTGGGTATAATTTTGATAGATAAATAGCATTATAACATAGTGAAACGCTCAAAATATGGTTGATTTCGCATGATATAGGCTATTTTAAATAATATATATACAGATTATTTATAGTACATCTTAGATTTCATTAAGTTAAATCTTGCATAGTCATTTATTGATCCATTAGTTTTTCTTTTTGGTAGCTGTACTGGTAGCTTCCTTATATGGGGTTTTATTAAGCTGTAGCAAAACTCTTAATCTTACGATATACAACAACAAACAGCTCTGCTGAAATGAATTTAACTCCAATCAACCTTAAGCCGGGCGTACACTGTGCGATTTTTTTCAATCGTTGCTACTGCTCACACTGTACGACTAACCGCAGGGTTTAGTTGTACAGTGTGAGCTCACAATTCACGATTTATGTTCGGCCCGATGCTCGCATACTGTACGACTAAAGCCCACGTCGGACTCAGCTCCGCAGTGAGATGGAGCTGCTCTGACTCGTCTATCTGGAAACCAAACAAATAGAAGGGGAATATTAAGCTCACTGAAGAGAAACACGCTGCGTTGTAAATTTGTGCAATTTTGTTCTGAAAGCCCTAAATAGTAAAGGCAACAACGTAATTGGACAAAGAGATGGCTGAGCAAATGTGGCTACTACAGTCAATTTTACAGACAGAACTCCATTTCACTCATTGTATCCCTGCCACGCTGCTGTGTTTACATCTGAGAGGAAGAATCAAAACAAGAATCCTGCCATTTGCCCACGATGGTCGTGAGCAAATCAAACTCAAAATGTTTGATTTGCTCCAGACCTTACGATTCCTGATCGGGAGGTGGTCGTGAGAGGCTGATCGCCCCTCGTTACCCCCTGTACACTACACGACTCACGATCAGGCTGAAGGTCTGCCCGATTGAAAGATTCTCGCACGACTTGAAAATCGCAGTGTACCCCCGTCTTTATACTTATTTCAAGACTAAAGATTTAAATCAATTTTTTATTTTCATTTTTTATGGAATTAAATAATTAAGCCTGATGTTAACATATGCCTTCAGTTTATTAGGAAATAATTTTTTTTTTTACCAAGGTCTGGTTGAAAAAATTTGGGGTTAAACATCTGGAGGAAAAAACATGATACAAATGTTAACTGTTTAGGCCAATGTGTAAATGTCTGAAAATCGCAAAAGCAAAACGAACCAAAAGACACCCAAGATAAGAAGACACAATCATACTTTACTTACTAAGACTATGACACTTCATGTCAATAGAACTTATTAACTGCTGCTTTTTCTCAGTGTGTCTCTCTCCTGGTTGAGATAATAATCCAATTTAACCTGGTGAATCCTGCAGAAATCCTCAGTACTTTAGATTACAGGTAACATGGGCCAGATACCAGTTTTAGAATGTACCAAGGTTTTAAAAAAATACAGTTTCATAAATTACAAAATTGCATGAGTTCCCAGAATTTTCTATGGCTGGAGTGTGGAGTAATACAGAGCTTTCCCTCCCCCACCTGTTGCTACATAACACTATTTAGATGGCTGTAGGGTAGCAATTACACTTTCCCACTACTTACCGAAAATTGTTGTGGAAACATTTCTTGTCACGATAAACATGACATATAAACACATTTTGTTTAGGTCACCTAAATTAAATTCTAGCTTGTTTTCATGTCTTCTTGCAACAAAAGAAAATCAAACTAAGGACAGAATAATCAAATTACCATCATTTTTAAGTAATGAATGTAAATTTTAACCCTATTAAAATTCTAAATGTTTAATCATTGAAAGGAACATGTTTGTTTATCTTTTAGCATTCATCTGTGACAAGCTTATAGTACATAAAAGCATTAATAGAGGAAGTAAAACAAACTGCAGGAGGAAGTGGTGAGCAGGCCATCCTGTTGTTCTGCTGGATGCTTGCTTTGAACACAGCTCCAGTGGAACCAATAAAACAGTAGGTGCTTTTTTTAAGAGTTGTGATTTTACTCTTGTTAACATAACTACATGATAATGTAGACAAGTAGGTCATGTTCTGGGTTTAATGGTACACTTACTTACAGTATTTGTATCCCTTTAACTTTTCCATGTTTTGACACATTACAAAACAAAAACAGTTTATCATTCAGTCGCTTTATTTTCTAGGGAAACACAAGCTTTTTTTAAGAAAAATAAAATTATACATGGTTTTTAGATGCTTTTAAGAATATGAATCCAAAACTAATATCACTTGAGTCAATTCTTTTCTGAAGTACTTTTTGCTGTAACTTCAATTCCAAGTGTTTTGACATGTGTTTCTATCAGCTTTGTTAATCTAGAATGGAGTATAAAAAAAACCAAAACAAAATAAACAACTAAAATAAACAGTTGTTTTTGTCTCACCACAGATCATCAGTTGGATCTGAACTTTCATTATGTCATTATAAAAGATGACCATGCCTTGATTTAAACTATTTTGTTTATCTCTGGCTGTATATTTAGGGAATTTATTCTTTGTCCAGTCTCTAGTTTGCTTTGCTTTCATCATGCTTTACGTTATAATTTTTCATAAAAGTCAAAAGGCTCAGTAATGGTTTCATCTCAATAGAGCACATTTGGCCATATGTTTGCTATGTTCCCCTACATGACTTGTAAAATGGAACATCTCATGTCTTTATTTCAACAACGACTTTCTTCTCTCAGATTTGTAGAGGGTTGCTAGTTATCCTGTCATTATATTATTAACAATAAGTTTAAGATTTGAGCAGCTCCAATAGAGTTACCAAGAGCCTTTAAGCGACTCTTTTTAAGATTTATGGTCTTATCTTAGTACGTACCTTAGTGTAGTTGGAAAACTGTGACCAGATTTTTAAAAATCTATTACCGGTAAATACTCTTTCTAACATTATATGATGCATTAAACAAGGTTTCTAGTGGTGTATAAAATGATAGTATGTTATACCATAATCAAACCTTGCTTTAGAACTCTGCACAACAAATGTAATGATACAGCTGATGGGTTCCTTTGTCTCCATGATGTGATTTGATTTTTGCACAATTCTCTAGGAAAAAGTATATACTTTTAAGTCTAGATTATACAAAGGTAGACCTTTTGAACTATGAAGGTAACTTCTGCTAATTGTACTTTTGGATTTTTGGTTTATTGAAAGCATTTATGACAATAAGAGTCTTAATACTAATGTAATCCACATTAAAAATACTAAAGGAAGTGTATACTATTAACTGTATAATAAAATAATGACGTTACAGTGTACAGAAAAGATAGAAGAGGTAAAACACAAGCAAATAAAAGAAGCAAATAAATTACTTAGCAAAACAAATAATTCTTTCTGGGGTAGTTTCTTTATATTTACCTCTTTGAGGAATGAATGGTTTTCATGCAGGTGTGAGATCTTTGTTTACACAAATCAATCAATTATCAAGCAATGCATCCATTGTGTTATTTTCAGTTTTTTCTTTTTTTTTTTTTTTTTTTGTATATTTTATTGGTAGATAACTGAAATTTGTTTTTTAAATTACTTTTTTTCAAAGTAATTGCATAGCGATATGTGTCTCTAAATATTTCCTACTAAGTTCTCCATCACTTAACCATTACTGGCTGTAGTTTAAATGCGGGGTTTCTACCAGGTGTTGTATGTATTGCCTCTAAATGACAATAATCCTTTATCTGATCTTCTTGTGTCATGCGGTGCTGCTGACGGGCTGAGCCTTCTATGGTGGCAGGCTATAATGAACCTTGCTCTGACCTTTGACTCGTGAACACTTACAGCATAAGCAGCCGAGGAGTGAAAAGGTGAACTGCTTGTGCGGCACAGGGGACACACAAGTACATTTGAACCACCTGCCTAATATAGAATTGTTTCTTTCTATCAGTATAAATAATATGCAGCCTGGCAGAAAACATGGAGGAAAAACCTACGGAACCAACACCACTACATTTTGTTGCTTTGTACTTGTGACAGTGTAATGAAAATAAAGTTGAATTCTATTCTGTTCTATACTAAAATCTTATGACTCTGCATTTAACTTACAGTATTTAGCACATATGGATAAGTTTTAATGACTCATGAACGTCAAACTTAGTAGCTGATCAGAAGTCACCCTTGAGGTGTTTAATGTTTCTCTTTGGTGTTTTGTTTCTTATTCATCCACCAGAATTTCATGGTTACTGACAAACAATTTGTTCATTGGGATTAATAAAGTATTTTTGAATTTTTATTGAATTGAATACAATACTACTCTTACTGATGGTGGTGTAAATGTACAATATATTGAATAATATAAATAAATCATGGCCACAACTGTTATGTCTTCTGTACCGTATGTGTGGTGTCTGATTCAGCTTAATATATAAGATTTTTTAGGATTATCTCAATATTGATGCATCTATGTCCCTGCATCAATGATGCAGGGACATATCCCTGGTAAGAGACCTAGATCTCCCACCTATTTGACACTTACCAAGCACTTACTCATGCTCAGACAGCCTTACTGTACATCTCCTAAATTGTGATAATACTTTAATTATTTAAGTGATTTTTTTATATAAACAGCAAATATTTGATTTAACAAAGCTACATGTTAACCTGAAAACATTTTGCAATAATAAACTTTAATCTTCGTTTTTTGCAGCCTCTTCCATTTTAACAATCCACTCTTCTTAACTATCCCAGGTCAATCTGAGAACCATACCAGACCAGGACCTTTTTTTTCTGGGAAAGTCTGGACAGAAGAATAGAATTACTTTGCTTAAAATACTCAAGTAAATTCCCTAAAACAGCCCTCACTTGGGGGTCTTTCCATATCCCTGGTAATTGCTGTAAGTCCTTACTGGAAAAGTGTCTAAAATGACATTTATATGATGGGGAGAAATAAATTAATGTTTTCTATTACATTTTTTTTTCTGAATAGATAGTTCACAAACCTTGATATTTTGCAACCCTCAAAAATACTCACCATGAATTGCTCACACCCGGACAGCAATATTTCATGTTGATGACACATTTTTTAAATTGCAGTTTGTGATTTAATAAACAAAAGAAAAGGAAATCTTTAACGTTTTACTATTTGTTAAAATAGTATCATGAATTATCAAATCTGGCCAGCTGATACTCCAACACAAAAGCTATTTTAGTGTATTTAGGCTTTAACGTCTACAAAAAACACCAAGTATGCTAAACATTTACAAAAACATGTGCTAAACCAGAGCTGATCATGCCAAGCCCTTGCAATTACCAACTAATTGATGCAGCTCTTAGAGGGTCCAGTCTGCCTCCTCTCAGTGGATTGTTCTATCAATCCAGGCTATTGTCCAAGATGACATGTCCCTTAACAAATTATAGTTAATGAAATAACCATCAGAGTGTCATTAGATTGGCGAAGCCACTGTATTATTGCTCAGCGTGGTACAACACGTGCATCTGTGTGTACGGAGGACATAATGGATATCTGAGAGTTTACAAACAGGCACGGTTACATTATTATTCTGCTGTGGATTTCGCACCTGAGTCACCCCATGAGACATAGCAGCTGGATGAGAGACTAAAAAATAATCACTTTTCTTTCAAGTTACTTGACAAATTGGTAATAAGACAGTGGGACTTAGGGTTTTAATGATTTTTGGCTCTGTTGAACTTTTTCATAAATATTTCAGATACGTTTTCAAGTATCTGGAATATATTTGATATCCTTCAACTCTTTGCATTTATTCCCCATCACCAGACTGTTCATTCGTAGCAGTGTCATTTGGATTCCTCAGCCTCACGTTCAGCCGCTGTCCCTCTGACAAGAGACCACTGTGGCAGCCCGTACTCTCCCTGTGAGTCCACTCATTTTTCCTCCATTCAGCAGCCAAATCATCGCTTTCTCGCCTTCCTCTACCATCTCCTCCTCCACCACCACCTCCTCTGCCATTCCAGAGCTGACAGCAGATGGTGTTTTAATAAAGTCCAGTAGGAATAGGTCTGTGAGTAAACAATGCAGCACATGCCAACTCAGTAATTGCTGGGCACTATTACAACCCCTGTGTCTGGCAGGGGATGGGAGGATAGGAGGCAGGGAAGGTAAAACAGAGAAGATGCGGCAGAAACGGAGAGAGGACAAACCAGAAATGAGAAAATAAGAGAGCAAGGGAAAACCAGAAATGGAAAGGGCAGAGATGTAGGAGAATGGGGTGCATAGAGGGGGTGGGCAGGATACTCGCATGTACACCTAGCAGCTGGAGCCAGAAAAGCGCAGCTGGTGGAGGTGCTGGAAGGCCACAGAGAAGAGGGGGCTGTGGAGAGCTGGGAAGGGCCTCTGAATGCTGTGCTGTGCTGGGCTGGTGCAGGCCAGAGGGGGCAGCAGTCGGTCTATAGCCTCAAGGCTATGGGATCCAAGCCCACTCTCTGAGTCCCAGTCACCACTCTTTGGTCTCCACTGCTGACACATGGCCAATGTAGTCCACATTTCAAACCCCAACTCAGCAGCCAGGCTCATTCTGGAAGAGGTGGATGTAAAACTGGAATAAAGTAAAAGCTATTTTTCTATGCAGCTCTTATATATCTGTTTATGTTATACCAGAAAGAAACACAAAGACCATTACTCTATTTGAAAATCAAATGTGTTATTATTTTGAAATAAGTTCCAAATGCATCAGTCAGGCTGAGTTAAAATATCTGGGCATCAGAGAATTTTGGATTGCTCTCTCGGAACTTTGATCAAAAGCACTCAAAATGTACCTTCTTCGCAAAAGCAGCCACGGCTTATTTATAATAATACATATTTCAGGTCAGAAGGTGAGTTTCAGAATAACAAGTAACAAGTCATTGTAAAACAGAAAAAATAAAACAGGATTGATATTTGAAACTGTCCTTTGTCTTTTCTATAAGTAGTTAACATGTTTATTATCTCTTTAAATTCCTTAGATATACCCTTCTTACACTTTTTGCACTTCCTGTGACTTCATTTTTTAATCCTTTACTGATTCTCATAGGGAATAAAAAATACTAACTTCTGCCTTCTTCCAATGGTTAAATCTTTAAGACCGAACAGTGTGTTGTATACCTGCTTGCCCTTATAGGGTTGTTTAATGATTAAAAAGATGTACGTTTACAAGCTTTCAATCCGATCTATTTCCCACTGTGTGTTCATCACATATCTGCACCAGTAGGGCCTGTGGCTTTTGATGGGGTGTCAATGAGGAAGGATGTCTCTTCAAACCTGTCAGCTTGGAAACTTTACAACGCACACCTGTTTGGCTCAGGTACTAAAAAGATATGTTAATTGAAAGACTACAAGGAGGTGCAAGTGAAGCATAACAGCTGCTGGCTATACAAACATGCACCACACCAGAAACAACGTGGAACTATTTACATAAGCATATTAAGGTCTCAGATATCAGGGAGCAACTTAAGTGAGAGGAGGTTAAAGAAAATAGTAAAGCTTTGATGAAAGCACCAGAATAATATTTCACTTTTACCAGGGTGGAACTTGATAAACGACTTCCAGCAGCTATATAATTAAATTAAATTAAAAGAAATTACTTTTATTTTAAGCTGAGGTTAAATGACCAGTGTCCTTAACCTTGAAGCTCGCCATCTGCATTAATATTTAATGTTTCTTAACCTTTTCCTTTAAGGCTAACTAAAGCAGAGGAGGAATATCACATATTTGTAATTAGAACCTATTGAGTAAGGTTTTGGGCTAAAAGGGTCATTAGTTTAATTACAGTTATCAATTATGTAGGTGTATAATTTTATAAAAGAAATTATTGGAATAGAATGGTGACTTTTTTTGTGCTTTTGGAATAAAGGGATTACGTTGATATTACAAGTAAGGAAATTAATCATGGAATTATAAAGGTTATGTTTTTCCTGAGAATGCAGAATAAACATAGCCTTCCAAAACTTTTCCTATTACTTAAACAATGCACAATATTTCATATAGAAGTAACAGAGTAAAGGGAGCAGTATGCAGATATATAACATGCTTTCCTGATTGCTTTAACTGTGTATTTATGTTTTCACGTCCTAATTAAGCATTACTTTCAGTTTGTCCATTACATTGAAATCTCATAAGATGAATTAATTGGTTGACTATAATGGGACAAAATGTTTAAAAAGGTTCAAGGGTAATGAATACTGTTGCCAGACGTTCAATGAAGCCGCAGATGAGTGTAACATCAGGCCTGCTGTGCCTTCAGATGGATCATCCAGGCAAGACCTAGCTATATGAGGCTAATCCATATGGAAGCTAACACAAACACTGTGCCCGAGGACATCACCCAAATACTACATCAAACGGCCTCCTGACAGGTTTGCTGATAATCACAAACAAGGCTTCGTGTCGAAACACAACTTCGCTCCCTATGACATTTTGAACTTCTGTCCAACCAAGTCTTCTCACATACTTTCAGGCCTTGAGATTTTGCCGTCTCTCCCCCAAGGCGGTCAGGCTGAGACACAGAAAGAGTGAAAGACAGAGAAGTTGGCAGATCAGAGAGAGTGAAATATGAGCTACTTTCTCCTGCAACAAGATTAGTAAGATAAGTCTTCACTCCGAGGTAAGTCCCTATATGCCTGCCATATTTATTTGAGCACACATACATACATAACTATGCCGCAGTCTAACCTCACCCTTCCCACTGTTAGGTCTCAGACATCTTCCTTACATCCAGTTTGCCAGCAGGTTTGCATTCACACCATTAATCTTGACTGAGGATTTGAAAGAGGAGCTGGAATTTGGGAATTCATAGGAGCTGGAAGAGGTGGGAAACTGGGTCAGAGGACATAGACCGAGACGAAGGCAGCTGGCCCTTCACCACCTTAGTCTTCCTCCATAATTCTCCTTATTGCCCTTGCTCCCTCTGCAGAGTTAGGAGGTGACAGTTGGTGTGAGACCTTTGAGCAGCTTGGTGTTGGCTCCTACCAATGAAGTGTGTCCAAAAACAAAAACGTTCTCATACATTAACAGTATGAAGTATGAAGTTCATAGAGAAATTCTCAGACCACTGCAGCTATTTTTTTGCTGAAACTAAAACCATGCTTACTTACTGATCCTTAGGGTGAAATGTTTTTTTTTTCCTATTAGATCTGCACCTTGTAACATAAACCCAAGAAAACTTCTTGGAAATCAAAGTAATTTGATGTTTTGAACTTTGTTATGACTGAAAAACAACACTCAAAGCAATAAGTACCTGTTTTTACCTTTTTGCTTGTATTATTTATTTCGTTAAAACTGGTGAGGGTTGTAACCTTAAACCTTTTGTAGTCTGCAACACTCAGAGCCAAAAAAGAGAGCCTCAAAATTTTCTTGAAACATATTTTAGGACCCCTTTGAAAATAAGATGTTGCTTCTCAAGCAACTTATCCTTTGAAATAAATATATTAAACATATAAAGTTGTTTTTAATCCAACAGATATAATGAATAAAAACAAAAGATTAGCCAAGGGTTAGTGATACATTTCATAAAAGTGGTTGAAAGAGGTTGTAAAACAATATTAAACAAACATAAACATTATTCAGAAAATTGTCCAAGTGCAAAATGGAAACTTAAAATATGTTCGATATCAATAAATGTTGCACAAACGCATTAACTAATACCTTAATGCTATGCAACCTGACTTTGATCTTAGAGATTCTTCAACATTTCTTTTCTTTTTTTTTTTTTTTTTTTAAGGCACTGGTGGCATTTTTCTTTTAAATAATTTTTGAAAGTGAGCAAATGGGACTGAAAATGAGGGGGGAAGATAAGCAGCAAAGGTCAACGGGCCAGGAGTCGAGCTTGTGGCCGTCAAACGAAGAGTGAGGCCTCCATACATGGTCGCACACTTAAGGCCTGGACCACAACCCTATTCAACATTTCTTAAGCCTGTTCTGAAGTGCAGTAAACAAATACTTTTTTGTTGTATTAATGCTTGTTTTCCACTTTCCCACCATGGGTCCAAAACCAAGAGAGGTATGTCAATTAAAACCAGATGAACGCAAATATTTGTCTTTTTGACTTTATAAACAATCACAGAAAAGACTAATTTATTGTGGATTTGTGTCAGCGGGAGACATGTCGCCATGCTTTAGCTCTAAGGTAAATATAAATATTGCCAAGAAAGAGGACTGTTTGTTTCATCATTGTTTTTATAGAGATGGAGAGATATGTCCACCTTATTTTTTTCTCTTTAATCTCACCATGGATGGATGGATGGATGGATGGATGGATGGATGGATGGATGGATGGATGGATGGATGGATGGATGGACTCATTCTTCAGAAAAGGACAGATTGTATTACAGAGAAAACGATAAATTTTTACGTCTCATTAGAGGAGTAAAGTAAGAATTATACGTCTCCAAATTCAAAACCTGTCAACTTAAAGAATTTAAGTTGGGGCAAAAGTTTCATTTGCAAAACTTAAAAGATATAAGGAGATTAGGATTCAACAAAAAAAGGCGTGTTGATTGTGTAATATAATTACTGGGCTCAATCATTGAAGTAAGCCGAAAAGCTAATGTTGACTTACGGCATAACCTTTCAACTGGCTAATCACCCATCTCCCCCACCTCCTCCTTTTCGGAAGAGGTGAAAACATAGCCGCCTCTTTCCTCAGGGTGAACTGTCTTCACAGGCATTAGAGAAGAAAAGGGAAGAAAAGTCACCCAGTGATAGATATGAGAGCGCATCTACATCCCTTCATGCCGTGTCAACTAAATCCTGAGGTGAAGAGGACACAGTGAATGATTGAGTGGGAGGACCTTGCTGTCTTATTGTTGCCAGTGTTACCCAAATCATAAAAAGAAGTAGCAGAAGTTGCACTTTAAACTTTTAGATGATTTTTTTTTTGTTTACAAAAGGAAGCTGATTGACAGCTATAGGTACGGTGGCCCTGAAATGCAAACCACATCAAAAAATGTTTAAATATAACAAGAAATGAAGTAACACCGCAACATATTCAAAAACCTTACATTTACAAAACCCCAACAATGTATTCAGAAACACATTTTCAAAACCACAACATATTAGGAACACAACATGTTCAAAAACTCAACAATAAGATTTACAATGATATTAACCAATTAACCAATGATTAAGCATACTGTAAACAGAATGACTTCCTGTTTAAAAGCCAAACAGTACCATCGTCCAATTAGTCAGGTCTTATGTTTAAGTTAATGCAATTGTGTTTTTTAATGCGTTGTTGTGTTTCTGAATACGTTTTTGCCTTTTTGAAAATGTTTTTGCTTTTGTTTAATTTGTTGTTGCGCTCAAAGATTTGGTGATGTGTTTTGCACCTCCGGGTCTGTGTTCCCATGCACTGAGCTGGTACACATTTTACAATGTTATAATCATAAAACATGCATTTTATGTGGTACATTTACACAATTGCTGACTCATGTGAGGTAAATGTCACTGCTTATTTAACAAAAGTGTTTACATCTCCTTTTTAGCACATTTACTGAATTTTGGAAAAAAAAACAAACAAACAAACAAACAAAAAAAAAAACACCTTAAGCAAGCATAAACATATTTTGGCAGGTTGATTCAATTTTTTTTTCTCTTCCAAACTTTTCTAATGAGATACTTCAAATTGTGCATAAAACTTTAATTGTGGTTTGTATATCAGTGTATGAGTATGTTTGTATTTGTTTAACTGGATTAAAATAGCTTTCATCTAAATCTTTAGAAATGGTCAATATGAGCAGACAAAAACAGGTTTACACCAAATATATTTTGTGCATTTTCAATCTTCTACAAAGACCAGATTTGTAGGGTCCCAGCTAATAGATGTTATGACAACAGAGTCTCTCGTCTGTATTTTAAAATCTTTCACTTCCTTCTGGGCCATTGTCAGATGTGTTTTTATTAACAATTTCTATGTATATTGTAAAATATTGCTTTTGAAATGTTTGATTAAAAAGGGCAAAATTTGAATCAACTAATTAAATTTTGCAAAAAAAAAAAAAAAGATTTTTAGGCTCATTTGAGTGGAATTTAGATTTTTTTTTTAAGTAAATGTGCAAAAATAGAAGAAGATGCATTTGTCAAACAAGTTGTGATGTACTAAACATTTACCTCATATGACTGATCAGGTGTTTCTGCTGCCAGGGTCCCACCCTGACTGCATGCATTAGAATCGTACTTCTCTCCTAATGTCTTTGGATGTCATGAGATGAGTGCAAAACTTGCCCAAATGCAACATATTTATATAAACCTCACTTCATTGCAGATATGTGGTATACTTTTCTACCTGTACTAGCAGTAATACCCTGTATTACAGCCAAACATAACTCTATGAATGGCAACATTATCTTTCGCATCCCATGGTAAATTACTACAAAGAAAGGAAACGTGCCTAATACACATTTTCTTTTTTTAACGTTTTAAAATTCACTCAAATGTCTCACAATGTTCAGAAGAAAACATGGCTGTTGGTTT